>NW_028283577.1:642821-964231 GCF_059441095.1 Idiotropiscis lumnitzeri | reverse complement strand
GCAAGGAAGTAGATGATGCATCTGGTCGACAGGGCAGTGCCCAGTTGCTGTTCGGCGGCTTGCTCCATCCTTCCGAGAGGGGTGTGTTTGCCACGGAAAACCCTCTTTCCAACTGTGGTCTTTTGTTGGTACATTGGAGTGTACGTGGTGGAGATCCTCTCCAAGGGACTTGCGTCGCTCAGCCTTCAGCAGGGACCGGAGAAGCTTGCACTGCGACTGATGGTTCCAGCCGCCACGCCCCTCGACCTTTGCTGCCGTCGGGGTCACTGCAATCACCTGATGAGGGCCGTCCCAGCGTTCACTGTCCCAACGAGGTCGTTTCAGCACCTTGAGGAAGAGTTGGTCTCCCACATGGACGTGGTTTATCTGTGGATCAAAACACACTGGCCAGTAATTGTGGTCAAACATGTCTTTCATGTGGACTGGGACAGATGTGCCAGTCGCTGGTGGTTCTGATGAACCTGAGAGTCTATGTGTGAGGCCATATAGGATAAAAAGGGGATAGTGTCCTTCCTTCGGCTGGCACTATCCTCATTGCTGTGATTGAAACACAGTCTGGCCATTGTCTCTTTTTTTTTTCTTTGTCTTGATAAGTCAGTTCCATTCGTGCGTTCCACAAGTCCTGCAGACTGTATGCAAAATGACGCTTTGAGTCAATTTTGCAACAACTGTCCCACTTGTTACAAACATTATTCACAAAATGCATCATTTTCACTTTAAATCACTCTTGAAATTCCAAATGTCAGGATAATTCGATTACACAAGACTTTTTCCAACTGTTTTAACATCATCATGTGTTATTGGAAACAACGTAATCCATTTTGAAAACACATTAATTATAACCAAACAATATTGCAACCCAAACAACTAACACTTTGTCTAAAAAAAAGTTTTTTGTTGAAAAGTCTATATGTGGGAACAATTTCATATCATACTTCCCCCTGTTGACACACATGTGTCACTCATGTTACTCCTCAGCCTACTTCCATCTGCACAATATCAGTCAACACCGCCCCTCCCTTTTTCCCTCATCCACTTCTATTCTGGTCCAAGTCGAGTCAAGTCAATTTTATGTGTATAGCCCTTAATCACAGACAGTCTCAAAGGGCTTTACATAACCACAATCAACATCCACTGATCTTAACCCCCAGGAGGGCAAGGAAAAACTCAAAACCCCATTGGGGGAAAAGTGAGAAAACTTGAGAAGGGACCACAGATGGGGGGGAAACCCCCTTCCAGGATGACCAGGCTGCTTTGGATGCCAAGTGGGCAACATTTGACACATACAATGATGCTATACAATGTTAGATGAGATAATGTGAGAGTCAATTAAATGAAGTGCTGCAGGAAGATGACTTTAGTGGAGTGGGTCCTCATCCAGGACCGTAATCGCCATGGCAGCATATCCGAGGTTGAGCCTTTGATCTTGAAATAGTCAGTTTGGGGTAAATTCAGAACAGCCACTTCCAAGTGAATCACCATCACCTAATTCCCAAGCTGTGGAATTGGGAACAGAAAAAAAAGAACAGAAATAGTAAACAGGCCAACAAGTAGTTCAACGAAGTGCTGAAATATAGGGAAATCAGAAGAGGTGCTGCATGAAGACGACTTCGGCAGAGCAGGTCCCTCCCCGGTTGGTCAGTGCCGTAATCTTCATAGCAGGTCACCATCACCTAATTCCCAAGCAGGGGAAGAGGGGGCAGAAAAGAGGAGAAGCGGCAGTAAACAGGCCAACAAATAATTAAATTAGATGCTAAAGTATATAAATAAATGTCGCGCTGCAGGAAGACGACATCACTGGAACAGGTGCATGCCCAGTTTGTCAATGCCTTAAACTTCCTAGTGGGTCACCGTCACCTAATCCCCCAGCTGGGGAAAAGGGGGCAGAAAAGAGAAGATAAGAGAAAAAGCGGCAGTAAACAGGCCAACAAATAGTTCAACTAAATGCACAAGAGTATAAATGCGTCTTTAATAGTGTTTTGAACATTTCTACTGAGGTGGCGCCTCTAATACCTGAGGGTAGTACATTCCAAAGCATTGGTGCCCGAATAGAGAACGCTCTAGAACCTGTGGACTTCTTTTTGGCTCGCGGGATCACTAAAAGACCAGCATTTTGTGAGCGAAGGTTTCGGGACGGAACATATGGTACCACGAGGTCAACGAGATAGGAAGGTGCTAAGCCATGCAATATTTTATAGGCAAGTAGCAGAACTTTAAAATCACATCTCAAGTGGACCGGAAGCCAATTCAAATTGGCAAGTATCGGGGTAATATGATCAAACTTTCTCGTTCTAGTCAAGAGTCTAGCTGCTGCATTTTGAACTAACTTTTAATACTAGACATGGGGAGACCCGAGAGCAAAACGTTACAATAGTCGAGGCGAGATGTAACAAACGCATGGATTAAGATTTTTGCATCACAAGTTGATAGAATTGGGCGAATTTTAGCAATGTTACGCAGATGAACAAATGCAGTTCTAGTAATATTTTTAATGTGCATTTGAAACGACATAGTTGTGTCAAATATAAGACCGAGATTTTTTGTTGAATCCTTTTGGGCAATTTATCGATACTCATAGTGGTGTCTTTGAAAAAGGTACAGATGACGCGCTGGTCCAATGATCAGCATCTCGGTTTTATCTGAGTTAAGACGCAAAATATTGAAAGACATTCATAGTTTAATTTCGGCAAGGCATGCCTCTAATTTATAGCAATCACACGGATTCGTTATATCCAACGGCATGTATAATTGCGTATCATCAGCATAACAATGAAAACTAATGTGATATTTCCGTATAATATCACCAAGCGGTAGCATCTAGTACCAATCCCTGCGGAACTCCGCGTGTGATCTTACAAAGATCAGAAGACGCATTGCCATAAATTACACGGTGCGTCGTCTCCGACAGATACGAATTAATCCAAGAAAGCGCTGAACCTGAAATGCCAACACAAGTTTCAAGGCGTTTTAATAATATGTTATGATCAAGTGTCAAAAGCGGCGCCAAGATCGAGTAAGAGTAATACAGTGAACCCTCGGTTATCGCGGTTAATGGGGACCTCGTAGCGGTCGCTGCTCGGGCCCTAATAATAATTTCTACAAAAACAATAGGGACCTCGCCGCCGTCGCAGCTCGGGCCCTAATAACAATTTCTAGAAAAACAATAGGGACATCGCAGCGGCCACTGCTCGGGCCCTAATAATAATAATAAAAATAATAATGATTTCGACAAAAACAATTGGGACCTCGTAGCGGTCGCTGCTCGGGCCCTAATAATAATTTCTACAAAAACAATAGGGACCTTGCCGCGGTCGCTGCTCGGGCCCCAATAATAATTTCTACACAAAGTCCATTGTGGTGACCCGCCCCCTTTTAAGTAAATTCAAAGTGGCCGACTTCCTGTAAAACCTAGCTCATTGCTCCAAGAGACTTTTTTGTAGGTCTTGGTCTTATACATACAGTGAACCCTCGCTACTTCGCGGTTCACCTTTCGTGGGTTCAGTGCTTCGCGGGTCTAAAAAATATTCGGGGGCATTGTAGTTTCGCCGAGCGGCACGACAGGGCGCTGGAGCGGTTAGACGGCCGGCGTGCGCCGAAGAAGAGCGTGGGCGAAGAGGAGAGTGGACGAAGAAGAGCACGTTCCCCCGGACACGATCGGTGGCGACGTTTCGCGCGGTTCGGACCGTACCAGAGCTCCGGCCGGCGTGCGTGGCAGTTAAGCCGTAGAGGAGCACCTTCCTGTTAAGGATGTTTCTATCAAAACAAGCCTGAACAAATGAATCAACCAGCCAAGATTGTCTGTCATTTACGCGCGGGGCAGCCCTCGAACTCCGAGGCGAAGCCAGCGTGTTTGACTGCACACATGGTTTTTATTTGCATCAGCATAAGCAATTTGAATATGCAATACATACAGAATGGAAAACTTGACATTTGACTCCATCCCACTTGCCCACCCTCTTCCTGCCTATTCTAACGGTTTCAGCTTACAAGACACCTTTTGTTCATACTTCTGCTTATTCTAACAGCAAAAGTTCACTCTGAACTTCATTTGACCTGTGTAGTGTATTTTCACAAGGCTTAACGTGTTGAACTTATTTTATGGCCATGACGATATTGTTGCTTTAGAAATACCAAGCCTTGTGTTGGACCTCCCTAAATGCAGAAGTTACAGCCTTAAGAGGCCTCGGGCCCCAACATTATCTACGAAGGGTTAAAGAGGTCATCAACACCCCAAGGGAGGTGTTTACAGAAAAGGGTTCTGGCGTTGGGGAGTCACATTCGCGAGGAGGCCGTACCTGGCACCCGTAGCTGTCGAAAGTTTAATTAGAGGCCAGAAAGATACGAATGCATGTGCAACAAAGGGGGCCTGTAAGATTAGTTAT
Organism: Idiotropiscis lumnitzeri; assembly: GCF_059441095.1. Classification (NCBI taxonomy): domain Eukaryota; kingdom Metazoa; phylum Chordata; class Actinopteri; order Syngnathiformes; family Syngnathidae; genus Idiotropiscis; species Idiotropiscis lumnitzeri. The sequence goes on along the minus strand of NW_028283577.1, from coordinate 959,849 downwards.
AGTTTGAAACTTGCTAAGATGACAAACTAAACAACAAAACTAACAGATGAACATACAAACTTAAATTTCTTTAACATATCCCTCCTGTTTATCAAGTTTCAAATCTCATCATCAAAGGCTGTCGCTTGAGGGGGGAGAAAAACTACCCAAAAACTCAAAAATTCTTGGAGAAAAGGGTAGAAACCCATGCCCCGAACGAGAAGCCCAAAAAAATAATAACAATTAAAAGATAATAAAGCAAAGCTAATGCAGTTTTTGGTCCAATACATGTATGTACAAAATAAACCCGGAACATCAAACATTCACAACTGCAACTCTTTTCTGTGATGCAAGTTACATGAATCAGTGACCTTGAGCGTTTTTTCAGAGGCTGCAGGTTTTATTTGATGTGCGTGTAGTCAGCAGTCTGCGCCTGTGCAACTCGTCTGCGTTTGACGTTGTCCTGGTCTCGAGGTTGTGCGCTGACCAGGCACAGCCCTGCAAGGAAGTAGATGATGCATCTGGTCGACAGGGCAGTGCCCAGTTGCTGTTCGGCGGCTTGCTCCATCCTTCCGAGAGGGGTGTGTTTGCCACGGAAAACCCTCTTTCCAACTGTGGTCTTTTGTTGGTACATTGGAGTGTACGTGGTGGAGATCCTCTCCAAGGGACTTGCGTCGCTCAGCCTTCAGCAGGGACCGGAGAAGCTTGCACTGCGACTGATGGTTCCAGCCGCCACGCCCCTCGACCTTTGCTGCCGTCGGGGTCACTGCAATCACCTGATGAGGGCCGTCCCAGCGTTCACTGTCCCAACGAGGTCGTTTCAGCACCTTGAGGAAGAGTTGGTCTCCCACATGGACGTGGTTTATCTGTGGATCAAAACACACTGGCCAGTAATTGTGGTCAAACATGTCTTTCATGTGGACTGGGACAGATGTGCCAGTCGCTGGTGGTTCTGATGAACCTGAGAGTCTATGTGTGAGGCCATATAGGATAAAAAGGGGATAGTGTCCTTCCTTCGGCTGGCACTATCCTCATTGCTGTGATTGAAACACAGTCTGGCCATTGTCTCTTTTTTTTTTCTTTGTCTTGATAAGTCAGTTCCATTCGTGCGTTCCACAAGTCCTGCAGACTGTATGCAAAATGACGCTTTGAGTCAATTTTGCAACAACTGTCCCACTTGTTACAAACATTATTCACAAAATGCATCATTTTCACTTTAAATCACTCTTGAAATTCCAAATGTCAGGATAATTCGATTACACAACACTTTTTCCAACTGTTTTAACATCATCATGTGTTGTTGGAAACAACGTAATCCATTTTGAAAACACATTAATTATAACCAAACAATATTGCAACCCAAACAACTAACACTTTGTCTAAAAAAAATTTTTTTGTTGAAAAGTCTATATGTGGGAACAATTTCATATCATACTTCCCCCTGTTGACACACATGTGTCACTCATGTTACTCCTCTACTCCTCAGCAATGTTTGCACCTTTTTTCTCCCAATGTGTGCATTCAATTAGTGGTGTATTTTTCCCTGGCGTGAGATCAAATTGTCAAGTTGATTTGCTGCGTGTGTGTGTGTGTGTGTGTGTGTGCATTACCCCTTGCTGCATTGTCTGCGAGGCAGTATTCAATTGTAATCGTTTCATTTTCTGTTCAGAAAATTTTGCATTTACAAATACTTATTTAGACGTGCTTTATGCACAACTTTTCTTTCATCTTTTGTGATTTTTTAAAACGCCGTTTGCCCAATGTCGACAGAACACATAAACATATATCTTGGCAGTCAGTCCAAATTGTAAAATGTTTTTTAGAAAACATCTTACAATTCTGGATCAGCACAGAAGTTTCTGCTGCTTGTCCTGCACATACAGATTTTAATATCCCTTGAAACAAAATGCTTTGTTAAAAAAAAAATTCCCACCCCTTTGCGGCCGTCAAAAAACTGACTCTCCAGTCGGGAGAAAGGTGTCCAAGAGGTCAGGTCGCTGTTTGGTGGTAATTTGGACTCGGCTTCCACAGTCGTGTGGTGTGCCTTCTACTGGTGCGGGAAAAAGTGACGCTGGGCTGAGCGCACCTTATCAGTGTAATGTGACAATTAGGTCGCCGTGCAATGTGAATGTGGTGGGTGAAGGCTGCTTGATCCAATTGTTGTGACTAATATGCAAGTGATTTCATGAGCCCTGCGCGTCTGCAGCCACACAAGGTCATGAAACCATTTTTTGCAGTCACTGTTTGCTCAAATGGCTCATAGTAATTTGGTAGTGCTAATACATCTTAATCAATGAGTTCACACTTGACAAGTTCAAAAGCTTGTCAACCTCAAGTGTTCAAACATTTTTTTTTTCCTCAAATGTCATTGGCTTGTCATAAATGATGTCCAGCAATAGTCGTGTGATTTCTAAGTACTTTGCAATCCATGCCTGGCAATAATTGCGTACACCTATAAGGGACATCATTTACTTCTTTGTTATTGGTTTTAGGGCTCGGGCAACGCCTTCTTTTTGCTTGTCACCAAAAATGCGCCCCTTTTCAGTCAAAATGCGGCCTAAATATGTGACTTCCTTTTTTAACAGCTGCATCTCATCGGTTCAGTTTGATGACGCATTAAGTAATTCTCGAGGTCAAACATATGTTTAATATCTTCCTCAATGTCCTCACTGTTGTCACTGTCAGAGGGGGAATCCAGAGGTTTGGACATCAACTCGCAGTCCGAAGCCCCACTGGGGTCCCGGCCTAGTCATTCATTTTCCCAATCGTACACTTCCTTAAAACAAGTTCTCAAACCCTTCATTCATTATGTAAATTACTCGTCTTCTCCTTGGCCGCCCTCGTGTGCAAGCCTATCCTAGACGCTCACAGCAGAAAAAGAAGGGAGGGGGGGGGCCTCACTGTTCATACGCCAATCACGCGGTCCCCAGGCAACCAAGCTGCCAGGGGTTACGCCCCCTACCAAAGGCTCCAGTTTACTGGCCACTCCTCCCTGCCAATTTACGAGCAGGCAATCTCAAGCCAATGGCAACAGCTCCTTCCCCCTAAACTTTCCGCTCGTTCCAATTCACTTACGCTTTCCTTCTGGCATCTGCCCAACCTACTTTACCTCTCAGTCATCTCCAACCCCCTCTTAACTTTCCGCTCATCCTATTTCACTTACGCTTTTCCTTCTCAACCTACCTTGCCTCTCAGTTAGAGAACCAAATTCTGCCCCCGCACCTCAGGTTTGACACCACTTAAAATTCAAAATCAGGAAACACCTATGCTTTTGCAAAGATTCCTCATGTTCACTTTCAAAACCTTCATTCCATCTTTCATAACACCTACTTCTCTCTTTCAATTCATGCAACCAACTCAGTGTCTTACATCCCTCAACCACATAGGTTCTAATTCTGTTACTCTATACAGTTTTCCACTTGCAAATCTGCCTATGACACCTTTCTCACTTGCCCTATCATTTGGACTTCATCAATCCTTTCAATGGAACATTAATTGTTCCTTTCCCTTTTCTACACATTCTTTTTCTTTCTTTACACATTCCTTTTCTTTTCTTATTAACTTCCAATCTCTACACTGCAAAGTTTCCCTGGACTTTACTATACTACCCAATACCCCAATTTTAGAAAATTGGACCAGTTTGTCAACACCTAGGGTGTTCTAAAAACTGGTTTCTCATCAGTAGGACAGCAACTCAATTTTCCTGTTGTGGCAATTCTCACTTCAACTTTTTCAGGTGGAGATTTCTTGTCTATTACATCCACAACAGTCTGCTGTTTATAATCCTACTGTATTACATGGGATAAAATACCAAGTGGTATTAGTAATCCCCAATCGCACACACTCCAGCTCACTGACTCAACCCCCACCCTTTCTCTTCTTTGTTCTCACACACACACATAGTCAGACTCAGACATATACACGGGCCCACAAAACAACACACACAGTTCTCAACATTGAACAGCTACAAACGAGAAGCTAATCAATATTTTTCAATTTCAACTAACCTACATTTTTCCTTTATTTCAAATTCGGAAAGTTGACAGTTAACTTCCTTCATCAATTCTGCCGCCATTTCTGACAGTCTTAATTGTTATGGTGTCTAGTTATGGTTCCTCAGTGTTGAGAAAAATTCAAATTGCCTGACTTTGGGTTGAATACCAAGCTTCTACTCCCAATTTGGAGCGGGTATTCCTGGGTGTTTTTACTCACAACCCTCGGTCAGTTTTAGATTTCTCAAACGTTGGACATTCATACAATACACATACACACTCACAGATTGATCAGTTCTGTGTCTGTGAAAATAGATAAACTATTTTCGTCTTCTATAAATAACAAACGTTGTACTATCACTTCCAAATATAGTAATAATTACATCTGTACTCTACCAGAAATAAGGACCCCTAAATCTGTCTTCCAGAAAAAACAACAGTTAATTCTGTACTATCCGAGCAGATATAATCAACTACACTTGTACTCTCTACCAGACAAGGAATGCCTTAATCTGCCTTCCAGAATAAACAACAGTTAATTCTGTACTGTCCGAGTCTTCCAACAAGTCTTCCAAAATAGCAAAGTTAAATCTGTATTTCTTCCAGAAAATAGCTAAGCTAAGATGTACTATCTCTTCGGGTAAAGGAACTCCCTGAAACCCTACTATCCTTCAAAAACCCCAAAAAGTTTTTTACTATCTGTTGTATACAACCACTGACCTGTGACAATCTCTCCGCTGGTCGAGACACTCGCGGTTCATGGATGAAGTCTGTGTTCTCTCCGGTGGAGGATGGCCGAGGACCGGCCTCCTGGAAGAGAGGACTTTTCACGATGGCGCCGTTTTCAGTCGTCGTCAATCGTCCACCGCAGATCACACGTTTTCATCCGGCATTCGAAGGACCAAGTAATGTTAAGGATGTTTCTATCAAAACAAGCCTGAACAAATGAATCAACCAGCCAAGATTGTCTGTCATTTCCGCGCTGGGCAGCCCTCGAACTCCGAGGCGAAGCCAGCGTGTTCGACTGCACACATGGTTTTTATTTGCATCAGCATAAGCAATTTGAATATGCAATACATACAGAATGGAAAACTTGACATTTGACTCCATCCCACTTGCCCACCCTCTTCCTGCCTATTCTAACGGTTTCAGCTTACAAGACACCTTTTGTTCATACTTCTGCTTATTCTAACAGCAAAAGGGAGCATGTTCACTCTGAACTTCATTTGACCTGTGTAGTGTATTTTCACAAGGCTTAACATGTTGAACTTATTTTATGGCCATGACGATATTGTTGCTTTAGAAATACCAAGCCTTGTGTTGGACCTCCCTAAATGCATAAGTTACAGCCTTAAGAGGCCTCGGGCCCCAACATTATCTACGAAGGGTTAAAGGGGTCATCAACACCCCAAGGGAGGTGTTTACAGAAAAGGGTTCTGGCGTTGGGGAGTCACATTCGCGATGAGGCCGTACCTGGCACCCGTAGCTGTCGAAAGTTTAATTAGAGGCCAGAAAGATACGAATGCATGTGCAACAAAGGGGGCCTGTAAGATTAGTTATAGTTTGAAACTTGCTAAGATGACAAACTAAACAACAAAACTAACAGATGAACATACAAACTTAAATTTCTTTAACACTTCCCCGGGCACGGGCGGTGCCAAGCGACCCCTAAGTTTAACCAAATGGAAGCTCCGGAGGAGGAGGGCATGCTCGCGTCACAGTAAGCCGAAGAGGAGCACCTTCCCCGGGCACGGGCGGTTCCAAGCGGCCCCTAAGTTTAACCGAATGGAAGCTCCGGAGGAGGAGGGCATGCTCGCGTCACAGTAAGCCGAAGAGGAGCACCTTCCCCGGGCACGGGCGGTTCCAAGCGGCCCCTACGTTTAACTGAATGGAAGCTCCGGAGGAGGAGGGCATGCTCGCGTCACAGTAAGCCGAAGAGGAGCACCTTCCCCGGGCACGGGCGGTGCCAAGCGGCCCCTAAGTTTAACCGAATGGAAGTTCCGGGGGAGGAGGTCGGGCGTGTGTCACAGTTAAGCCGAATTGGAGCACCTCTTCCGCCCGGGCACGAGCGGAGCGCGAGGCTGTCCGTTATGAAAGAATAAATAAATAAAGAATGCCACCTTTTTTTCACAGGGCACACCGGACGGCGTACCATCAGGTTAAAGTCGGAGTAATTAAATAAATACAAAAAGAATGGCTGGGGAATAAAAAAAAAATACGTTTTAATAATAATTTGGTTTTTTTGTTATAACATGAATTTCACTCTCTCTCTCTCTCCCCGTATATATATATATATATATATATAAATATAAATATTTATATATTTATTATATATATTGTATATTTTTTTAAGCATTTTTGAAGGTGCGCCGCTACTTCGCGGATTTTCAGTTTTTGCGGGTGGTCTCGGTCCCCATTAACCGCGATAACCGAGGGTTCACTGTACTCCATAAAATTTACAAAAAGCGAGGTGAAACACTCAACCAGGGCTGCTTTTTTGAACATTTCTCGAGGGCCATGGCGAGCCATTTCAAAAAAGCTGCACAACTAACGTATAAAATATTGATAAATTTGCTCTGCCTGATGTGTGTGTCAAGTTTCACGAGTTGTCGTTCATATTTAGAACCTCATAATCAGCGTTGTTTTATTGCCGAACCGTGCAATGCCACTCCCACAACTTTTCACGAAAAAGGATGAATTTCGTATTGTGACATCCTCATGGCCGAAACAGTCCTCCGAGCATATATGAGGGCGACCTTGTTGAGTTGCACGGAGAAAAACATCCAAGAAAATAACTTGTATTAGCTTTTACCAGTTGGTGGCGCTACTACTACGATGAAAAATAAGTTGGTAGATGTCTTCAGGGCTGAAGTATCCTCAAATGTGTACAACTTCGAGAAGATAGGATCATCTGAGTCATGTTGCCGGAGCTTTTGTTGCCACAAAGTACAATCGGACTTTTCAGCACCGTAATAGCCACGCCTTTTGCCAAAACGTCACAAATTCGGCAGAGAGTAAGATCATTGTCTTGAGTCTTTTCTGACTAATTTTCAGTCGGATTCGTCAAAAGGGCACCGTGCAGTACGTGAAAATTAAAATAAAAACAAATTTTTGATTCCACTTGGCGGCGCTGTGTGTATAACAAAATAATAACATTAAGATGTCTTCAGGTCGGGACATTTTATTTACAGGTGAAGGTTTGGATTTTTAGGAGCATGTGCAGGGGAGTTATTAAGCATTCATTTATTTGTATTAGGTTCATTTTGTCTTCTTATTATTGATATTTGACTGATTCATTAAAAGCAGACAATTATGTTTTAGGTAAATTTTTTACCTGACATGTTTCGGCGAGTCTTTCGCCTTCTTCAGAGTGTCGCATGATGGTGTCTTGAGACCCGTCTTTATCAGCTGATGTTCCATGAGGGTGTGACTTACCTGTCAAAAAAATTAAAAATCAGAGCAGTAAAAGAATAAGCACAACATGAACATTACAAATCAGCAATCACTGACCACTGCAAAAGGGAAAACCACATCATGGACCGGGAGAAGGGCAGGGTCATCCGCACCGAAGAGAACAAACAACAGCGCTGGATCAGAGAGGCCATTGAGATCTGCAAGCGAGGCATAAAAACCATGAACAGAGACAAGGGAGCCTTTATCCTCTCGACCACCTGGAGCAGCATCTTGGCGGAGTGAACGGACAGCGGGGGGTGTGACTTGCCTTCATTCTTGTGACAGGTAAGTCACGCCCTCATTGAACATCAGCTGATAAAGACGGGTCACAATACACCATCATGTGACACTCTGAAGAAGGCGAAAGACTTTCGTATTGTGACATCCTCAAGGCCTAAACACTCATCCGAGCAAATATAAGGTAGATTTTGTGAACCTGCCCGGAGAAAAACATCAACGAAAATAATTTGTATTTGTTTTAACCAGTTGGTGGCGCTACCACTGCGATCAAAAATAAGTTGGCAGCCGTCTTCAGGGCCTGAATATCCTCAAATGTGAAAAATTTCGAGAAGATGGATCATCTGAATCATTTTGCAGGAACTTTTGTTGCCACGGAGAATAATCAGACTCTGCGGCACCGCAATAGCCACGCCCTTCGAAGGAAAGTCACAAAAATAGGGATAGCGTAAGATCAATGTCTTGAGTCTTTTCTAGCCAATTTTCAATCGGATTCGTTAAAAGGGCACTGTGCAGTACGTCAAAATGTAAAAAATGATATTGATTGGCGCAAGGTGTATAACAGAATATAAACATATAGATGTCTTCAGGTACCGACTCTTTATGTACATGTGAAGTTTTGGATTTTTAGCAGCATGTGCATGAGAGTTATTAAGCATTTTGTCCATTGCGGCGAAGGAAATCTTAAGTGAAAACTTTGAAGCCCCGCCCCCGTCATATAGTATTTCGGAAACAAAAGATTTTAGCCCCAGTGTTTGTCCCAGGTCTTAAGATGCTACAGACAGAATTTTAAGGCAATCAGATGAAGCCTTTAGGATCAGGGTGCAAAAGAATGACCCCTGTAAACATGCAAAAAAGGGCAAAAGTCGGACTTTCAAAAATTCATAACTCACTTCCTGTTCATATTAGACGTTAAAATATCAAATTTTTCGCCATGCCCGATGAGACTGCCAAGTTTGGTGAGTTTTTGTGCATGTTTCGGGGGTCAAAAATGCGATCGAACAATCGGAAAAATAATAATAATAATAATTTCAACAAAAACAATAGCGACTTCGCAGCGGTCGCTGCTCAGGCCCTAATAATAATAATAATAATAATAATAAAAGTAATAATATTTTCTACAAAAACATTAGGGACTTCGCAGCCGTCGCAGCTCGGGCCCTAATAACAATTTCTAGAAAAACGATAGGGACCTCGCAGCGGTCACTGCTCGGGCCCTAATAATAATAATAATAATAATTTCCACAAAAACAATGGGGACCTCGTAGCGGTTGCTGCTCGGGCCCTAATAATAATTTCTACATAAACAATAGGGACCTCGCCGCGGTCGCTGCTCGGGCCCCAATAATAATTTCTACACAAAGTCCATTGTGGTGACCCGCCCCTTTTAAGTAAATTCAAAATGGCCGACTTCCTGTAAAACCTAGCTCATTGCTCCGAGAGACTTTTTTGTAGGTCTTGGTCTTATACATACAGTGAACCCTCTCTACTTCGCGGTTCACCTTTCGCGGGTTCAGTTCTTCGCGGGTATAAAAAAATATTCGGGGGCATTGTAGTTTCGCCGAGCGGCACGACGGGCGCTGGAGCGGTTAGACGGCCGGCGTGCGCCGAAGAAGAGCGTGGGCGAAGAGGAGAGTGGACGAAGAAGAGCACGTTCCCCCGGACACGATCGGTGGCGACGTTTCGCGCGGTTCGGACCGTACCAGGGCTCCGGCCGGCGTGCGTGGCAGTTAAGCCGTAGAGGAGCACCTTCCCCGGGCACGGGCGGTGCCAAGCGGCCCCTAAGTTTAACCGAATGGAAGCTCCGGAGGAGGAGGGCATGCTCGCGTCACAGTAAGCCAAAGAGGAGCACCTTCCCCGGGCACGGGCGGTTCCAAGCGGCCCCTAAGTTTAACCGAATGGAAGCTCCGGAGGAGGCGGGCATGCTCGCGTCACAGTAAGCCGAAGAGGAGCACCTTCCCCGGGCACGGGCGGTGCCAAGAGGCCCCTAAGTTTAACCGAATGGAAGCTCCGGGGCAGGAGGGCGGGCGTGTGTCACAGTTAAGCCGAATTGGAACACCTCTTCCGCCCGGGCACGAACGGAGCGCGAAGCTGTCAGTTATGAATGAATAAATGAATAAATAAATAAATAAATAAAGAATGCCACCTTTCATTTCACAGGGAACACCGGACGGCGTACCAGCAGGTAAAAGTCGGAGTAATTAAATAAATACAAAAAGAATGGCTGGGGAATAAAAAAATAATACGTTTTAATAATAATTTGGTTTTTTTGTTATAACATGAATTTCACTCTCTCTCTCTGTCTATATATACATATATATATATATATATATATATATATATATATATATATATTTATTTATTATATATATTGTATTTTTTTTTAAGCATTTTTGAAGGTGCGCCGCTACTTCGCGGATTTTCAGTTTTCGCGGGTGGTTTCTGTCCCCATTAACCGCGATAACCGAGGGTTCACTGTACTCCATAAAATTTACAAAAAGCAAGGTGAAACACTCAACCAGGGCTGCTTTTTTTAACATTTCTCGAGGGCCATGGCGAGCCATTTCAAAAAAGCTGCACAACTAACGTATAAAATATTGATAAATTTGCTCTGCCTGATGTGTGTGTAAAGTTTCACGAGTTGTCGTTCATATTTAGAACCTCATAATCAGCGTTGTTTTATTGCCGAACAGTGCAATGCCACTCCCACAACTTTTCACGAAAAAGGATGAATTTCGTATTGTGACATCCTCATGGCCGAAACAGTCCTCCGAGCATATATGAGGGCGACCTTGTTGAGTTGCACGGAGAAAAACATCCAAGAAAATAACTTGTATTAGCTTTTACCAGTTGGTGGCGCTACTACTACGATGAAAAATAAGTTGGTAGATGTCTTCAGGGCTGAAGTATCCTCAAATGTGTACAACTTCGAGAAGATAGGATCATCTGAGTCATGTTGCCGGAGCTTTTGTTGCCACAGAGTACAATCTGACTTTTCAGCACCGTAATAGCCACGCCTTTTGCCAAAACGACACAAAATTCGGCAGAGAGTAAGATCATTGTCTTGAGTCTTTTCTGACTAATTTTCAGTCGGATTCGTCAAAAGGGCACCGTGCAGTATGTGAAAATTAAAATAAAAACACATTTTTGATTCCACTTGGCGGCGCTGTGTGTATAACAAAATAATAACATTAAGATGTCTTCAGGTCGGGACGTTTTATTTACAGGTGAAGGTTTGGATTTTTAGGAGCATGTGCAGGGGAGTTATTAAGCATTCATTTATTTGTATTAGGTTCATTTTGTCTTCTTATTATTGATATTTGACTGATTCATTAAAAGCAGACAATTATGTTTTAGGTTAATTTTTTACCTGACATGTTTCGGCGAGTCTTTCGCCTTCTTCAGAGTGTCGCATGATGGTGTCTTGAGACCCGTCTTCATCAGCTGATGTTCCATGAGGGTGTGACTTACCTGTCAAAAAAATTAAAAATCAGAGCAGTAAAAGAACAAGCACAACATGAACATTACAAATCAGCAATCACTGACCACTGCAAAAGGGAAAACCACATCATGGACCGGGAGAAGGGCAGGGTCATCCGCACCGAAGAGAACAAACAACAGCGCTGGATCAGAGAGGCCATTGAGATCTGCAAGCGAGGCATAAAAACCATGAACAGAGACAAGGGAGCCTTCATCCTCTCTACCACCTGGAGCAGCATCTTGGCAGAGTGAACGGACAGCGGGGGGCGTGACTTGCCTTCATTCTTGTGACAGGTAAGTCACGCCCTCATGGAACATCAGCTGATAAAGACGGGTCACAAGACACCATCATGTGACACTCTGAAGAAGGCGAAAGACTTTCGTATTGTGACATCCTCAAGGCCTAAACACTCATCCGAACAAATATAAGGTAGATTTTGTTAACCTGCCCGGAGAAAAACATAAACGAAAATAATTTGTATTTGTTTTAACCAGTTGGTGGCGCTACCACTGCGATCAAAAATAAGTTGGCAGCCGTCTTCAGGGCCTGAATATCCTCAAATGTGAAAAATTTCGAGAAGATGGATCATCTGAATCATTTTGCAGGAACTTTTGTTGCCACGGAGATTAATCAGACTCTGCGGCACCGTAATAGCCACGCCCTTCGAAGGAAAGTCACAAAAATAGGGATAGAGTAAGATCAATGTCTTGAGTCTTTTCTAGCCAATTTTCAATCGGATTCGTTAAAAGGGCACCGTGCAGTACGTCAAAATGTAAAAAATGATATTGATTGGCGCAAGGTGTATAACTGAATATAAACATATAGATGTCTTCAGGTACCGACTCTTTATGTACATGTGAAGTTTTGGATTTTTAGCTGCATGTGCAGGAGAGTTATTAAGCATTTTGTCCATTGCGGCGAAGGAAATCTTAAGTGAAAACTTCGAAGCCCCGCCCCCGTTCATATAGTATTTCGGAAACAAAAAATTTTAGCCCCAGTGTTTGTCCCAGGTCTTAAGATGCTACAGACAGAATTTTAAGGCAATCAGATGAAGCCTTTAGGATCAGGGTGCAAAAGAATGACCCCTGTAAACATGCAAAAAAGGGCAAAAGTCGGACTTTCAAAAATTCATAACTCACTTCCTGTTCATATTAGACGTTAAAATATAAAATTTTTCGCCATGCCCGATGAGACTGCCAAGTTTGGTGAATTTTTGTGCATGTTTCGGGGGTCAAAAATGCGATCGAACAATCGGAAAAATAATAATAATAATAATTTCTACAAAAACAATAGGGACTTCGCAGCGGTCGCTGCTCAGGCCCTAATAATAATAATAATAATAAAAGTAATAATATTTTCTACAAAAACAATAGGGACCTCGCAGCCGTCGCAGCTCGGGCCCTAATAACAATTTCTAGAAAAACAATAGGGACCTCGCAGCGGTCACTGCTCGGGCCCTAATAATAATAATAATAATAATTTCCACAAAAACAATGGGGACCTCGTAGCGGTCGCTGCTCGGGCCCTAATAATAATTTCTACAAAAACAATAGGGACCTCTCCGCGGTCGCTACTCGGGCCCCAATAATAATTTCTACACAAAGTCCATTGTGGTGACCCGCCCCCTTTTAAGTAAATTCAAAATGGCCGACTTCCTGTAAAACCTAGCTCATTGCTCCAAGAGACTTTTTTGTAGGTCTTGGTCTTATACATACAGTGAACCCTCGCTACTTGGCGGTTCACCTTTCGCGGGTTCAGTGTTTCGCGGGTCTAAAAAATATTCGGGGGCATTGTAGTTTCGCCGAGCGGCACGACGGGGTGCTGGAGCGGTTAGACGGCCGGCGTGCGCCGAAGAAGAGCGTGGGCGAAGAGGAGAGTGGACGAAGAAGAGCACGTTCCCCCGGACACGATGGGTGGCGACGTTTCGCGCGGTTCGGACAGTACCAGAGCTCCGGCCGGCGTGCGTGGCAGTTAAGCCGTAGAGGAGCACCTTCCCCGGGCACGGGCGGTGCCAAGCGGCCCCTAAGTTTAACCGAATGGAAGCTCCGGAAAGGGAGGGCATGCTCGCGTCACAGTAAGCCGAAGAGGAGCACCTTCCCCGGGCACGGGCGGTTCCAAGCGGCCCCTAAGTTTAACCGAATGGAAGCTCCGGAGGAGGAGGGCATGCTCGCGTCACAGTAAGCCGAAGAGGAGCACCTTCCCCGGGCACGGGCGGTTCCAAGCGGCCCCTAAGTTTAACCGAATGGAAGCTCCGGAGGAGGAGGGCATGCTCGCGTCACAGTAAGCCGAAGAGGAGCACCTTCCCCGGGCACGGGCGGTGCCAAGCGGCCCCTAAGTTTAACCGAATGGAAGCTCCGGGGGAGGAGGGCGGGTGTGTGTCACAGTTAAGCCGAATTGGAGCACCTCTTCCGCCCGGGCACGAGCGGAGCGCGAAGCTGTCAGTTATGAATGTATAAAAGAATAAATAAATAAATAAATAAAGAATGCCACCTTTCATTTCACAGGGCACACCGGACGGCGTACCAGCAGGTAAAAGTCGGAGTAATTAAATAAATACAAAAAGAATGGCTGGGGAATAAAAAAATAATACGTTTTAATAATAATTTGTTTTTTTTGTTATAACATGAATTTCACTCTCTCTCTCCCCGTATATATATATATATATATATATATATATTTATTATATATATTGTATATTTTTTTAAGCATTTTTGAAGGTGCGCCGCTACTTCGCGGATTTTCAGTTTTCGCGGGTGGTCTCTGTCCCCATTAACCGCGATAACCGAGGATTCACTGTACTCCATAAAATTTACAAAAAGCGAGGTGAAACACTCAACCAGGGCTGCTTTTTTTAACATTTCTCGAGGGCCATGGCGAGCCATTTCAAAAAAGCTGCACAACTAACGTATAAAATATTGATAAATTTGCTCGGCCTGATGTGTGTGTAAAGTTTCACGAGTTGTCGTTCATATTTAGAACCTCATAATCAGCGTTGTTTTATTGCCGAACAGTGCAATGCCACTCCCACAACTTTACAAGAAAAAGGACGAATTTCGTATTGTGACATCCTCATGGCCGAAACAGTCATCCGAGCATATATGAGGGCGACCTTGTTGAGTTGCACGGAGAAAAACATCCAAGAAAATAACTTGTATTAGCTTTTACCAGTTGGTGGCGCTACTACTACGATGAAAAATAAGTTGGTAGATGTCTTCAGGGCTGAAGTATCCTCAAATGTGTACAACTTCGAGAAGATAGGATCATCTGAGTCATGTTGCCGGAGCTTTTATTGCCACAGAGTACAATCTGACTTTTCAGCACCGTAATAGCCACGCCTTTTGCCAAAACGTCACAAAATTCGGCAGAGAGTAAGATCATTGTCTTGAGTCTTTTCTGACTAATTTTCAGTCGGATTCGTCAAAAGGGCACCGTGCATAATGTGAAAATTTAAATAAAAACAAATTTTTGATTCCACTTGGCGGCGCTGTGTGTATAACAAAATAATAACATTAAGATGTCTTCAGGTCGGGACGTTTTATTTACAGGTGAAGGTTTGGATTTTTAGGAGCATGTGCAGGGGAGTTATTAAGCATTCGTTTATTTGTATTAGGTTCATTTTGTCTTCTTATTATTGATATTTGACTGATTCATTAAAAGCAGACAATTATGTTTTAGGTTAATTTTTTACCTGACATGTTTCGGCGAGTCTTTCGCCTTCTTCAGAGTGTCGCATGATGGTGTCTTGAGACCCGTCTTTATCAGCTGATGTTCCATGAGGGTGTGACTTACCTGTCAAAAAAATTAAAAATCAGAGCAGTAAAAGAACAAGCACAACATGAACATTACAAATCAGCAATCACTGACCACTGCAAAAGGGAAAACCACATCATGGACCGGGAGAAGGGCAGGGTCATCCGCACCGAAGAGAACAAACAACAGCGCTGGATCAGAGAGGCCATTGAGATCTGCAAGCGAGGCATAAAAACCATGAACAGAGACAAGGGACCCTTCATCCTCTCTACCACCTGGAGCAGCATCTTGGCGGAGTGAACGGACAGCGGGGGGCGTGACTTGCCTTCATTCTTGTGAATGGTAAGTCACGCCCTCATGGAACATCAGCTGATAAAGACGGGCCACAAGACACCATCATGTGACACTCTGAAGAAGGCGAAAGACTTTCGTATTGTGACATCCTCAAGGCTTAAACACTCATCCGAGCAAATATAAGGTAGATTTTGTTAACCTGCCCGGAGAAAAACATCAACGAAAATAATTTGTATTTGTTTTAACCAGTTGGTGGCGCTACCACTGCGATCAAAAATAAGTTGGCAGCCGTCTTCAGGGCCTGAATATCCTCAAATGTGAAAAATTTCAAGAAGATGGATCATCTGAATCATTTTGCAGGAACTTTTGTTGCCACGGAGAATAATCAGACTCTGCGGCACCGTAATAGCCACGCCCTTCGAAGGAAAGTCACAAAAATAGGGATAGAGTAAGATCAATGTCTTGAGTCTTTTCTAGCCAATTTTCAATCGGATTCGTTAAAAGGGCACCGTGCAGTTTGTCAAAATGTAAAAAATGATATTGATTGGCGCAAGGTGTATAACTGAATATAAACATATAGATGTTTTCAGGTACCGACTCTTTATGTACATGTGAAGTTTTGGATTTTTAGCAGCATGTGCAAGAGAGTTATTAAGCATTTTGTCCATTGCGGCGAAGGAAATCTTAAGTGAAAACTTCGAAGCCCCGCCCCCGTCATATAGTATTTCGGAAACAAAAAATTTTAGCCCCAGTGTTTGTCCCAGGTCTTAAGATGCTACAGACAGAATTTTAAGGCAATCAGATGAAGCCTTTAGGATCAGGGTGCAAAAGAATGACCCCTGTAAACATGCAAAAAAGGGCAAAAGTCGGACTTTCAAAAATTCATAACTCACTTCCTATTCATATTAGACATTAAAATATCAAATTTTTCGCCATGCCCGATGAGACTGCCAAGTTTGGTGAATTTTTGTGCATGTTTCGGGGGTCAAAAATGCAATCGAACAATCGGAAAAATAATAATAATAATAATTTCTACAAAAACAATAGGGACTTCGCAGCGGTCGCTGCTCAGGCCCTAATAATAATAATAATAATAAGAGAAGATAAGATAAGATGTCCTTTATTAGTCCCACAATGGGGAAATTTGAAAGTAATAATATTTTCTACAAAAACAATAGGGACCTCGCAGCCGTCGCAGCTCGGGCCCTAATAACAATTTCTAGAAAAACAATAGGGACCTCGCAGCGGTCACTGCTCGGGCCCTAATAATAATAATAATAATAATTTCCACAAAAACAATGGGGACCTCGTAGCGGTCGCTGCTCGGGCCCTAATAATAATTTCTACATAAACAATAGGGACCTCGCCGCGGTCGCTGCTCGGGCCCCAATAATAATTTCTACACAAAGTCCATTGTGGTGACCCGCCCCCTTTTAATAAATTCAAAATGGCCGACTTCCTGTAAAACCTAGCTCATTGCTCCAAGAGACTTTTTTGTAGGTCTTGGTCTTATACATACAGTGAACCCTCGCTACTTCGCGGTTCACCTTTCGCGGGTTCAGTGCTTCGCGGGTATAAAAAATATTCGGGGGCATTGTAGTTTCGCCGAGCGGCACGACGGGGCGCTGGAGCGGTTAGACGGCCGGCGTGCGCCGAAGAAGAGCGTGGGCGAAGAGGAGAGTGGACGAAGAAGAGCACGTTCCCCCGGACACGATCGGTGGCGACGTTTCGCGCGGTTCGGACCGTACCAGAGCTCCGGCCGGCGTGCGTGGCAGTTAAGCCGTAGAGGAGCACCTTCCCCGGGCACGGGCGGTGCCAAGCGGCCCCTAAGTTTAACCGAATGGAAGCTCCGGAGGAGGAGGGCATGCACGCGTCACAGTAAGCCGAAGAGGAGCACCTTCCCCGGGCACGGGCGGTTCCAAGCGGCCCCTAAGTTTAACCGAATGGAAGCTCCGGAGGAGGAGGGCATGCTCGCGACACAGTAAGCCGAAGAGGAGCACCTTCCCCGGGCACGGGCGGTGCCAAGCGGCCCCTAAGTTTAACCGAATGGAAGCTCCGGGGGAGGAGGGTGGGCGTGTGTCACAGTTAAGCCGAATTGGAGCACCTCTTCCGCCCGGGCACGAGCGGAGCGCGAAGCTGTCAGTTATGAATGAATAAATGAATAAATAAATAAATAAATAAAGAATGGCACCTTTCATTTCACAGGGCACACCAGACGGCGTACCAGCAGGTAAAAGTCTGAGTAATTAAATAAATACAAAAAGAATGGCTGGGGAATAAAAAAATAATACGTTTTAATAATAATTTGTTTTTTTTGTTATAACATGAATTTCACTCTCTCTCTCCCCGTATATATATATATATATATATATATATATATATATATATATATATATATATATATATATATATATATATATATATATATATATATATATATATATATATATATATATATATATATATATATATATATATATATATATATATATATATATATATATATATATATATATTGTATTTTTTTTTTAAGCATTTTTGAAGGTGCGCCGCTACTTCGCGGATTTTCAGTTTTCGCGGGTGGTCTCGGTCCCCATTAACCGCGATAACCGAGGGTTCACTGTACTCCATAAAATTTACAAAAAGCGAGGTGAAACACTCAACCAGGGCTGCTCTGCATGTTGTGCTGGGCCACCTGGAACAACAGCGGAGCTATGCAAGGATGCTCTTTGTGGACTACAGCTCGGCATTCAACACGATCATCCCAGACATCCTCGTCGCCAAACTGGACACTCTCGGCCTCCCTGCCCTCACACGCATCTGGATTAAGGACTTTCTGACCAACAGACCCCAGACTGTGTTGCTCGGCCCCTACACGTCCTCCACCCTCATGCTGAGCACCGGTTCCCCCCAAGGATGCGTGCTGAGCCCTCTCCTGTACGCCCTCTACACCTACGACTGCAGCCCGGCCCACGGCAACAACACCATCGTCAAGTTTGCTGACGACACGACAGTGGTCGGTCTGATCTCGGAAGGTGACGAGACAGCCTACAGAGAGGAGGTAGGGAGACTGACAACTTGGTGCAAGGAGAACAGACTGCACCTTAACTCTGCTAAAACAAAGGAGATTGTCGTCGACTTCAGGAGGAACAAGACGCTGCCGCCCCCCCTCTGCATCGAAGGCGTGTGTGTGGAGAGGGTCCACACGTTCAAGTTCCTGGGAGTACAGATCTCCGATGACCTTTCTTGGAGTCACAACACCACAGCAGTGGTAAAGAAGGTCCGCCAACGTCTGCACTTCCTGAGAGTCCTCAGGAAATTCAACCTGGACAGGAAGCTGCTGCTGGCCTTCTACCACTCGTCCATCGAGAGCCAGCTGACGTACTGTGTCTCCACCTGGTACAGCGGCTGCACTGAGGCGGACAGAGTGAGGCTCCAGAGGACAGTCAAAACAGCGCAAAGGATTATTGGCTGCCCTCTCCCCTCGCTGTCGGACATCTACACCGCCCGGTGCCTCAGAAGGGCTCTCAACATCGTCAAAGACAATACCCACCCAAACTCACACCTGTTCGACCTGTTGCCCTCTGGCAGGCGCTACAGATGCATCAAATCAAGGACCAATAGACTGAGAAACAGTTTCTTTCCGAGAG
Source organism: Idiotropiscis lumnitzeri (assembly GCF_059441095.1). Lineage (NCBI taxonomy): Eukaryota > Metazoa > Chordata > Actinopteri > Syngnathiformes > Syngnathidae > Idiotropiscis > Idiotropiscis lumnitzeri. The sequence goes on along the minus strand of NW_028283577.1, from coordinate 941,013 downwards.
CCATCTACATACTGAACTCTCACACACACACGAGACCACCCTAACCTTGCAAAACAGCATTGTGATGTGTTTCTATATGCCCTATTTAGTACTGAATTCCATTGCACTGTCTTATTTATTTATCTAATTTATATATTGTCTGTATTATTGTTGTATTGCACTGGAGAGGGGAGCCCTCTAATCTCGTTGCACACTTGAGTACAATGACAATAAAGGGATTTCTATTTCTATTCTATTCTTTTTTTAACTTTTCTCGAGGGCCATGGCGAGCCATTTAAAAAAAGCTGCACAACTAACGTATAAAATATTGATAAATTTGCTCTGCCTGATGTGTGTGTAAAGTTTCACGAGTTGTCGTTCATATTTAGAACCTCATAATCAGCGTTGTTTTATTGCCGAACAGTGCAATGCCACTCCCACAACTTTTCACGAAAAAGGATGAATTTCGTATTGTGACATCCTCATGGCCGAAACAGTCATCCGAGCATATATGAGGGCGACCTTGTTGAGTTGCACGGAGAAAAACATCCAAGAAAATAACTTGTATTAGCTTTTACCAGTTGGTGGCGCTACTACTACGATGAAAAATAAGTTGGTAGATGTCTTCAGGGCTGAAGTATCCTCAAATGTGTACAACTTCGAGAAGATAGGATCATCTGAGTCATGTTGCCGGAGCTTTTGTTGCCACAAAGTACAATCGGATTTTTCAGCACCGTAATAGCCACGCCTTTTGCCAAAACGTCACAAAATTCGGCAGAGAGTAAGATCATTGTCTTGAGTCTTTTCTGACTAATTTTCAGTCGGATTCGTCAAAAGGGCACCGTGCAGTACGTGAAAATTAAAATAAAAACAAATTTTTGATTCCACTTGGCGGCGCTGTGTGTATAACAAAATAATAACATTAAGATGTCTTCAGGTCGGGACCTTTTATTTACAGGTGAAGGTTTGGATTTTTAGGAGCATGTGCAGGGGCGTTATTAAGCATTCATTTATTTGTATTAGGTTCATTTTGTCTTCTTATTATTGATATTTGACTGATTCATTAAAAGCAGACAATTATGTTTTAGGTTAATTTTTTACCTGACATGTTTCGGCGAGTCTTTCGCCTTCTTCAGAGTGTCGCATGATGGTGTCTTGAGACCCGTCTTTATCAGCTGATGTTCCATGAGGGTGTGACTTACCTGTCAAAAAAATGAAAAATCAGAGCAGTAAAAGAACAAGCACAACATGAACATTACAAATCAGCAATCACTGACCACTGCAAAAGGGAAAACCACATCATGGACCGGGAGAAGGGCAGGGTCATCCGCACCGAAGAGAACAAACAACAGCGCTGGATCAGAGAGGCCATTGAGATCTGCAAGCGAGGCATAAAAACCATGAACAGAGACAAGGGAGCCTTCATCCTCTCTACCACCTGGAGCAGCATCTTGGCGGAGTGAACGGACAGCGGGGGCGTGACTTGCCTTCATTCTTGTGACAGGTAAGTCACGCCCTCATGGAACATCAGCTGATAAAGACGGGCCACAAGACACCATCATGTGACACTCTGAAGAAGGCGAAAGACTTTCGTATTGTGACATCCTCAAGGCCTAAACACTCATCCGATCAAAAATAAGTTGGCAGCCGTCTTCAGGGCCTGAATATCCTCAAATGTGAAAAATTTCGAGAAGATGGATCATCTGAATCATTTTGCAGGAACTTTTGTTGCCACGGAGAATAATCAGACTCTGCGGCACCGTAATAGCCACGCCCTTCGAAGGAAAGTCACAAAAATAGGGATAGAGTAAGATCAATGTCTTGAGTCTTTTCTAGCCAATTTTCAATCGGATTCGTTAAAAGGGCACCGTGCAGGACGTCAAAATGTAAAAAATGATATTGATTGGCGCAAGGTGTATAACAGAATATAAACATATAGATGTCTTCAGGTACCGACTCTTTATGTACATGTGAAGTTTTGGATTTTTAGCAGCATGTGCAAGAGAGTTATTAAGCATTTTGTCCATTGCGGCGAAGGAAATCTTAAGTGAAAACTTCGAAGCCCCGCCCCCGTCATATAGTATTTTGGAAACAAAAAATTTTAGCCCCAGTGTTTGTCCCAGGTCTTAAGATGCTACAGACAGAATTTTAAGGCAATCAGATGAAGCCTTTAGGATCAGGGTGCAAAAGAATGACCCCTGTAAACATGCAAAAAAGGGCAAAAGTCGGACTTTCAAAAATTCATAACTCACTTCCTGTTCATATTAGACGTTTAAAATATCAAATTTCTCGCCATGCCCGATGAGACTGCCAAGTTTGGTGAGTTTTTGTGCATGTTTCGGGGGTCAAAAATGCAATCGAACAATCGGAAAAATAATAATAATAATAATTTCTACAAAAACAACAGGGACTTCGCAGTGGTCGCTGCTCAGGCCCTAATAATAATAATAATAATAAGAATAAAAGTAATAATATTTTCTACAAAAACAATAGGGACCTCGCAGCCGTCGCAGCTCGGGCCCTAATAACAATTTCTAGAAAAACAATAGGGACCTCGCAGCGGTCACTGCTCGGGCCCTAATAATAATAATAATAATAATTTCCACAAAAACAATGGGGACCTCGTAGCGGTCGCTGCTCGGGCCCGAATAATAATTTCTACAAAAACAATAGGGACATCGCCGCGGTCGCTGCTCGGGCCCCAATAATAATTTCTACACAAAGTCCATTGTGGTGACCCGCCCCTTTTTAAGTAAATTCAAAATGGCCGACTTCCTGTAAAACCTAGCTCATTGCTCCAAGAGACTTTTTTGTAGGTCTTGGTCTTATACATACAGTGAACCCTCGCTACTTGGCGGTTCACCTTTCGTGGGTTCAGTGCTTCGCGGGTCTAAAAAATATTCGGGGGCATTATAGTTTCGCCGAGCGGCACGACGGGGCGCTGGAGCGGTTAGACGGCCGGTGTGCGCCGAAGAAGAGCGTGGGCGAAGAGGAGAGTGGACGAAGAAGAGCACGTTCCCCCGGACACGATCGGTGGCGACGTTTCGCGCGGTTCGGACAGTACCAGAGCTCCGGCCGGCGTGCGTGGCAGTTAAGCCGTAGAGGAGAACCTTCCCAGGGCACGGGCGGTGCCAAGCGGCCCCTAAGTTTAACCGAATGGAAGCTCCGGAGGAGGAGGGCATGCTCGCGTCACAGTAAGCCGAAGAGGAGCACCTTCCCCGGGCACGGGCGGTTCCAAGCGGCCCCTAAGTTTAACCGAATGGAAGCTCCGGAGGAGGAGGGCATGCTCGCGTCACAGTAAGCCGAAGAGGAGCACCTTCCCCGGGCACGGGCGGTGCCAAGCGGCCCCTAAGTTTAACCGAATGGAAGCTCCGGGGGAGGAGGGCGGGTGTGTGTCACAGTTAAGCCGAATTGGAGCACCTCTTCCGCCCGGGCACGAGCGGAGCGCGAAGCTGTCAGTTATGAATGTATAGAAGAATAAATAAATAAATAAATAAAGAATGCCACCTTTCATTTCACAGGGCACACCGGACGGCGTACCAGCAGGTAAAAGTCGGAGTAATTAAATAAATACAAAAAGAATGGCTGGGGAATAAAAAAATAATACGTTTTAATAATAATTTGTTTTTTTTGTTATAACATGAATTTCACTCTCTCTCTCTCTCTCTCTCTCTCTCTCTCCCCCGTATATATATATATATATATATATATATATATATATATATATATATATATATATATATATATATATATATATATATATTTATTCTATATATTGTATTTTCTTTTAAGCATTTTTGAAGGTGCGCCGCTACTCCGCGGATTTTCAGTTTCCGCGGGTGGTCTCGGTCCCCATTAACCGCGATAACCGAGGGTTCACTGTACTCCATAAAATTTACAAAAAGCGAGGTGAAACACTCAACCAGGGCTGCTTTTTTGAACATTTCTCGAGGGCCATGGCGAGCCATTTCAAAAAAGCTGCACAACTAACGTATAAAATATTTATAAATTTGCTCTGCCTGATGTGTGTGTCAAGTTTCACGAGTTGTCGTTCATATTTAGAACCTCATAATCAGCGTTGTTTTATTGCCAAACAGTGCAATGCCACTCCCACAACTTTTCACGAAAAAGGATGAATTTCGTATTGTGACATCCTCATGGCCGAAACAGTCCTCCGAGCATATATGAGGGCGACCTTGTTGAGTTGCACGGAGAAAAACATCCAAGAAAATAACTTGTATTAGCTTTTACCAGTTGGTGGCGCTACTACTACGATGAAAAATAAGTTGGTAGATGTCTTTAGGGCTGAAGTATCCTCAAATGTGTACAACTTCGAGAAGATAGGATCATCTGAGTCATGTTGCCGGAGCTTTTGTTGCCACAAAGTACAATCGGACTTTTCAGCACCGTAATAGCCACGCCTTTTGCCAAAACGTCACAAAACTCGGCAGAGAGTAAGATCATTGTCTTGAGTCTTTTCTGACTAATTTTCAGTCGGATTCGTCAAAAGGGCACGTTGCAGTACGTGAAAATTAAAATAAAAACAAATTTTTGATTCCACTTGGCGGCGCTGTGTGTATAACAAAATAATAACATTAAGATGTCTTCAGGTCGGGACATTTTATTTACAGGTGAAGGTTTGGATTTTTAGGAGCATGTGCAGGGGAGTTATTAAGCATTCATTTATTTGTATTAGGTTCATTTTGTCTTCTTATTATTGATATTTGACAGATTCATTAAAAGCAGACAATTATGTTTTCGGTAAATTTTTTACCTGACATGTTTCGGCGAGTCTTTCGCCTTCTTCAGAGTGTCGCATGATGGTGTCTTGAGACCCGTCTTTATCAGCTGATGTTCCATGAGGGTGTGACTTACCTGTCAAAAAAATGAAAAATCAGAGCAGTAAAAGAACAAGCACAACATGAACATTACAAATCAGCAATCACTGACCACTGCAAAAGGGAAAACCACATCATGGACCGGGAGAAGGGCAGGGTCATCCGCACAGAAGAGAACAAACAACAGCGCTGGATCAGAGAGGCCATTGAGATCTGCAAGCGAGGCATAAAAACCATGAACAGAGACAAGGTTGCCTTCATCCTCTCTACCACCTGGACCAGCATCTTGGCGGAGTTAACGGACAGCGGGGGGCGTGACTTGCCTTCATTCTTGTGACAGGTAAGTCACGCCCTCATGGAACATCAGCTGATAAAGACGGGCCACAAGACACCATCATGTGACACTCTGAAGAAGGCGAAAGACTTTCGTATTGTGACATCCTCAAGGCCTAAACACTCATCCGAGCAAATATAAGGTAGATTTTGTGAACCTGCCCGGAGAAAAACATCAACGAAAATAATTTGTATTTGTTTTAACCAGTTGGTGGCGCTACCACTGCGATCAAAAATAAGTTGGCAGCCGTCTTCAGGGCCTGAATATCCTCAAATGTGAAAAATTTCGAGAAGATGGATCATCTGAATCATTTTGCAGGAACTTTTGTTGCCACGGAGAATAATCAGACTCTGCGGCACCGCAATAGCCACGCCCTTCGAAGGAAAGTCACAAAAATAGGGATAGCGTAAGATCAATGTCTTGAGTCTTTTCTAGCCAATTTTCAATCGGATTCGTTAAAAGGGCACCGTGCAGTACGTCAAAATGTAAAAAATGATATTGATTGGCGCAAGGTGTATAACAGAATATAAACATATAGATGTCTTCAGGTACCGACTCTTTATGTACATGTGAAGTTTTGGATTTTTAGCAGCATGTGCATGAGAGTTATTAAGCATTTTGTCCATTGCGGCGAAGGAAATCTTAAGTGAAAACTTTGAAGCCCCGCCCCCGTCATATAGTATTTCGGAAACAAAAGATTTTAGCCCCAGTGTTTGTCCCAGGTCTTAAGATGCTACAGACAGAATTTTAAGGCAATCAGATGAAGCCTTTAGGATCAGGGTGCAAAAGAATGACCCCTGTAAACATGCAAAAAAGGGCAAAAGTCGGACTTTCAAAAATTCATAACTCACTTCCTGTTCATATTAGACGTTAAAATATCAAATTTTTCGCCATGCCCGATGAGACTGCCAAGTTTGGTGAGTTTTTGTGCATGTTTCGGGGGTCAAAAATGCAATCGAACAATCGGAAAAATAATAATAATAATAATTTCTACAAAAACAATAGGGACTTCGCAGCGGTCGCTGCTCAGGCCCTAATAATAATAATAATAATAATAATAATAAAAGTAATAATATTTTCTACAAAAACAATAGGGACCTCGCAGCCGTCGCAGCTTGGGCCCTAATAACAATTTCTAGAAAAACAATAGGGACCTCGCAGCGGTCACTGCTCGGGCCCTAATAATAATAATAATAATAATTTCCACAAAAACAATGGGGACCTCGTAGCGGTCGCTGCTCGGGCCCTAATAATAATTTCTACAAAAACAATAGGGACCTCGCCGCGGTCGCTGCTCGGGCCCCAATTATAATTTCTACACAAAGTCCATTGTGGTGACCCGCCCCCTTTTAAGTAAATTCAAAATGGCCGACTTCCTGTAAAACCTAGCTCATTGCTCCAAGAGACTTTTTTGTAGGTCTTGGTCTTATACATACAGTGAACCCTCGCTACTTGGCGGTTCACCTTTCGCGGGTTCAGTGCTTCGCGGGTCTAAAAAATATTCGGGGGCATTGTAGTTTCGCCGAGCGGCACGACGGGGCGCTGGAGCGGTTAGACGGCCGGTGTGCGCCGAAGAAGAGCGTGGGCGAAGAGGAGAGTGGACGAAGAAGAGCACGTTCCCCCGGACACGATCGGTGGCGACGTTTCGCGCGGTTCGGACAGTACCAGAGCTCCGGCCGGCGTGCGTGGCAGTTAAGCCGTAGAGGAGAACCTTCCCCGGGCACGGGCGGTGCCAAGCGGCCCCTAAGTTTAACCGAATGGAAGCTCCGGAGGAGGAGGGCATGCTCGCGTCACAGTAAGCCGAAGAGGAGCACCTTCCCCGGGCACGGGCGATTCCAAGCGGCCCCTAAGTTTAACCGAATGGAAGCTCCGGAGGAGGAGGGCATGCTCGCGTCACAGTAAGCCGAAGAGGAGCACCTTCCCCGGGCACGGGCGGTGCCAAGCGGCCCCTAAGTTTAACCGAATGGAAGCTCCGGGGGAGGAGGGCGGGTGTGTGTCACAGTTAAGCCGAATTGGAGCACCTCTTCCGCCCGGGCACGAGCGGAGCGCGAAGCTGTCAGTTATGAATGTATAAAAGAATAAATAAATAAATGAATAAAGAATGCCACCTTTCATTTCACAGGGCACACCGGACGGCGTACCAGCAGATAAAAGTCGGAGTAATTAAATAAATACAAAAAGAATGGCTGGGGAATAAAAAAATAATACGTTTTAATAATAATTTGGTTTTTTTGTTATAACATGAATTTCACTCTCTCTCTCCCCGTATATATATATATATATATATATATATATATATATATATATATATATTTATATATTTATTATATATATTGTATATTTTTTTAAGCATTTTTGAAGGTGCGCCGCTACTTCGCGGATTTTCAGTTTTCGCGGGTGGTCTCTGTCCCCATTAACCGCGATTACCGAGGGTTCACTGTACTCCATAAAATTTACAAAAAGCGAGGTGAAACACTCAACCAGGGCTGCTTTTTTTAACATTTCTCGAGGGCCATGGCGAGCCATTTCAAAAAAGCTGCACAACTAACGTATAAAATATTGATAAATTTGCTCGGCCTGATGTGTGTGTAAAGTTTCACGAGTTGTCGTTCATATTTAGAACCTCATAATCAGCGTTGTTTTATTGCCGAACAGTGCAATGCCACTCCCACAACTGTACACGAAAAAGGACGAATTTCGTATTGTGACATCCTCATGGCCGAAACAGTCATCCGAGCATATATGAGGGCGACCTTGTTGAGTTGCACGGAGAAAAACATCCAAGAAAATAACTTGTATTAGCTTTTACCAGTTGGTGGCGCTACTACTACGATGAAAAATAAGTTGGTCGATGTCTTCAGGGCTGAAGTATCCTCAAATGTGTACAACTTCGAGAAGATAGGATCATCTGAGTCATGTTGCCGGAGCTTTTGTTGCCACAGAGTACAATCTGACTTTTCAGCACCGTAATAGCCACGCCTTTTGCCAAAACGTCACAAAATTCGGCAGAGAGAAAGATCATTGTCTTGAGTCTTTTCTGACTAATTTTCAGTCGGATTTGTCAAAAGGGCACCGTGCAGGATGTGAAAATTAAAATAAAAACACATTTTTGATTCCACTTGGCGGCGCTGTGTGTAGAACAAAATAATAACATTAAGATGTCTTCAGGTCGGGACGTTTTATTTACAGGTGAAGGTTTGGATTTTCAGGAGCATGTGCAGGGGAGTTATTAAGCATTCATTTATTTGTATTAGGTTCATTTTGTCTTCTTATTATTGATATTTGACTGATTCATTAAAAGCAGACAATTATGTTTTAGGTTAATTTTTTACCTGACATGTTTCGGCGAGTCTTTCGCCTTCTTCAGAGTGTCGCATGATGGTGTCTTGAGACCCGTCTTTATCAGCTGATGTTCCATGAGGGTGTGACTTACCTGTCAAAAAAATGAAAAATCAGAGCAGTAAAAGAACAAGCACAACATGAACATTACAAATCAGCAATCACTGACCACTGCAAAAGGGAAAACCACATCATGGACCGGGAGAAGGGCAGGGTCATCCGCACCGAAGAGAACAAACAACAGCGCTGGATCAGAGAGGCCATTGAGATCTGCAAGCGAGGCATAAAAACCATGAACAGAGACAAGGGAGCCTTCATCCTCTCTACCACCTAGAGCAGCATCTTGGCGGAGTGAACGGACAGCGGGGGGTGTGACTTGCCTTCATTCTTGTGACAGGTAAGTCACGCCCTCATGGAACATCAGCTGATAAAGACGGGTCACAAGACACCATCATGTGACACTCTGAAGAAGGCGAAAGACTTTCGTATTGTGACATCCTCAAGGCCTAAACACTCATCCGAGCAAATATAAGGTAGATTTTGTGAACCTGCCCGGAGAAAAACATCAACGAAAATAATTTGTATTTGTTTTAACCAGTTGGTGGCGCTACCACTGCGATCAAAAATAAGTTGGCAGCCGTCTTCAGGGCCTGAATATCCTCAAATGTGAAAAATTTCGAGAAGATGGATCATCTGAATCATTTTGCAGGAACTTTTGTTGCCACGGAGAATAATCAGACTCTGCGGCACCGCAATAGCCACGCCCTTCGAAGGAAAGTCACAAAAATAGGGATAGAGTAAGATCAATGTCTTGAGTCTTTTCTAGCCAATTTTCAATCGGATTCGTTAAAAGGGCACCGTGCAGTACGTCAAAATGTAAAAAATGTTATTGATTGGCGCAAGGTGTATAACAGAATATAAACATATAGATGTCTTTAGGTACCGACTCTTTATGTACATGTGAAGTTTTGGATTTTTAGCAGCATGTGCAGGAGAGTTATTAAGCATTTTGTCCATTGCGGCGAAGGAAATCTTAAGTGAAAACTTTGAAGCCCCGCCCCCGTCATATAGTATTTCGGAAACAAAAGATTTTAGCCCCAGTGTTTGTCCCAGGTCTTAAGATGCTACAGACAGAATTTTAAGGCAATCAGATGAAGCCTTTAGGATCAGGGTGCAAAAGAATGACCCCTGTAAACATGCAAAAAAGGGCAAAAGTCGGACTTTCAAAAATTCATAACTCACTTCCTGTTCATATTAGACGTTAAAATATCAAATTTCTCGCCATGCCCGATGAGACTGCCAAGTTTGGTGAGTTTTTGTGCATGTTTCGGGTCAAAAATGCGATCGTACAATCGGAAAAATAATAATAATAATAATTTCTACAAAAACAACAGGGACTTCGCAGCGGTCGCTGCTCAGGCCCTAATAATAATAATAATAATAATAATAAAAGTAATGATATTTTCTACAAAAACAATAGGGACCTCGCAGCCGTCGCAGCTCGGGCCCTAATAACAATTTCTAGAAAAACAATAGGGACCTCGCAGCGGTCACTGCTCGGGCCCTAATAATAATAATAATAATAATTTCCACAAAAACAATGGGGACCTCGTAGCGGTCGCTGCTCGGGCCCTAATAATAATTTCTACATAAACAATAGGGACCTCGCCGCGGTCGCTGCTCGGGCCCCATAATAATTTCTACACAAAGTCCATTGTGGTGACCCGCCCCTTTTAAGTAAATTCAAAATGGCCGACTTCCTGTAAAACCTAGCTTATTGCTTCAAGAGACTTTTTTGTAGGTCTTGGTCTTATACATACAGTGAACCCTCGCTACTTCGCGGTTCACCTTTCGCGGGTTCAGTGCTTCGCGGGTATAAAAAATATTCGGGGGCATTGTAGTTTCGCCGAGCGGCACGACGGGCGCTGGAGCGGTTAGACGGCCGGCGTGCGCCGGAGAAGAGCGTGGGCGAAGAGGAGAGTGGACGAAGAAGAGCACGTTCCCCCGGACACGATCGGTGGCGACGTTTCGCGCGGTTCGGACCGTACCAAGGCTCCGGCCGGCGTGCGTGGCAGTTAAGCCGTAGAGGAGCACCGTCCCCGGGCACGGGCGGTGCCAAGCGGCCCCTAAGTTTAACCGAATGGAAGCTCCGGAGGAGGAGGGCATGCTCGCGTCACAGTAAGCCGAAGAGGAGCACCTTCCCCAGGCACGGGCGGTTCCAAGCGGCCCCTAAGTTTAACCAAATGGAAGCTCCGGAGGAGGAGGGCATGCTCGCGTCACAGTAAGCCGAAGAGGAGCACCTTTGCCGGGCACGGGCGGTTCCAAGCGGCCCCTAAGTTTAACCGAATGGAAGCTCCGGAGGAGGCGGGCATGCTCGCGTCACAGTAAGCCGAAGAGGAGCACCTTCCCCGGGCACGGGCGGTGCCAAGCGGCCCCTAAGTTTAACCGAATGGAATGGCCGGGCGTGTGTCACAGTTAAGCCGAATTGGAACACCTCTTCCGCCCGGACACGAACGGAGCGCGAAGCTGTCAGTTATGAATGAATAAATGAATAAATAAATAAATAATTAAAGAATGCCACCTTTCATTTCACAGGGAACACCGGACGGCGTACCAGCTGGTAAAAGTCGGAGTAATTAAATAAATACAAAAAGAATGGCTGGGGAATAAAAAAATAATACGTTTTAATAATAATTTGGTTTTTTTGTTATAACATGAATTTCACTCTCTCTCTCTCTCTCTCTCTCCCCGTATATATATATATATATATATATATATATATATATATATATATATATATATATATATATTATTATATATATTGTATTTTCTTTTAAGCATTTTTGAAGGTGCGCCGCTACTTCGCGGATTTTCAGTTTCCGCGGGTGGTCTCGGTCCCCATTAACCGCGATAACCGAGGGTTCACTGTACTCCATAAAATTTACAAAAAGCGAGGTGAAACACTCAACCAGGGCTGCTTTTTTGAACATTTCTCGAGGGCCATGGCGAGCCATTTCAAAAAAGCTGCACAACTAACGTATAAAATATTGATAAATTTGCTCTGCCTGATGTGTGTGTCAAGTTTCACGAGTTGTCGTTCATATTTAGAACCTCATAATCAGCGTTGTTTTATTGCCAAACAGTGCAATGCCACTCCCACAACTTTTCACGAAAAAGGATGAATTTCGTATTGTGACATCCTCATGGCCGAAACAGTCCTCGGAGCATATATGAGGGCGACCTTGTTGAGTTGCACGGAGAAAAACATCCAAGAAAATAACTTGTATTAGCTTTTACCAGTTGGTGGCGCTACTACTACGATGAAAAATAAGTTGGTAGATGTCTTCAGGGCTGAAGTATCCTCAAATGTGTACAACTTCGAGAAGATAGGATCATCTGAGTCATGTTGCCGGAGCTTTTGTTGCCACAGAGTACAATCGGACTTTTCAGCACCGTAATAGCCACGCCTTTTGCCAAAACGTCACAAAATTCGGCAGAGAGTAAGATCATTGTCTTGAGTCTTTTCTGACTAATTTTCAGTCGGATTCGTCAAAAGGGCACCGTGCAGTACGTGGAAATTAAAATAAAAACAAATTTTTGATTCCACTTGGCGGCGCTGTGTGTATAACAAAATAATAACATTAAGATGTCTTCAGGTCGGGACATTTTATTGACAGGTGAAGGTTTGGATTATTAGGAGCATGTGCAGGGGAGTTATTAAGCATTCATTTATTTGTATGAGGTTCATTTTGTCTTCTTATTATTGATATTTGACAGATTCATTAAAAGCAGACAATTATGTTTTAGGTAAATGTTTTACCTGACATGTTTCGGCGAGTCTTTCGCCTTCTTCAGAGTGTCGCATGATGGTGTCTTGAGACCCGTCTTTATCAGCTTATGTTCCATGAGGGTGTGAATTACCTGTCAAAAAAATGAAAAATCATAGCAGTAAAAGAACAAGCACAACATGAATATTACAAATCAGCAATCACTGACCACTGCAGAAGGGAAAACCATATCATGGACCGGGCGAAGGGCAGGGTCATCCGCACCGAAGAGAACAAACAACAGCGCTGGATCAGAGAGGCCATTGAGATCTGCAAGCGAGGCATAAAAACCATGAACAGAGACAAGGGAGCCTTCATCCTCTCTACCACCTGGAGCAGCATCTTGGCGGAGTGAACGGACAGCGGGGGGTGTGACTTGCCTTCATTCTTGTGACAGGTAAGTCACGCCCTCATGGAACATCAGCTGATAAAGACGGGTCACAAGACACCATCATGTGACACTCTGAAGAAGGCGAAAGACTTTCGTATTGTGACATCCTCAAGGCCTAAACACTAATCCGAGCAAATATAAGGTAGATTTTGTGAACCTGCCCGGAGAAAAACATCAACGAAAATAATTTGTATTTGTTTTACCAGTTGGTGGCGCTACCACTGCGATCAAAAATAAGTTGGCAGCCGTCTTCAGGGCCTGAATATCCTCAAATGTGAAAAATTTCGAGAAGATGGATCATCTGAATCATTTTGCAGGAACTTTTGTTGCCACGGAGAATAATCAGACTCTGCGGCACCGCAATAGCCACGCCCTTCGAAGGAAAGTCACAAAAATAGGGATAGAGTAAGATCAATGTCTTGAGTCTTTTCTCGCCAATTTTCAATCGGATTCGTTAAAAGGGCACCGTGCAGTATGTCAAAACGTAAAAAATGATATTGATTGGCGCAAGGTGTATAACAGAATATAAACATATAGATGTCTTCAGGTACCGACTCTTTATGTACATGTGAAGTTTTGGATTTTTAGCAGCATGTGCAGGAGAGTTATTAAGCATTTTGTCCATTGCGGCGAAGGAAATCTTAAGTGAAAACTTTGAAGCCCCGCCCCCGTCATATAGTATTTCGGAAACAAAAGATTTTAGCCCCAGTGTTTGTCCCAGGTCTTAAGATGCTACAGACAAAATTTTAAGGCAATCAGATGAAGCCTTTAGGATCAGGGTGCAAAAGAATGACCCCAGTAAACATGCAAAAAAGGGCAAAAGTCGGACTCTCAAAAATTCAAAACTCACTTCCTGTTCATATTAGACGTTAAAATATCAAATTTCTCGCCATGCCCGATGAGACTGCCAAGTTTGGTGAGTTTTTGTGCATGTTTCGGGGGTCAAAAATGCGATCGAACAATCGGAAAAATAATAATAATAATAATTTCTACAAAAACAACAGGGACTTCGCAGCGGTCGCTGCTCAGGCCCTAATAATAATAATAATAATAATAATAAAAAAAGTAAAAATATTTTCTAGAAAAACAATAGGGACCTCGCAGCCGTCGCAGCTCGGGCCCTAATAACAATTTCTAGAAAAACAATAGGGACCTCGCAGCGGTCACTGCTCGGGCCCTAATAATAATAATAATAATAATTTCCACAAAAACAATGGGGACCTCGTAGCGGTCGCTGCTCGGGCCCTAATAATAATTTCTACATAAACAATAGGGACCTCGCCGCGGTCGCTGCTCGGGCCCCAATAATAATTTCTACACAAAGTCCATTGTGGTGACCCGCCCCCTTTTAAGTAAATTCAAAATGGCCGACTTCCTGTAAAACCTAGCTCATTGCTCCAAGAGACTTTTTTGTAGGTCTTGGCCTTATACATACAGTGAACCCTCGCTACTTCGCGGTTCACCTTTCGCGGGTTCAGTGCTTCGCGGGTATAAAAAATATTCGGGGGCATTGTAGATTCGCCGAGCGGCACGACGGGCGCTGGAGCGGTTAAACGGCCGGCGTGCGCCGAAGAAGAGCGTGGGCGAAGAGGAGATTGGACGAAGAAGAGCACGTTCCCCCGGACACGATCGGTGGCGACGTTTCGCGCGGTTCGGACCGTACCAGAGCTCCGGCCGGCGTGCGTGGCAGTTAAGCCGTAGAGGAGCACCTTCCCCGGGCACGGGCGGTGCCAAGCGGCCCCTAAGTTTAACCGAATGGAAGCTCCGGAGGAGGAGGGCATGCTCGCGTCACAGTAAGCCGAAGAGGAGCACCTTCCCCGGGCACGGGCGGTTCCAAGCGGCCCCTAAGTTTAACCGAATGGAAGCTCCGGAGGAGGAGGGCATGCTCGCGTCACAGTAAGCCGAAGAGGAGCACCTTCGCCGGGCACGGGCGGTTCCAAGCGGCCCCTAAGTTTAACCGAATGGAAGCTCCGGGGGAGGAGGGCGGGTGTGTGTCACAGTTAAGCCGAATTGGAGCACCTCTTCCGCCCGGGCACGAGCGGAGCGCGAAGCTGTCAGTTATGAATGTATAAAAGAATAAATAAATAAATGAATAAAGAATGCCACCTTTCATTTCACAGGGCACACCGGACGGCGTACCAGCAGATAAAAGTCGGAGTAATTAAATAAATACAAAAAGAATGGCTGGGGAATAAAAAAATAATACGTTTTAATAATAATTTGGTTTTTTTGTTATAACATGAATTTCACTCTCTCTCTCCCCGTATATATATATATATATATATATATATATATATATATATATATATATATTTATATATTTATTATATATATTGTATATTTTTTTAAGCATTTTTGAAGGTGCGCCGCTACTTCGCGGATTTTCAGTTTTCGCGGGTGGTCTCTGTCCCCATTAACCGCGATTACCGAGGGTTCACTGTACTCCATAAAATTTACAAAAAGCGAGGTGAAACACTCAACCAGGGCTGCTTTTTTTAACATTTCTCGAGGGCCATGGCGAGCCATTTCAAAAAAGCTGCACAACTAACGTATAAAATATTGATAAATTTGCTCGGCCTGATGTGTGTGTAAAGTTTCACGAGTTGTCGTTCATATTTAGAACCTCATAATCAGCGTTGTTTTATTGCCGAACAGTGCAATGCCACTCCCACAACTGTACACGAAAAAGGACGAATTTCGTATTGTGACATCCTCATGGCCGAAACAGTCATCCGAGCATATATGAGGGCGACCTTGTTGAGTTGCACGGAGAAAAACATCCAAGAAAATAACTTGTATTAGCTTTTACCAGTTGGTGACGCTACTACTACGATGAAAAATAAGTTGGTCGATGTCTTCAGGGCTGAAGTATCCTCAAATGTGTACAACTTCGAGAAGATAGGATCATCTGAGTCATGTTGCCGGAGCTTTTGTTGCCACAGAGTACAATCTGACTTTTCAGCACCGTAATAGCCACGCCTTTTGCCAAAACGTCACAAAATTCGGCAGAGAGAAAGATCATTGTCTTGAGTCTTTTCTGACTAATTTTCAGTCGGATTTGTCAAAAGGGCACCGTGCAGGATGTGAAAATTAAAATAAAAACACATTTTTGATTCCACTTGGCGGCGCTGTGTGTAGAACAAAATAATAACATTAAGATGTCTTCAGGTCGGGACGTTTTATTTACAGGTGAAGGTTTGGATTTTCAGGAGCATGTGCAGGGGAGTTATTAAGCATTCATTTATTTGTATTAGGTTCATTTTGTCTTCTTATTATTGATATTTGACTGATTCATTAAAAGCAGACAATTATGTTTTAGGTTAATTTTTTACCTGACATGTTTCGGCGAGTCTTTCGCCTTCTTCAGAGTGTCGCATGATGGTGTCTTGAGACCCGTCTTTATCAGCTGATGTTCCATGAGGGTGTGACTTACCTGTCAAAAAAATGAAAAATCAGAGCAGTAAAAGAACAAGCACAACATGAACATTACAAATCAGCAATCACTGACCACTGCAAAAGGGAAAACCACATCATGGACCGGGAGAAGGGCAGGGTCATCCGCACCGAAGAGAACAAACAACAGCGCTGGATCAGAGAGGCCATTGAGATCTGCAAGCGAGGCATAAAAACCATGAACAGAGACAAGGGAGCCTTCATCCTCTCTACCACCTAGAGCAGCATCTTGGCGGAGTGAACGGACAGCGGGGGGTGTGACTTGCCTTCATTCTTGTGACAGGTAAGTCACGCCCTCATGGAACATCAGCTGATAAAGACGGGTCACAAGACACCATCATGTGACACTCTGAAGAAGGCGAAAGACTTTCGTATTGTGACATCCTCAAGGCCTAAACACTCATCCGAGCAAATATAAGGTAGATTTTGTGAACCTGCCCGGAGAAAAACATCAACGAAAATAATTTGTATTTGTTTTAACCAGTTGGTGGCGCTACCACTGCGATCAAAAATAAGTTGGCAGCCGTCTTCAGGGCCTGAATATCCTCAAATGTGAAAAATTTCGAGAAGATGGATCATCTGAATCATTTTGCAGGAACTTTTGTTGCCACGGAGAATAATCAGACTCTGCGGCACCGCAATAGCCACGCCCTTCGAAGGAAAGTCACAAAAATAGGGATAGAGTAAGATCAATGTCTTGAGTCTTTTCTAGCCAATTTTCAATCGGATTCGTTAAAAGGGCACCGTGCAGTACGTCAAAATGTAAAAAATGTTATTGATTGGCGCAAGGTGTATAACAGAATATAAACATATAGATGTCTTCAGGTACCGACTCTTTATGTACATGTGAAGTTTTGGATTTTTAGCAGCATGTGCAGGAGAGTTATTAAGCATTTTGTCCATTGCGGCGAAGGAAATCTTAAGTGAAAACTTTGAAGCCCCGCCCCCGTCATATAGTATTTCGGAAACAAAAGATTTTAGCCCCAGTGTTTGTCCCAGGTCTTAAGATGCTACAGACAGAATTTTAAGGCAATCAGATGAAGCCTTTAGGATCAGGGTGCAAAAGAATGACCCCTGTAAACATGCAAAAAAGGGCAAAAGTCGGACTTTCAAAAATTCATAACTCACTTCCTGTTCATATTAGACGTTAAAATATCAAATTTCTCGCCATGCCCGATGAGACTGCCAAGTTTGGTGAGTTTTTGTGCATGTTTCGGGGTCAAAAATGCGATCGTACAATCGGAAAAATAATAATAATAATAATTTCTACAAAAACAACAGGGACTTCGCAGCGGTCGCTGCTCAGGCCCTAATAATAATAATAATAATAATAATAAAAGTAATGATATTTTCTACAAAAACAATAGGGACCTCGCAGCCGTCGCAGCTCGGGCCCTAATAACAATTTCTAGAAAAACAATAGGGACCTCGCAGCGGTCACTGCTCGGGCCCTAATAATAATAATAATAATAATTTCCACAAAAACAATGGGGACCTCGTAGCGGTCGCTGCTCGGGCCCTAATAATAATTTCTACATAAACAATAGGGACCTCGCCGCGGTCGCTGCTCGGGCCCCAATAATAATTTCTACACAAAGTCCATTGTGGTGACCCGCCCCTTTTAAGTAAATTCAAAATGGCCGACTTCCTGTAAAACCTAGCTCATTGCTTCAAGAGACTTTTTTGTAGGTCTTGGTCTTATACATACAGTGAACCCTCGCTACTTCGCGGTTCACCTTTCGCGGGTTCAGTGCTTCGCGGGTATAAAAAATATTCGGGGGCATTGTAGTTTCGCCGAGCGGCACGACGGGCGCTGGAGCGGTTAGACGGCCGGCGTGCGCCGGAGAAGAGCGTGGGCGAAGAGGAGAGTGGACGAAGAAGAGCACGTTCCCCCGGACACGATCGGTGGCGACGTTTCGCGCGGTTCGGACCGTACCAAGGCTCCGGCCGGCGTGCGTGGCAGTTAAGCCGTAGAGGAGCACCGTCCCCGGGCACGGGCGGTGCCAAGCGGCCCCTAAGTTTAACCGAATGGAAGCTCCGGAGGAGGAGGGCATGCTCGCGTCACAGTAAGCCGAAGAGGAGCACCTTCCCCAGGCACGGGCGGTTCCAAGCGGCCCCTAAGTTTAACCAAATGGAAGCTCCGGAGGAGGAGGGCATGCTCGCGTCACAGTAAGCCGAAGAGGAGCACCTTTGCCGGGCACGGGCGGTTCCAAGCGGCCCCTAAGTTTAACCGAATGGAAGCTCCGGAGGAGGCGGGCATGCTCGCGTCACAGTAAGCCGAAGAGGAGCACCTTCCCCGGGCACGGGCGGTGCCAAGCGGCCCCTAAGTTTAACCGAATGGAAGCTCCGGGGGAGGAGGGCGGGCGTGTGTCACAGTTAAGCCGAATTGGAACACCTCTTCCGCCCGGACACGAACGGAGCGCGAAGCTGTCAGTTATGAATGAATAAATGAATAAATAAATAAATAATTAAAGAATGCCACCTTTCATTTCACAGGGAACACCGGACGGCGTACCAGCTGGTAAAAGTCGGAGTAATTAAATAAATACAAAAAGAATGGCTGGGGAATAAAAAAATAATACGTTTTAATAATAATTTGGTTTTTTTGTTATAACATGAATTTCACTCTCTCTCTCTCTCCCCGTATATATATATATATATATATATATATATATATATATATATATATATATATATATATATATATATATATATATATATTTATTATATATATTGTATTTTCTTTTAAGCATTTTTGAAGGTGCGCCGCTACTTCGCGGATTTTCAGTTTCCGCGGGTGGTCTCGGTCCCCATTAACCGCGATAACCGAGGGTTCACTGTACTCCATAAAATTTACAAAAAGCGAGGTGAAACACTCAACCAGGGCTGCTTTTTTGAACATTTCTCGAGGGCCATGGCGAGCCATTTCAAAAAAGCTGCACAACTAACGTATAAAATATTGATAAATTTGCTCTGCCTGATGTGTGTGTCAAGTTTCACGAGTTGTCGTTCATATTTAGAACCTCATAATCAGCGTTGTTTTATTGCCAAACAGTGCAATGCCACTCCCACAACTTTTCACGAAAAAGGATGAATTTCGTATTGTGACATCCTCATGGCCGAAACAGTCCTCGGAGCATATATGAGGGCGACCTTGTTGAGTTGCACGGAGAAAAACATCCAAGAAAATAACTTGTATTAGCTTTTACCAGTTGGTGGCGCTACTACTACGATGAAAAATAAGTTGGTAGATGTCTTCAGGGCTGAAGTATCCTCAAATGTGTACAACTTCGAGAAGATAGGATCATCTGAGTCATGTTGCCGGAGCTTTTGTTGCCACAGAGTACAATCGGACTTTTCAGCACCGTAATAGCCACGCCTTTTGCCAAAACGTCACAAAATTCGGCAGAGAGTAAGATCATTGTCTTGAGTCTTTTCTGACTAATTTTCAGTCGGATTCGTCAAAAGGGCACCGTGCAGTACGTGGAAATTAAAATAAAAACAAATTTTTGATTCCACTTGGCGGCGCTGTGTGTATAACAAAATAATAACATTAAGATGTCTTCAGGTCGGGACATTTTATTGACAGGTGAAGGTTTGGATTATTAGGAGCATGTGCAGGGGAGTTATTAAGCATTCATTTATTTGTATGAGGTTCATTTTGTCTTCTTATTATTGATATTTGACAGATTCATTAAAAGCAGACAATTATGTTTTAGGTAAATGTTTTACCTGACATGTTTCGGCGAGTCTTTCGCCTTCTTCAGAGTGTCGCATGATGGTGTCTTGAGACCCGTCTTTATCAGCTTATGTTCCATGAGGGTGTGAATTACCTGTCAAAAAAATGAAAAATCATAGCAGTAAAAGAACAAGCACAACATGAATATTACAAATCAGCAATCACTGACCACTGCAGAAGGGAAAACCATATCATGGACCGGGCGAAGGGCAGGGTCATCCGCACCGAAGAGAACAAACAACAGCGCTGGATCAGAGAGGCCATTGAGATCTGCAAGCGAGGCATAAAAACCATGAACAGAGACAAGGGAGCCTTCATCCTCTCTACCACCTGGAGCAGCATCTTGGCGGAGTGAACGGACAGCGGGGGGTGTGACTTGCCTTCATTCTTGTGACAGGTAAGTCACGCCCTCATGGAACATCAGCTGATAAAGACGGGTCACAAGACACCATCATGTGACACTCTGAAGAAGGCGAAAGACTTTCGTATTGTGACATCCTCAAGGCCTAAACACTAATCCGAGCAAATATAAGGTAGATTTTGTGAACCTGCCCGGAGAAAAACATCAACGAAAATAATTTGTATTTGTTTTACCAGTTGGTGGCGCTACCACTGCGATCAAAAATAAGTTGGCAGCCGTCTTCAGGGCCTGAATATCCTCAAATGTGAAAAATTTCGAGAAGATGGATCATCTGAATCATTTTGCAGGAACTTTTGTTGCCACGGAGAATAATCAGACTCTGCGGCACCGCAATAGCCACGCCCTTCGAAGGAAAGTCACAAAAATAGGGATAGAGTAAGATCAATGTCTTGAGTCTTTTCTCGCCAATTTTCAATCGGATTCGTTAAAAGGGCACCGTGCAGTATGTCAAAACGTAAAAAATGATATTGATTGGCGCAAGGTGTATAACAGAATATAAACATATAGATGTCTTCAGGTACCGACTCTTTATGTACATGTGAAGTTTTGGATTTTTAGCAGCATGTGCAGGAGAGTTATTAAGCATTTTGTCCATTGCGGCGAAGGAAATCTTAAGTGAAAACTTTGAAGCCCCGCCCCCGTCATATAGTATTTCGGAAACAAAAGATTTTAGCCCCAGTGTTTGTCCCAGGTCTTAAGATGCTACAGACAAAATTTTAAGGCAATCAGATGAAGCCTTTAGGATCAGGGTGCAAAAGAATGACCCCAGTAAACATGCAAAAAAGGGCAAAAGTCGGACTCTCAAAAATTCAAAACTCACTTCCTGTTCATATTAGACGTTAAAATATCAAATTTCTCGCCATGCCCGATGAGACTGCCAAGTTTGGTGAGTTTTTGTGCATGTTTCGGGGGTCAAAAATGCGATCGAACAATCGGAAAAATAATAATAATAATAATTTCTACAAAAACAACAGGGACTTCGCAGCGGTCGCTGCTCAGGCCCTAATAATAATAATAATAATAATAATAAAAAAAGTAAAAATATTTTCTAGAAAAACAATAGGGACCTCGCAGCCGTCGCAGCTCGGGCCCTAATAACAATTTCTAGAAAAACAATAGGGACCTCGCAGCAGTCACTGCTCGGGCCCTAATAATAATAATAATAATAATTTCCACAAAAACAATGGGGACCTCGTAGCGGTCGCTGCTCGGGCCCTAATAATAATTTCTACATAAACAATAGGGACCTCGCCGCGGTCGCTGCTCGGGCCCCAATAATAATTTCTACACAAAGTCCATTGTGGTGACCCGCCCCCTTTTAAGTAAATTCAAAATGGCCGACTTCCTGTAAAACCTAGCTCATTGCTCCAAGAGACTTTTTTGTAGGTCTTGGCCTTATACATACAGTGAACCCTCGCTACTTCGCGGTTCACCTTTCGCGGGTTCAGTGCTTCGCGGGTATAAAAAATATTCGGGGGCATTGTAGATTCGCCGAGCGGCACGACGGGCGCTGGAGCGGTTAAACGGCCGGCGTGCGCCGAAGAAGAGCGTGGGCGAAGAGGAGATTGGACGAAGAAGAGCACGTTCCCCCGGACACGATCGGTGGCGACGTTTCGCGCGGTTCGGACCGTACCAGAGCTCCGGCCGGCGTGCGTGGCAGTTAAGCCGTAGAGGAGCACCTTCCCCGGGCACGGGCGGTGCCAAGCGGCCCCTAAGTTTAACCGAATGGAAGCTCCGGAGGAGGAGGGCATGCTCGCGTCACAGTAAGCCGAAGAGGAGCACCTTCCCCGGGCACGGGCGGTTCCAAGCGGCCCCTAAGTTTAACCGAATGGAAGCTCCGGAGGAGGAGGGCATGCTCGCGTCACAGTAAGCCGAAGAGGAGCACCTTCGCCGGGCACGGGCGGTTCCAAGCGGCCCCTAAGTTTAACCGAATGGAAGCTCCGGAGGAGGAGGGCATGCTCGCGACACAGTAAGCCGAAGAGGAGCACCTTCCCCGGGCACGGGCGGTGCCAAGCGGCCCCTAAGTTTAACCGAATGGAAGCTCCGGGGGAGGAGGGCGGGCGTGTGTCACAGTTAAGCCGAATTGGAACACCTCTTCCGCCCGGGCACGAACGGAGCGCGAAGCTGTCAGTTATGAATGAATAAATGAATAAATAAATAAATAAATAAAGAATGCCACCTTTCATTTCACAGGGCACACCGGACGGCGTACCAGCAGGTAAAAGTCGGAGTAATTAAATAAATACAAAAAGAATGGCTGGGGAATAAAAAAATAATACGTTTTAATAATAATTTGGTTTTTTTGTTATAACATGAATTTCACTCTCTCTCTCTCTCCTCGTATATATATATATATATATATATATAAATATATATATATATATATATTTATTATATATATTGTATTTTTTTTTAAGCATTTTTGAAGGTGCGCCGCTACTTCGCGGATTTTCAGTTTTTGCGGGTGGTCTCGGTCCCCATTATAATATAATAATAATAATATAATATTCCCTTTATTAGTCCCACAATGGGGAAATTTGAGATTCGAACCCAGGCCTCGTGGGGAGACTGGGTCCTGAACGCGGCGCCTTAGACCACTCGGCCATCCTGGCAGCCAAAGAAATCATGCGAGGCACATCAGGTGGGGATCGAACCCGCGCCGATAATACGTGCTTGCACTGCAATTCTTGTCATTGACCATTCGACCATTTTAACATTAACCGCGATAACCGAGGGTTCACTGTACTCCATAAAATTTACAAAAAGCGAGGTGAAACACTCAACCAGGGCTGCTTTTTTGAACATTTCTCGAGGGCCATGGCGAGCCATTTCAAAAAAGCTGCACAACTAACGTATAAAATATTGATAAATTTGCTCTGCCTGATGTGTGTGTAAAGTTTCACGAGTTGTCGTTCATATTTAGAACCTCATAATCAGCGTTGTTTTATTGCCGAACAGTGCAATGCCACTCCCACAACTTTTCACGAAAAAGGATGAATTTCGTATTGTGACATCCTCATGGCCGAAACAGTCATCCGAGCATATATGAGGGCGACCTTGTTGAGTTGCACGGAGAAAAACATCCAAGAAAATAATTTGTATTAGCTTTTACCAGTTGGTGGCGCTACTACTACGATGAAAAATAAGTTGGTAGATGTCTTCAGGGCTGAAGTATCCTCAAATGTGTACAACTTCGAGAAGATAGGATCATCTGAGTCATGTTGCCGGAGCTTTTGTTGCCACAAAGTACAATCGGACTTTTCAGCACCGTAATAGCCACGCCTTTTGCCAAAACGTCACAAAATTCGGCAGAGAGTAAGATCATTGTCTTGAGTCTTTTCTGACAAATTTTCAGTCGGATTCGTCAAAAGGGCACCGTGCAGTACGTGAAAATTAAAATAAAAACACATTTTTGATTCCACTTGGCGGCGCTGTGTGTATAACAAAATAATAACATTAAGATGTCTTCAGGTCGGGACGTTTTATTTACAGGTGAAGGTTTGGATTTTTAGGAGCATGTGCAGGGGAGTTATTAAGCATTCATTTATTTGTATTAGGTTCATTTTGTCTTCTTATTATTGATATTTGACAGATTCATTAAAAGCAGACAATTATGTTTTAGGTTAATTTTTTACCTGACATGTCTTTCGCCTTCTTCAGAGTGTCGCATGATGGTGTCTTGAGACCCGTCTTTATCAGCTGATGTTCCATGAGGGTGTGACTTACCTGTCAAAAAAATGAAAAATCAGAGCAGTAAAAGAACAAGCACAACATGAATATTACAAATCAGCAATCACTGACCACTGCAAAAGGGAAAACCACATCATGGACCGGGAGAAGGGCAGGGTCATCCGCAACGAAGAGAACAAACAACAGCGCTGGATCAGAGAGGCCATTGAGATCTGCAAGCGAGGCATAAAAACCATGAACAGAGACAAGGGAGCCTTCATCCTCTCTACCACCTGGAGCAGCATCTTGGCGGAGTGAACGGACAGCGGGGGGCGTGACTTGCCTTCATTCTTGTGACAGGTAAGTCACGCCCTCATGGAACATCAGCTGATAAAGACGGGTCACAAGACACCATCATGTGACACTCTGAAGAAGGCGAAAGACTTTCGTATTGTGACATCCTCAAGGCCTAAACACTCATCCGAGCAAATATAAGGTAGATTTTGTGAACCTGCCCGGAGAAAAACATCAACGAAAATAATTTGTATTTGTTTTAACCAGTTGGTGGCGCTACCACTGCGATCAAAAATAAGTTGGCAGCCGTCTTCAGGGCCTGAATATCCTCAAATGTGAAAAATTTCGAGAAGATGGATCATCTGAATCATTTTGCAGGAACTTTTGTTGCCACGGAGAATAATCAGACTCTGCGGCACCGTAATAGCCACGCCCTTCGAAGGAAAGTCACAAAAATAGGGATAGAGTAAGATCAATGTCTTGAGTCTTTTCTAGCCAATTTTCAATCGGATTCGTTAAAAGGGCACCGTGCAGTACGTCAAAATGTAAAAAATGTTATTGATTGGCGCAAGGTGTATAACAGAATATAAACATATAGATGTCTTCAGGTACCGACTCTTTATGTACATGTGAAGTTTTGGATTTTTAGCAGCATGTGCAGGAGAGTTATTAAGCATTTTGTCCATTGCGGCGAAGGAAATCTTAAGTGAAAACTTTGAAGCCCCGCCCCCGTCATATAGTATTTCGGAAACAAAAGATTTTAGCCCCAGTGTTTGTCCCAGGTCTTAAGATGCTACAGACAGAATTTTAAGGCAATCAGATGAAGCCTTTAGGATCAGGGTGCAAAAGAATGACCCCTGTAAACATGCAAAAAAGGGCAAAAGTCGGACTTTCAAAAATTCATAACTCACTTCCTGTTCATATTAGACGTTAAAATATCAAATTTCTCGCCATGCCCGATGAGACTGCCAAGTTTGGTGAGTTTTTGTGCATGTTTCGGGGTCAAAAATGCGATCGTACAATCGGAAAAATAATAATAATAATAATTTCTACAAAAACAACAGGGACTTCGCAGCGGTCGCTGCTCAGGCCCTAATAATAATAATAATAATAATAATAAAAGTAATAATATTTTCTACAAAAACAATAGGGACCTCGCAGCCGTCGCAGCTCGGGCCCTAATAACAATTTCTAGAAAAACAATAGGGACCTCGCAGCGGTCACTGCTCGGGCCCTAATAATAATAATAATAATAATTTCCACAAAAACAATGGGGACCTCGTAGCGGTCGCTGCTCGGGCCCTAATAATAATTTCTACATAAACAATAGGGACCTCGCCACGGTCGCTGCTCGGGCCCCAATAATAATTTCTACACAAAGTCCATTGTGGTGACCCGCCCCTTTTAAGTAAATTCAAAATGGCCGACTTCCTGTAAAACCTAGCTCATTGCTCCAAGAGACTTTTTTGTAGGTCTTGGTCTTATACATACAGTGAACCCTCGCTACTTCGCGGTTCACCTTTCGCGGGTTCAGTGCTTCGCGGGTATAAAAAATATTCGGGGGCATTGTAGTTTCGCCGAGCGGCACGACGGGCGCTGGAGCGGTTAGACGGCCGGCGTGCGCCGAAGAAGAGCGTGGGCGAAGAGGAGAGTGGACGAAGAAGAGCACGTTCCCCCGGACACGATCGGTGGCGACGTTTCGCGCGGTTCGGACCGTACCAGGGCTCCGGCCGGCGTGCGTGGCAGTTAAGCCGTAGAGGAGCACCGTCCCCGGGCACGAGCGGTGCCAAGCGGCCCCTAAGTTTAACCGAATGGAAGCTCCGGAGGAGGAGGGCATGCTCGCGTCACAGTAAGCCGAAGAGGAGCACCTTCCCCAGGCACGGGCGGTTCCAAGCGGCCCCTAAGTTTAACCAAATGGAAGCTCCGGAGGAGGAGGGCATGCTCGCGTCACAGTAAGCCGAAGAGGAGCACCTTTGCCGGGCACGGGCGGTTCCAAGCGGCCCCTAAGTTTAACCGAATGGAAGCTCCGGAGGAGGCGGGCATGCTCGCGTCACAGTAAGCCGAAGAGGAGCACCTTCCCCGGGCACGGGCGGTGCCAAGCGGCCCCTAAGTTTAACCGAATGGAAGCTCCGGGGGAGGAGGGCGGGCGTGTGTCACAGTTAAGCCGAATTGGAACACCTCTTCCGCCCGGACACGAACGGAGCGCGAAGCTGTCAGTTATGAATGAATAAATGAATAAATAAATAAATAATTAAAGAATGCCACCTTTCATTTCACAGGGAACACCGGACGGCGTACCAGCAGGTAAATGTCGGAGTAATTAAATAAATACAAAAAGAATGGCTGGGGAATAAAAAAATAATACGTTTTAATAATAATTTGGTTTTTTTGTTATAACATGAATTTCACTCTCTCTCTCTCTCTCTCCCCGTATATATATATATATATATATATATATATATATATATATATATATATATATATATATATATTTATTATATATATTGTATTTTCTTTTAAGCATTTTTGAAGGTGCGCCGCTACTTCGCGGATTTTCAGTTTCCGCGGGTGGTCTCGGTCCCCATTAACCGCGATAACCGAGGGTTCACTGTACTCCATAAAATTTACAAAAAGCGAGGTGAAACACTCAACCAGGGCTGCTTTTTTGAACATTTCTCGAGGGCCATGGCGAGCCATTTCAAAAAAGCTGCACAACTAACGTATAAAATATTGATAAATTTGCTCTGCCTGATGTGTGTGTCAAGTTTCACGAGTTGTCGTTCATATTTAGAACCTCATAATCAGCGTTGTTTTATTGCCAAACAGTGCAATGCCACTCCCACAACTTTTCACGAAAAAGGATGAATTTCGTATTGTGACATCCTCATGGCCGAAACAGTCCTCCGAGCATATATGAGGGCGACCTTGTTGAGTTGCACGGAGAAAAACATCCAAGAAAATAACTTTTATTAGCTTTTACCAGTTGGTGGCGCTACTACTACGATGAAAAATAAGTTGGTAGATGTCTTCAGGGCTGAAGTATCCTCAAATGTGTACAACTTCGAGAAGATAGGATCATCTGAGTCATGTTGCCGGAGCTTTTGTTGCCACAAAGTACAATCGGACTTTTCAGCACCGTAATAGCCACGCCTTTTGCCAAAACGTCACAAAACTCGGCAGAGAGTAAGATCATTGTCTTGAGTCTTTTCTGACTAATTTTCAGTCGGATTCGTCAAAAGGGCACGGTGCAGTACGTGAAAATTAAAATAAAAACAAATTTTTGATTCCACTTGGCGGCGCTGTGTGTATAACAAAATAATAACATTAAGATGTCTTCAGGTCGGGACATTTTATTTACAGGTGAAGGTTTGGATTTTTAGGAGCATGTGCAGGGGAGTTATTAAGCATTCATTTATTTGTATTAGGTTCATTTTGTCTTCTTATTATTGATATTTGACAGATTCATTAAAAGCAGACAATTATGTTTTCGGTAAATTTTTTACCTGACATGTTTCGGCGAGTCTTTCGCCTTCTTCAGAGTGTCGCATGATGGTGTCTTGAGACCCGTCTTTATCAGCTGATGTTCCATGAGGGTGTGACTTACCTGTCAAAAAAATGAAAAATCAGAGCAGTAAAAGAACAAGCACAACATGAACATTACAAATCAGCAATCACTGACCACTGCAAAAGGGAAAACCACATCATGGACCGGGAGAAGGGCAGGGTCATCCGCACAGAAGAGAACAAACAACAGCGCTGGATCAGAGAGGCCATTGAGATCTGCAAGCAAGGCATAAAAACCATGAACAGAGACAAGGGAGCCTTCATCCTCTCTACCACCTGGACCAGCATCTTGGCGGAGTTAACGGACAGCGGGGGGCGTGACTTGCCTTCATTCTTGTGACAGGTAAGTCACGCCCTCATGGAACATCAGCTGATAAAGACGGGCCACAAGACACCATCATGTGACACTCTGAAGAAGGCGAAAGACTTTCGTATTGTGACATCCTCAAGGCCTAAACACTCATCCGAGCAAATATAAGGTAGATTTTGTTAACCTGCCCGGAGAAAAACATCAACGAAAATAATTTGTATTTGTTTTAACCAGTTGGTGGCGCTACCACTGCGATCAAAAATAAGTTGGCAGCCGTCTTCAGGGCCTGAATATCCTCAAATGTGAAAAATTTCGAGAAGATGGATCATCTGAATCATTTTGCAGGAACTTTTGTTGCCACGGAGAATAATCAGACTCTGCGGCACCGTAATAGCCACGCCCTTCGAAGGAAAGTCACAAAAATAGGGATAGAGTAAGATCAATGTCTTGAGTCTTTTCTAGCCAATTTTCAATCGGATTCGTTAAAAGGGCACCGTGCAGTACGTCAAAATGTAAAAAATGATATTTATTGGCGCAAGGTGTATAACTGAATATAAACATATAGATGTCTTCAGGTACCGACTCTTTATGTACATGTGAAGTTTTGGATTTTTAGCAGCATGTGCAAGAGAGTTATTAAGCATTTTGTCCATTGCGGCGAAGGAAATCTTAAGTGAAAACTTCGAAGCCCCGCCCCCGTCATATTGTATTTCGGAAACAAAAAGTTTTAGCCCCAGTGTTTGTCCCAGGTCTTAAGATGCTACAGACAGAATTTTAAGGCAATCAGATGAAGCCTTTAGGATCAGGGTGCAAAAGAATGACCCCTGTAAACATGCAAAAAAGGGCAAAAGTCGGACTTTCAAAAATTCATAACTCACTTCCTGTTCATATTAGACGTTTAAAATATCAAATTTCTCGCCATGCCCGATGAGACTGCCAAGTTTGGTGAGTTTTTGTGCATGTTTCGGGGGTCAAAAATGCAATCGAACAATCGGAAAAATAATAATAATAATAATTTCTACAAAAACAACAGGGACTTCGCAGCGGTCGCTGCTCAGGCCCTAATAATAATAATAATAATAATAATAAAAGTAATAATATTTTCTACAAAAACAATAGGGACCTCGCCGCGGTCGCTGCTCGGGCCCCAATTATAATTTCTACACAAAGTCCATGGTGGTGACCCGCCCCCTTTTAAGTAAATTCAAAATGGCCGACTTCCTGTAAAACCTAGCTCATTGCTCCAAGAGACTTTTTTGTAGGTCTTGGTCTTATACATACAGTGAACCCTCGCTACTTGGCGGTTCACCTTTCGCGGGTTCAGTGCTTCGCGGGTCTAAAAAATATTCGGGGGCATTGTAGTTTCGTCGAGCGGCACGACGGGGCGCTGGAGCGGTTAGACGGCCGGTGTGCGCCGAAGAAGAGCGTGGGCGAAGAGGAGAGTGGACGAAGAAGAGCACGTTCCCCCGGACACGATCGGTGGCGACGTTTCGCGCGGTTCGGACAGTACCAGAGCTCCGGCCGGCGTGCGTGGCAGTTAAGCCGTAGAGGAGAACCTTCCCCGGGCACGGGCGGTGCCAAGCGGCCCCTAAGTTTAACCGAATGGAAGCTCCGGAGGAGGAGGGCATGCTCGCGTCACAGTAAGCCGAAGAGGAGCACCTTCCCCGGGCACGGGCGATTCCAAGCGGCCCCTAAGTTTAACCGAATGGAAGCTCCGGGGGAGGAGGGCGGGTGTGTGTCACAGTTAAGCCGAATTGGAGCACCTCTTCCGCCCGGGCACGAGCGGAGCGCGAAGCTGTCAGTTATGAATGTATAAAAGAATAAATAAATAAATGAATAAAGAATGCCACCTTTCATTTCACAGGGCACACCGGACGGCGTACCAGCAGATAAAAGTCGGAGTAATTAAATAAATACAAAAAGAATGGCTGGGGAATAAAAAAATAATACGTTTTAATAATAATTTGGTTTTTTTGTTATAACATGAATTTCACTCTCTCTCTCCCCGTATATATATATATATATATATATATATATATATATATATATATATATATATATATATATATATTTATATATTTATTATATATATTGTATATTTTTTTAAGCATTTTTGAAGGTGCGCCGCTACTTCGCGGATTTTCAGTTTTCGCGGGTGGTCTCTGTCCCCATTAACCGCGATTACCGAGGGTTCACTGTACTCCATAAAATTTACAAAAAGCGAGGTGAAACACTCAACCAGGGCTGCTTTTTTTAACATTTCTCGAGGGCCATGGCGAGCCATTTCAAAAAAGCTGCACAACTAACGTATAAAATATTGATAAATTTGCTCGGCCTGATGTGTGTGTAAAGTTTCACGAGTTGTCGTTCATATTTAGAACCTCATAATCAGCGTTGTTTTATTGCCGAACAGTGCAATGCCACTCCCACAACTTTACACGAAAAAGGACGAATTTCGTATTGTGACATCTTCATGGCCGAAACAGTCATCCGAGCATATATGAGGGCGACCTTGTTGAGTTGCACGGAGAAAAACATCCAAGAAAATAACTTGTATTAGCTTTTACCAGTTGGTGGCGCTACTACTACGATGAAAAATAAGTTGGTAGATGTCTTCAGGGCTGAAGTATCCTCAAATGTGTACAACTTCGAGAAGATAGGATCATCTGAGTCATGTTGCCGGAGCTTTTGTTGCCACAGAGTACAATCTGACTTTTCAGCACCGTAATAGCCACGCCTTTTGCCAAAACGTCACAAAATTCGGCAGAGAGTAAGTGAGTCTTTTCTGACTAATTTTCAGTCGGATTCGTCAAAAGGGCACCGTGCAGTACGTGAAAATTAAAATAAAAACAAATTTTTGATTCCACTTGGCGGCGCTGTGTGTATAACAAAATAATAACATTAAGATGTCTTCAGGTCGGGACGTTTTATTTACAGGTGAAGGTTTGGATTTTTAGGAGCATGTCCAGGGGAGTTATTAAGCATTCATTTATTTGTATTAGGTTCATTTTGTCTTCTTATTATTGACATTTGACTGATTCATTAAAAGCAGACAATTATGTTTTAGGTTAATTTTTTACCTGACATGTTTCGGCGAGTCTTTCGCCTTCTTCAGAGTGTCGCATGATGGTGTCTTGAGACCCGTCTTTATCAGCTGATGTTCCATGAGGGTGTGACTTACCTGTCAAAAAAATGAAAAATCAGAGCAGTAAAAGAACAAGCACAACATGAACATTACAAATCAGCAATCACTGACCACTGCAAAAGGGAAAACCACATCATGGACTGGGAGAAGGGCAGGGTCATCCGCACCGAAGAGAACAAACAACAGCGCTGGATCAGAGAGGCCATTGAGATCTGCAAGCGAGGCATAAAAACCATGAACAGAGACAAGGGAGCCTTCATCCTCTCTACCACCTAGAGCAGCATCTTGGCGGAGTGAATGGACAGCGGGGGGTGTGACTTGCCTTCATTCTTGTGACAGGTAAGGCACGCCTTCATGGAACATCAGCTGATAAAGACTGGTCACAAGACACCATCACAGGGTTCGAAGTTAACTTTAAAAACTGCTTCCCCATAGGGCAAGTGCCACTAAAATTTGCCTTGCCCGAGTGGCCAAATTACTTGCCCAACTAGGGCAAGTGACAATTTTTTTTCTCTTGCCCTGAGTGACTTTTTGTATGACAAAGTGTCTAATTACAAATTGCATGAATTTTTTGTTCGGACAGTTCCCGCCTAGAAAGAATTAAAAATACGTTACAATCATAAGTGTTGCTTATATAAAAATGTATCATGTATTAACACATTAATTAGGTGTCTGCTGACCCAGGATTATGTTATTGTTATGTTATGTTATATATCAAAGAGAATGTGGAATGACACTGAACGATGGAAGGTGGAAGGATGTGGAAAGATCGTGAATGACATTGAATGATTTGGAATGACACTGAAAGATTTTGAATAATACTGAATGACACTGAATGAAGTAAAACTCTCTGGGAACGGGCCAATTCAAGATAGCTGCCGCACTGTGGGGGAGGCTTTGGTACCAAATTTGGAAAGAGACCCAAACGGTTGGGTCCATTTTATATCAGTGTGGGGGTGAAACGTTGGTCTTGGCGGAGCTGTCTGAATATTGGAGAAGTGAGAAGACAAAGTAAAACAGAACAATTAAAATCACTCTTCAAATACATATTGTTTGGTAAGCAGAGCATGATTTACAGCTCACCATTTTATTGCATGCACCAAGCATGTTATACATTTTTCTGTCCACGGGATGGCGTAGTCAAGAAAAATGAAGCATCTCGAAGCCCATTCGTGTGTGAAGTATTTCCCTGCAGGGCTTGGCTGCTTTATGGGGCTTCATTTTGCCATCACTAGTTTTAGATAGTTTTAATTTTTGAAAGAGCATTTTCATTTTACAGTGAACCCTCGCTACTTCGCGGTTCACCTTTCGCGGGTTCAGTGCTTCGCGGGTCTAAAAAATATTCGGGGACATTGTAGTTTCGCCGAGCGGCACGACGGGGCGCTGGAGCTGTTAGACGGCCGGCATGCGCCGAAGAAGAGCGTGGGCGAAGAGGAGAGTGGACGAAGAAGAGCACGTTCCCCCGGGCACGATTTGGGGCGACGTTTCGCGCGGTTCGGACCGTACCAGAGCTCCGGCCAGCGTGCGTGGCAGTTAAGCCGAAGAGGAACAACTTCCGCCCGGGCACTAGCGGGGCGACATTTCGCTCTGTTCGGGAGCGTACGAGAGCTCCGGAGGAGGCCGGCCGGCGTGCGTGGCAGTTAAGCCGAAGAGGAGCACCTTCCCCGGGCACGGGCGGTGTCAAGCGGCCCCTAAGTTTAACCGAATGGAAGCTCCGGAGGAGGAGGGCATGCTCGCGTCACAGTTAAGCCGAAGAGAAGCACCTTCCCCGGGCACGGGCGGTGCCAAACGGCCCTTAAGTTTAACCGAATGGAAGCTCCGGGGGAGGAGGGCGGGCGTGTGTCACAGTTAAGCCGAATAGGAGCACCTTCCCCGGGCACGGGCGGGGCGAAATGAAACCGAGTTCAATCGAACGGAGACACGCTTCGGGGGAGCAGGTCCGGCGTGCATGACAATTAAGCCGAAGAGGAGCACCTCTTCCGCCCGAGCACGAGCGGAGCGCGAGGCTGTCAGTTATGAATGAATAAATGAATAAAAAAAATAAATGAAGAATGCCACCTTTCATTTCACAGGGCACACCGGACGGCGTACCAGCAGGTAAAGGTCGAAGCAATTAAAAAAATACAAAAAGAAGTAATTGAATAAATACAAAAATAATGGCTGGGGAATAAAAAAATAATAAGTTTTAATAATAATTTTTTTTTTTTTGTTATAGCATGAATTTCACTCTCTCTCTCTCTACCCGTGTGTATATATATATATATATATATATATATATATATATATATATATTTATTAATTTTTTTTTTTAAAACATTTTTGAAGGTGCACCACTACTTCGCACTTTTTTTTTAAGCATTTTTGAAGGTGCGCCGCTACTTCGCGGATTTTCAGTTTTCGCGGGTGGTCTCGGTCCCCATTAACCGCGATAACCGAGGGTTCACTGTATTTTTTTCATTATCGAATTTTATTTTTTTCTATTCAAGTTTTGAGTTCATTTTCGTTTACTAAAATAACCTTGGGCTGCAACTACTATCACAGCAACGGCTCATTATATTTTGGCTGCTAAATATGCCAATTTGTCAGAGAGAAGACCGTGACAAAGAATGGCCCAATCGCAATAAACACTCTACACCATACGTTCCTCGTTGACGTGTACATGGGGTGTTGCAGAGCACAGGTTCCAAGCGTACCGATATTGCAAAATTGGGACAATGCGTGTGACGACACCAACTTCCGCCTCCTATGTCATCGAGCTTGGCGGCACGTTATATTATGTATTTATTTGTAACAATTTTGACGTTGAGAGTGATATTAAAACTTAAGTAATGTGGTAGTTAGGAAAAAACCCTGGCTTGGGACCCACCGGAACAAGCTATAGCTTCATTTGTACTATTTGAGGCGCTCTCACAATCTGCGGCGCATGCACACAAGGTCGCTAAGTACGCTAGCTGCACTCGGACAAAACACGTAGGTGACTTTAAAAGAGTGACCGAAATTGCACACATGCAACTGTTTATCATAATGTCATAATTCGATATGTACATTTGAAGAGAATTTTTTTCAGCATGGGCACAAGAATTCCACCGAACATCGCCAGTTCAATGGGATTTTGGTTAAGTCCGCAAATAATTGTGGACAATATACTTTGGCTGCGCGCTCGAATAATTTTACTCGTATATACTTCAATGAGGGTGTAGTGTGGGTATCGGGATCTTTAACACGCCCGAACACGAAGCTGACTCTCCAACCGCCACAGCCTTTTAATGACGAAATTATAAAATAAACAAAAACACTGTTCAACAACATAAAATAAAATAAAAAATCACATCATACTTACATTTATAAACTTTAATCCTCAAGAACATTATTCTCAGGTTGACCGAAAGACGAGGACACGGGAGCGCCTCGGGCATGTTCTTCTTCCTTGTGTAGGCGAATGACATTTTAAGGTGCTTGTCCGCCACCTGCTGTGCTGAACTATGTATTAAATAAGAAAAGCAAATTGTTGAATGTTTTTTCCCCAATGAAGACTGAATTGTAAAATACCCGGAAATGGCTTTTCTGTTTTATTGTGCATTTAAAAAAAATTCAGATTGTCCTTTTTTGTTGAGATAATTGTTGAATATTGAAATTGCACATGTAACTGGTAATTTAGTTTTAGACATTATTTGAACCAGTGGAGGGCCATGCATTTCACACCTGGGCCTTCAATGAAGTCCTACTTCGTCCTACTTGAATAAATCCCCCTCATTATACCATAATTTATGACACCACGGGTGGACAAACAATATACAGAAAAGCACTTAGACAGCACTGACCGAGTGTTGGACGATATAGCTTCTCTTGAAAGGTCCGTGTTGAAAATGGCCTCGCAAGTGAATCTTCAATTTCTAAAGATAAAGATGTCTTTTAATTGTCCCATAACGGGGACATTTGCAGTGTTACAGCAGCAAAGATATACATCACACAGTGGCACCGACGTAATGTAGCCGTTAATGTATAACATTGGCAGCAGGCATTCATAAAAAGCATGCAAATATACACAGTATATACGTATATACACAGATCCCCATGTATATACACACTTACAGCCCACAACATATACAAGTGTAAGGAAACACTCCTAATGCCTGTCTATGGTTCAGAGGGGAAATAAATAAAAACGCTGCAATGATAAAAAAAAATACTGAATGATTGAAAATACTGCAATGATAAAAATACTGCAAGAATAAAAGTACTGTACCCAGCCAACATGTCCAACTGGGCCCCAAATGGGGTAAATGCGGGATTCCTGGGTACCAAGTGGGAATGGGCTAGAAGTGGGCAATGGTACAGGGTTCCATGTGGGCGCCATCTGGGATTGGTGGGCATGGGCTTAAACTGGGCAAATGTTGTGGGTGCAATACGGGTTGTGTATGGGCTAAGTGGGCATGGGTTAGAACTGGTAAAGATAAAGATAAAGATGTCCTTTATTAGTCCCACAATGGGGAAATTTGAGGTGTTACAGCAGCAAAGATATAGCTCACACAGAGTCGGCGGCGTAATGTAGCCGTTAATGTATAACATTAGCAGCAGACATTCATAAAAAGCATGCAAATATACACAGTATAAACGTATCTAAGTGTAAGGAAACACTCCTAATGTCTGTCCATTATACAGAGGGGAAAATGCTGTAATGATAAAAACTACTGAATCTACTACTGAAACCATTTATAGGTCCTATTTGGGTTATGTGTGGGCTAAGTGGGCATGGGTTAGAACTGGTCAACCATGTGAGGGTCTCATATGGGCTGTATATGGGCCAAGTGGGCATGGGTTAGAGCTGGTCAACCATGTCTGGGTCCTATTTGGGTTATGTGTGGGCTAAGTGGGCATGGGTTAGAAGTGGTCACCATTTATCGGTCCTGTTTGGGTTATGTGTGGGATAAGTGGGCATAGGTTAGAGCTGGTCAACCATGTCTGGGTCCTGTATGGGTTATGGATGAGCTAAGCGGGCATGGGTTTGAAAATTTGTTCTGGAGCCTTTTTGATATTTAATGCATGCTATGCTAATAGTAACCACCCGAAGACTATTCTCAGTAGAACTATTCAATGGATGCCAAAACGATAGAGACATGGCCATGGAGCCTATGCTGCGAGATTGTGAAAGGACTAAAATAAGTGTAGGATTTTTGAGGACCAGAAGTCAGCTTTTATTAGGTTTGACATTGATTTAACTTATGGAACAATGCAAATTATGGTCGGGTTGTTGTTGGACTTTTTCCGCTTTTGACTAAGGGACGGGTGTTTTTATTTTCTGGGACTCTTTAGAACAAGCGGCACGGTGGCGGACTGGTTAGCAAGTCCGCATCACAGTACAGAAGTGCAAGGTTCTCCCTGTGCCTGCTAGGGTTTTCGCCGGTTTCCTCCCACTTTCCAAAAACATTCATGATAGGTTGATTGGTCACTGGTCCAAGGTCTGAGTGTGAGAGCGGATGGTTGCTTGTCTCTGTGTGCCCTGCGATTGACTGGCAACCAGTTCAGGGTGTACCCTGTCGACTGCCCGAAGACAGCTGGGATAGGCTCCAGCACTCCCGGGGACCCTTGTGAGGACAAGAAGCAGTACAGAGGATTGATTGATTTATTAAAATTAAAATTAAATTCATGTATTTATCTATGCTAAATTTAACAAGGCTGGACGTTATATTTTGTGAATTTACATGTACCCCCAACTGTGACTTAATAACCCTTAAGGGACAAGATAACATTTTATAATATTCCAGACAGCTAAGATTGTCATCTATGAACTATTTGACAAGGCAGGTCCAGCATCGTCAGCCACATCCAACAGTCAACACAGTTACTTTTTTTTTAATAAACAAAATCAACATTATTAATTAATGTTATTTTATTAATTCTGTATGCTGTGAAAGATCTTTATTCAAAGTATATTTGAAGTTATTTCTACCTTATTGCTTGATTTTTGTAGATTCAAGTTGGAGTTGTCAAAATTACAGATTCTTTTGAAGGCAGCATATTCAAACTGTGAGAAAAGGAGCGAATGCAAGCTACGCGGTCTTTGAGGTGCGGCAGAAGAGCTGAAAGCACGGTGAGTCCCGAACGATAATTGAATTAATTAATTAATCTTGGGTAAATGTCTGGCTCTCATTTTTTAGACTTACTTTACAATGTGTTTTGTAATTTTTCAAGGTTGCCTGAGTTGGAAAACTGCTTGGTGCGTTAGCTAAAACACAGTATGCTAAAATGATAAGTGACGAGAACACAGAGGGTATATCAACAACGTACGTACTCGAATTATTTTGGGGAAAACTTAAGTACATTATAATCACCCTTTTAATAATACTGATAAGCGTTGTGTGTTTTATTTATTTTTATGAGGACCTTTACAACGAGCTACATATTGTTAGCATTGGGCCTACGACGCTAAACACAGTGTCCCTCGATCTCTCTCCAAAATTCTCCAAAAGACTTAAGCTTTCACTCAAATTAATACAATCTACTCCACTAGCTCATTTAAGGCTTTTTTGTGATGTGTTTGATTTGGGTAAGTAAAGCAAAACATATTAACTGTTGAATGTTGCCTGTTATTTAAATAATAGAAATTCAAGATGAAAGTTGAACAGATATTGAAATGCTAGATTGGCTCATTCAGAATCATGCCACAATGTGCTTTGTATGTTTTGTGTGTGGGTTTATCAAGCTCTAATTCAATGCAGTGTCCAAAACGAGCGCGCATAATTGTTGGATGAATGTTGGTTAATAGAGTCAGATAATAGTTAAAATTCCAACAGTTGAACAGATGTTGAAATGCTAGATTGGCTCATTCAGAATCATGCCACAATGTGTTTTGTATGTTTTGTGTGTAGGCTTATCAAGCTCTAATTCAATGCAGTGTTGAGCTGCATTTGAGAGGAACTACGTAAGTAACTAATGTGGAAAAATTGTGACTTCTTTGTGTACTTTTATTTTGAATATTCAAATTTTGTGGGTAAAGGTTAGAGAAAATAAGTTTAAAATGAGAGCTGTACAGGTATTTAAGTTTTTGGTTTGTAAAATACCCGAATGTGGGTTTCAGCAGGTGAGGCAATGATTGGACAGAGCAAAAGCTATGCTCCAAAATAGAAGTGATTACACCTTCACTAGACTAACCTGCAGCTAATTACATAATTATAAAATTAACACTTTAACCTGGCTTCCCCATCACAGATGTATTCTTTTAAATGCAAAGCTTTTTGTTCTAGCTTTTGTTGTTAAATGACATTCATGCCCAAGTGTCTATGCATCCATTGCAGGGATGTTTTCTCAAGTGACGAGTCTGAAGCCTGTGATGACGAAGTACCATCTACACCTCCCCATGGATTGTCACAGAGAAAAAGCTTCCTAACCAAGAGAGGCGCTGCAGAAGGTCCTTGAGTACGTCCAACGTGTTGAGTCTGTGAGTCTACTGCAGGATCTAATGCAGGTATGAAAATGATGAAATTTTAATGTATTATCTTCAAAATTATAAATAATTATTTAATTTCTTGAAATATAAAATTAGGTACCCTAAACCCAAGTAGGAACCCCAGTCCCAGTACATTCCTGATTCTGGAGCTACAGAGATCAAACCATCCTACTGTATCACTAAATAGCCCCACCTCTAAAACCCTGATTCGGAAGGCCGAGTTGAAAGACTTCAGAGTTCAAGATGGTCAACTGCAACTATGATAAGCCGAATGTGTTCACCCCAAGTCGGAAACTGAGAAAAAGACTCAATTTTCACATGATTTCAGTCCCTTCTATATTTAAAAGAATGTATTGGGGCTCTAAAAATGTGAAATATTTTTACAAGTATTTCTTTTACTACTCATAGGCAGTTTCATAATAATAGTACAATTTGGCATCGTGTATTGTTTTTTGGTTCCATTCAAAATGCACAAGACGTATAGACATATTTTGTTTGTGGATCGCTGCAGCATCACACGAGTGCACAGAGACAAACGTGGCAGCAACTTAAAACAATTAAAATATCGAATCGAAATCGAGAACTGAAAATCAAAAATCGAATCGGGGCTTGAGTGAATCGTTACCTCCCTAATCATAATCATTTTGGTAGAATGTTGGGCTCTTGCCCTTTGAGTGTATATGGCGTTACCGAAGCTGTTCACTTAATCGACAATTCCTTTCCTGTGACGTTTATCATACCCAGTTTAACTGCCAAAATATTTTTAAGTGTGTGATGATTATCTGGATCGAGTGACACCCATGTTATAATGGTTGCAGGTATTGGTGGATTGGACGATAGTGTCAGAACAATGATGGCGTTCATCATGACAAATCCTCTGTCTCTGAAGTACAATCTCTTTGGACATCGTAGCAAGAACAAGCGCCGAGACCTGCCTTTTTCGGATGTTCTATACGGTAATATATTTTTTTTTTTTTTTTTTTTTTAAGGGATTGTGGTGTGAAGACATTTCAGCATGTCCCATAAGGTTTCACAATCATTAAATAGCTTTACTAAGTTGGCTTCTTGTCTTTTTTGTTTTAGGAGCACTGAAAAGGAATGGAGCCACAAAGGACATCAACGAGAAGGACACAGGCAACCCTGTCCAAGTGGTTCATGGGAGCTTGTGATCAAGGTGGGAATAGGGCAGTTCGAGCTCGGAGATCTCAAGGCAACTGTCAGGTTTAAAACGTCCTGACGCCATTTTTAGACTGAAGGTGGCATAAATCCAGACCAAACCAGTTAGAGTTTTGTTTTTGACCATTCGCGAATGGGAGAGGAAGTCAGGAGGTGAAGCAGGCGTCTTGCCAGTTCAATCTCGCGCACTCTCTCTCACTCTCTACCACCCGTTCGGTCTTTTATCAGCAACCTAAGCAGACAATGGAGGTCTGTCTGAAATTCTAGCAGGCAGGCAGGAAGCAATCAACCACAGTAGTCAGTCAGGAATTCGAAACTAAAGTGTGTGCGTGTGTTCCAGTTGTGCGCGTGTGTGCTAAAGCAATAATGTGAGTGTCTGTGTGTGTGTGCGCAATTATAACTGATACAAATAGTGTATAAAAACATGATTAGAAATACACAAACTATTTACATATCCTCATCCCATCTCACATTCCCCCGTTTGTGGGTTTAAATCATGTCCTTACGGCTTTAAGACAGATCATCATAATGAAATCATACAACAGTGTGGTCATCCGTGGAGGGGCGAAAACCCTCAGTAGGGACAAAATTCCCCTCCTCCCTTCCGGCGTGGAACGAGATTCTCATGGTATGTTGGTCACTTGGGAATAAAACATAAAAAAACTTCAATATACCTAGTGAAAAATAACAATACTGTCTCCACGCAGAGCTTGTCTCCACGCAGAGCTTGTCTCTGCGGCGACTTGATGGAGGCCCTTGCCTCGTTGTAGGAGGGGACAGCCGTCTTTACCTCCCGGATCTTCGTGTGTGGTGTATGTGTGTGCATGTGTGGGGGCAGGGGCAAAAGGGTCCATGTGTTATTTAGGTTTCAGTGTCCAGTTCGAGTTTGTCATTGTCCAGTTCGAATTCGTCATTCTCAACATCAATCAGGTTGTAATGGTACATTTGGGCAACAAACATGCAGTTAATAATCATCTTTGTCATAAGAATAATGCAACATGAACAGACTACACATAACAAAAATGAAAACCATAATTATCCCGATATATTGTCTTTCAAATTCTTCGTAGTGGTCATAACATCAATAATTGTTTCATTTTATTAAAAATGTAAATGCAGTAATGTTCTCCAATCAAGGCTAAAATTCTTTATGTACGTCATTAATTTCCAAACAATATCTAATCTTTTTGTTCTGTGGCTTCAACATTCGTATCTGTGGCTGGTTGTGCGGTTCCGATGTGCGTGTGGTCCGATATTGTGACTCAGGTGGGCTCCTGTTCGAGGGATTCGCGTTGCTCGGCCTTTAGCTGGAAACCGGAGAAGCTTGTACTGCAACTGGTGGATCCAGCTGCCACGCCCCGCGACCTTTGCTGCCGTCGGGGTCACTGCAATCATCTGGCGAGGGCCATCTCAGCATTCACTTGTCCCAACGAAGTCGTTTCAGCACCTTGAAGAAGAGTTGGTCTCCCACACGGACGTGATTTCTCTGTGGATCAGAACACACTGGCCAGTAATTGCG
This sequence comes from Idiotropiscis lumnitzeri, assembly GCF_059441095.1. NCBI lineage: Eukaryota > Metazoa > Chordata > Actinopteri > Syngnathiformes > Syngnathidae > Idiotropiscis > Idiotropiscis lumnitzeri. Next base: position 899,568 of record NW_028283577.1, on the reverse strand, counting down.
TCTTTTTTTTTTTTTTTTTTTTTTTTTTGGGCAAAACATGTTTCCCATGTGGACTGGGACTGATGTGCCAGTCGCTGGTGGTTCTGATGAACCTGAGAGTCGATAGGGGATAGTGTCCTAACTTCGGCTGGCACTATCCTCATTGCTGTGATTGAAACACAGTCTGGTCATTGTCTCCTTTTTTTCCCTCATATTCTTGATAAGTCTGCCCTTAACAGTCCCATTAGTGCGTTCCACAAGTCCTGCAGACTGTATGCACAATGACGCTTTGAGTCAATTTTGCAACAACTGTCCCACTTGTTACAACATCATTCACAAAATGCATAATTTTCACTTCAAATCACTTCTTGAAATTCCAAATGTCAGGATAATTTGTGTTAGGTTGAAGATGTATTTTATCCCATATTTTACTCTATTAGTATTGCAAAAGAATTGTTCCACAGCGTGACCCATGTTTGACCATATGGATGAGAAGACTTCACAGAGAAGCGGATGCCTGAAGACTGGATCAACGTCTGCAACATCAAAGGAGGTGTGCTGAGACACACCTCTGAAACAAAAGGACTGAGACTTTAGTACCAGAGCACTAAAAGGGCATATCTGCCTTTTCAATCAGTGGATGACTGCCATTGATGTCTGTCTTTCCTCTTGTGTCTGAGATGTTTACATGTTCCTGCTGGTGCTCCCCCCTTCATCTCTTAGTGCAAATACATTGTATTGTTAGGGACTTCCCTAATAAAATAGAGGGCTCGGCGGAGTGTGCTCCAGAACGAATTTGGAGATGTAACTGAGCACACCTCTGTTCGTTCTCCTCGCGAGTAAAAGATCAACTCTTGTCTTCCTTCCATTCATTTAGCCTATGTTCAGTGAATGCTTAGGTGATTGAACCTGACAATTTGATTACACAACACTTTTTCCAACTGTTTTAGCATCAACATATGTTGTCGGAAACAACTTAATCCATTTTGAAAACATATGAATTACAACCAAACAATATTGCATCTCAAACAAATAACACTGTCTAAAAAAAAGTTTTTTGTTGAAAAGTCTGTATGTGGGAACAATTTCATATCATACTACCCCTCTCTTGACTCATGGTTATGCTCGTGTGTCACTCTTATTACTTTTCCAATCAATGAATTAGGCAGCCAGGATTTGCCATCTGCCAATTTGCTGATCCTGTCCTCAGCAATGTTTGCACCTTTGTTCTCCCAATTTGTGCGTTCAATTACTGGTACCTTTTTCCCTGGCGTGGGATCAAATTGTCAAGTTGATTTTCTGCGTGTGTGTGCGTGTGGGGGTGTGTTCATTTTCCCTTTTAGCTGCGCTGTGTCGATATAAAGGCGAGGCAGTTTCCAATTGTAATTGTGTCATTTTCTGTTAAGTGAATTTTGCGTTCACAAATAACTATTTTAGACGTGCTTTATGCACAACTTTTCTTTTCCTGTTGTGGTTTTTAAAGCCCAATGTCGACAGAACGCATGAACATTTATCTTGACTGTCAGTCCACATTGTAACCATACAACTCATACAAGATGGGAAACCCCAAATTTTAATTAGCTCACACCCGCCTACGCTCTTCCTGCTTATCCTAACAATCTCTTATCCGTTGGTATCACAATGTTAGTACTCCCATCGCATAAAAGTCAGTTTGATTTCAGGCTGCGACCTTGGTTCTCAAACACTTTTACTTCTTATCAGTCTGGAATGCGCACCTGGTCTGTGTTACAAGTCTGAGTTCCTCCAGTCGGGAGGAAGGTCAAGTCGCGGTTTGGTGATAATTTGGACGGCTCCACAGTCGTGTGGCGCCTCCTAGATGATGCGGGGAAAAAATGACGCTGGGCTGAAATGCACCGCAACTTATCAGTATAATGTGTCCCTGTGACAATTAGGCCGGCGTGCAATGTGAATGTGGTGGGAAAAGAATGTAATTTTTTGATTCCTTAAAGCAGCAGTGAAAGCTCTTAATCACACTCTAAGTGGTTCTCTGCCACGAAATCCAAATTGTTGTGACTAAATATGCAAATGAATTCATTTTGCCCTGGTTCCTGCAGTAACCCAGGCTAATGAAGTCATTTTTTGCAGTCACTGTTTTGCTCAAATGGCTTATAATAATTTGGTAGTGCGTTAAGATGCTTTGTCGATACAATCTTGTAGTGTATCTTCACAAGTTCCAACATACACAACCCATTCCATGGCCATGACGATACTGTTTTAAAGATTACCAAGGCTTGTTGGACCTTTCTCTGCCACATAAATTACAGCCCTGAGAGGCACTGGGCCTCAACTTTATCTATGAAGGGTCAGGGATTTAATGGGGGTCACCGAGGCGTCCCAAGGAAAGTTTTTACAGAAAAGTGGTCTGGCAATATCTTTTCTCTTTCTTATCACTGACAATGCGCCCCTTTAAAGTTTTGACGTTTGTTTGAATTCGCCCGTGCTTATTAATTCTATTGAAGTCCAATTTTGTCAGTGTATCACGGCCTAATGAGTAAAACGCATGTTGATGTAGAACTCCTTCTACACACACTTTTATGTTTGACTTTTTACGTCACGTGATCCTCCATTGCTACCACAACTCGTCCTGAAAAGTTAATGTTTTGTAACAAGACTTACTGCTTCCTCCTTTCTTTCTTTTCTTTTTCCTTCCTTCTGCCCAACACGTTCATGCTTTCTGTGCATAATTTAGAATTTTCTTTTCCATTTTACAAGTTGGCCAATTTAAATTAGGTTGTTTTATTTGAAAAGCCTGTAATTCTCTTTTTTTTCCCCTTTTCACCTAATCACAAATTTCTTATCACAAAAATGAACATGTTAATTCTATTTTATTTCCTATTTTTCCAATCTTGTGACTCATTTCACTTCAACCAGTTCTACCTTAAAGTGGACAAGTACACATCAATGTTTTTTGTAGTTTCTATTTTCTTCTCTGCTTTAATGAAAATTATAGCCCTTCTAGCCAAATTTTTCCTGTGTCATTTCTATCTCTGCATTTCATTCCATTTCTGGCCTACCTTAATACTAAAACAAAAATGCTCTTTCAAAAATTAAAACTATCTAAAACTAGTGATGGCAAAATGAAGCCCCATAAAGCAGCCAAGCCCTGCAGGGAAATACTTCACACACGAATGGGCTTCGAGATGCTTCATTTTTCTTGACTACGCCATCCCATGGACAGAAAAATGTATAACATGCTTGGTGCATGCAATAAAATGGTGAGCTGTAAATCATGCTCTGCCCACCAAACAATATGTATTTGAAGAGTGATTTTAATTGTTCTGTTTTACTTTGTCTTCTAACTTCTCCAATATTCAGACAGCTCCGCCGAGACCAACGTTTCACCCCCACACTGATATAAAATGGACCCAACCGTTTGGGTCTCTTTCCAAATTTGGTACCAAAGCCTCCCCCACAGTGCGGCAGCTATCTTGAATTGGCCCGTTCCCAGAAAGTTTTACTTCATTCAGTGTCATTCAGTATTATTCAAAATCTTTCAGTGTCATTCCAAATCATTCAATGTCATTCACAATCTTTCCACATCCTTCCACCTTCCATCGTTCAGTGTCATTCCACATTCTCTTTCATATATAACATAACATAACAATAACATAATCCTGGGTCAGCAGACACCTAATTAATGTGTTAATACATGATACATTTTTCTATAAGCAACTCTTATGATTGTAACGTATTTTTAATTCTTTCTAGGCGGGAACTGTCCGAACAAAAAATTCATGCAATTTGTAATTAGACACTTTGTCATACAAAAAGTCACTCAGGGCAAGAGAAAAAAAATTGTCACTTGCCCAAGTTGGGCAAGTAATTTGGCCACTCGGGCAAGGCAAATTTTAGTGGCACTTGCCCTATGGGCAAGCAGTTTTTAAAGTTAACTTCGAACCCTGTGATGGTGTCTTGTGACCTGTCTTTATCAGCTGATGTTCCATGAAGGCGTGCCTTACCTGTCACAAGAATGAAGGCAAGTCACGCCCCCCGCTGTCCATTCACTCCGCCAAGACGCTGCTCCAGGTGGTAGAGAGGATGAAGGCTCCCTTGTCTCTGTTCATGGTTTTTATGCCTCGCTTGCAGATCTCAATGGCCTCTCTGATCCAGCGCTGTAGTTTGTTCTCTTCTGTGCGGATGACCCTGCCCTTCTCCCGGTCCATGATGTGGTTTTCCCTTTTGCAGTGGTCAGTGATTGCTGATTTGTAATGTTCATGTTGTGCTTGTTCTTTTACTGCTCTGATTTTTTAATTTTTTTGACAGGTAAGTCACACCCTCATGGAACATCAGCTGATAAAGACTGGTCTCAAGACACCATCATGCGACACTCTGAAGAAGGCGAAAGACTCGCCGAAACATGTCAGGTAAAAAATTAACCTAAAACATAAATGTCTGCTTTTAATGAATCAGTCAAATATCAATAATAAGAAGACAAAATGAACCTAATACAAATAAATGAATGCTTAATAACTCCCCTGCACATGCTCCTAAAAATCCAAACCTTCACCTGTAAATAAAACGTCCCGACCTGAAGACATCTTAATGTTATTATTTTGTTTTACACACAGCGCCGCCAAGTGGAATCAAAAATTTGTTTTTATTTTAATTTTCACGTACTGCACGGTGCCCTTCTGACGAATCCGACTGAAAATTAGTCAGAAAAGACTCAAGACAATGATCTTACTCTCTGCCGAATTTTGTGACGTTTTGGCAAAAGGCGTGGCTATTACGGTGCTGAAAAGTCCGATTGTACTTTGTGACAACAAAAGCTCCGGCAACATGACTCAGATGATCCTATCTTCTCGAAGTTGTACACATTTGAGGATACTTCAGCCCTGAAGACTTCTACCAACTTATTTTTCATCGTAGTAGTAGCGCCACCAACTGGTAAAAGCTAATACAAGTTATTTTCTTGGATGTTTTTCTCCGTGCAACTCAACAAGGTCGCCCTCATATATGCTCGGATTACTGTTTCGGCCATGAGGATGTCACAATACGAAATTCGTCCTTTTTCGTGAAAGGTTGTGGGAGTGGCATTGCACTGTTCGGCAATAAAACAACGCTGATTATGAGGTTGTAAATATGAACGACAACTCGTGAAACTTTACACACACATCAGGCCGAGCAAATTTATAAATATATATATATATATATATATATATATATATATATATATATATATATATATATATATATATACGGGGAGAGAGAGAGTGAAATTCATGTTACAACAAAAAAAAACAAATTATTATTAAAACATATTATTTTTTAATTCCCCAGCCATTCTTTTTGTATTTATTTAATTACTCCGACTTTTACCTAATGGTACGCCGTCCGGTGTGCCCTGTGAAATGAAAGGTGGCATTCTTTATTTATTTATTCATTTATTCATTCATAACTGACAGCCTCGCGCTCCGCTCGTGCCCGGGCGGAAGAGGTGCTCCAATTCGGCTTAACTGTGACACACGCCCGCCCTCCTCCCCCGGAACTTCCATTCGGTTAAACTTAGGGGCCGCTTGGCACCGCCCATGCCCGGGGAAGGTGCTCCTCTTCGGCTTACTGTGACGCGAGCATGCCCTCCTCCTCCGGAGCTTCCATTCGGTTAAACTTAGGGGCCGCTTGAAACCGCCCGTGCCCGGGGAAGGTGCTCCTCTTCGGCTTACTGTGACGCGAGCATCCCCTCCTCCTCCGGAGCTTCCATTCGGTTAAACTTAGGGGCCGCTTGGAACCGCCCGTGCCCGTGGAAGGTGCTCCTCTTCGGCTTACTGTGACGCGAGCATGCCCTCCTCCTCCGGAGCTTCCATTCGGTTAAACTTAGGGGCCGCTTGGCACCGCCCGTGCCCGGGGAAGGTGTTCCTCTACGGCTTAACTGCCACGCACGCCGGCCGGAGCTCTGGTACGGTTCAAACCGCGCGAAACGTCGCCACCGATCGTGTCCGGGGGAACGTGCTCTTCTTCGTCCACTCTCCTCTTCGCCCACGCTCTTCTTCGGCGCACGCCGGCCGTCTAACTGCTCCAGCGTCCCGTCGTGCCGCTCGGCGAAACTACAATGCCCCCGAATATTTTTTAGACCCGCGAAGCACTGAACCCGCGAAAGGTGAACCGCGAAGTAGCGAGGGTTCACTGTATGTATAAGACCAAGACCTACAAAAAAGTCTCTTGGAGCAATGAGCTAGGTTTTACAGGAAGTCGGCCATTTTTAATTTACTTAAAAGGGGGCGGGTCACCACAATGGACTTTGTGTAGAAATTATTATTGGGGCCCGAGCAGCGACGGCGGCGAGGTCCCTATTGTTTTTGAAGAAATTATTATTAGGGCCCGAGCAGCGACCGCTACGAGGTCCCCATTGTTTTTGTGGAAATTATTATTATTTTTATTATTATTATTAGGGCCCGAGCAGTGACCGCTGCGAGGTCCCTATTGTTTTTCTAGAAATTGTTATTAGGGCCCGAGCTGCGACGGCTGCGAGGTCCCTATTGTTTTTGTAGAAAATATTATTACTTTTATTATTAATAATATTATTATTATTATTATTAGGGCCTGAGCAGCGACCGCTGCGAAGTCCCTATTGTTTTTGTAGAAATTATTATTATTATTATTTTTCCGATTGTTCGATCGCATTTTTGACCCCCGAAACATGCACAAAAACTCACCAAACTTGGCAGTCTCATCGGGCATGGCGAAAAATTTGATATTTTAACGTCTAATATGAACAGGAAGTGAGTTATGAATTTTTGAAAGTCCGACTTTTGCCCTTTTTTGCATGTTTACAGGGGTCATTCTTTTGCACCCTGATCCTAAAGGCTTCATCTGATTGCCTTAAAATTCTGTCTGTAGCATCTGAAGACCTGGGACAAACACTGGGGCTAAAATTTTTTGTTTCCGAAATACTATATGACAGGGGCGGGGCTTCAAAGTTTTCACTTAAGATTTCCTTCGCCGCAATGGACAAAATGCTTAATAACTCTCCTGCACATGCTGCTAAAAATCCAAAACTTCACATGTACATAAAGAGTCTGTACCTGAAGACATCTATATGTTTATATTCAGTTATACACCTTGCGCCAATCAATATCATTTTTTACATTTTGACGTACTGCACGGTGCCCTTTTAACGAATCTGATTGAAAATTGTCTAGAAAAGACTCAAGACATTGATCTTACTCTATCCCTATTTTTGTGACTTTCCTTCGAAGGGCGTGGCTATTATGGTGCCGCAGAGTCTGATTATTCTCCGTGGCAACAAAAGTTCCTGCAAAATGATTCAGATGATCCATCTTCTCGAAATTTTTCACATTTGAGGATATTCAGGCCCTGAAGACGGCTGCCAACTTATTTTTGATCGCAGTGGTAGCGCCACCAACTGGTTAAAACAAATACAAATTATTTTCGTTGATGTTTTTCTCCGGGCAGGTTAACAAAATCTACCTTATATTTGCTCGGATGAGTGTTTAGGCCTTGAGCATGTCACAATACAAAAGTCTTTCGCCTTCTTCAGAGTGTCACATGATGGTGTCTTGTGACCCGTCTTTATCAGCTGATGTTCCATGAGGGCGTGACTTACCTGTCACAAGAATGAAGGCAAGTCACGCCCCCCGCTGTCCGTTCACTCCGCCAAGATGCTGGTCCAGGTGGTAGAGAGGATGAAGGCTCCCTTGTCTCTGTTCATGGTTTTTATGCCTCGCTTGCAGATCTCAATGGCCTCTCTGGTCCAGCGCTGTTGTTTGTTCTCTTCTGTGCGGATGACCCTGCCCTTCTCCCGGTCCATGATGTGGTTTTCCCTTTTGCAGTGGTCAGTGATTGCTGATTTGTAATGTTCATGTTGTGCTTGTTCTTTTACTGCTCTGATTTTTTTCATTTTTTTGACAGGTAAGCCACACCCTCATGGAACATCAGCTCAAGACACCATCATGCGACACTCTGAAGAAGGCGAAAGACTCGCCGAAACATGTCAGGTAAAAAATTATCCTAAAACATAATTGTCTGCTTTTAATGAATCAGTCAAATATCAATAATAAGAAGACAAAATGAACCTAATACAAATAAATGAATGCTTAATAACTCCCCTGCACATGCTCCTAAAAATCCAAACCTTCACCTGTAAATAAAACGTCCCGACCTGAAGACATCTTAATGTTATTATTTTGTTATACACACAGTGCCGCCAAGTGGAATCAAAAAATTTTTTTTATTTTAATTTTCACGCACTGCACGGTGCCCTTTTGACGAATCCGACTGAAAATTAGTCAGAAAAGACTCTAGACAATGATCTTACTCTCTGCCGAATTTTGTGACGTTTTGGCAAAAGGCGTGGCTATTACGGTGCTGAAAAGTCCGATTGTACTCTGTGGCAACAAAAGCTCCAGCAACATGAGTCAGATGATCCTATCTTCTCGAAGTTGCACACATTTGAGGATACTTAAGCCCTGAAGACATCTACCAACTTATTTTTCATCGTAGTAGTAGCGCCACCAACTGCTAATAGCTAATACAAGTTATTTTCTTGGATGTTTTTCTCCGTGCAACTCAACAAGGTCGCCCTCATATATGCTCGGATGACTGTTTCGGGCCATGAGGACGTCATAATACGAAATTTGTCCTTTTTCATGAAAAGTTGTGGGAGTGGCATTGCACTGTTCGGCAATAAAACAACGCTGATTATGAGGTTCTAAATATGAACAACAACTCGTGAAACTTTACACACACATCAGGCCGAGCAAATTTATCAATATTTTATACGTTAGTTGTGCAGCTTTTTTGAAATGGCTCACCATGGCCCTCGAGAAATGTTCAAAAAAGCAGCCCTGGTTGAGTGTTTCACCTCGCTTTTTGTAAATTTTATGGAGTACAGTGAACCCTCGGTTATCGCGGTTAATGGGGACCGAGACCATCCGCGAAAACTGAAAATCCGCGAAGTAGCGGCGCACCTTCAAAAATGCTTTAAAAAAATATACAATATATATAATAAATATATAAATATATATATATATATATATATATATATATATATATATATACGGGGGGAGAGAGAGAGAGAGAGAGTGAAATTCATGTTATAACAAAAAAAACAAATTATTATTAAAACTTATTATTTTTTTATTCCCCAACCATTCTTTTTGTATTTATTTAATTACTCCGACTTTTACCTGCTGGTACGCCGTCCGGTGTGCCCTGTGAAATGAAAGGTGGCATTCTTTATTTATTTATTACATTTATTCATTCATAACTGACAGCCTCGCGCTCCGCTCGTGCCCGGGCAGAAGAGGTGCTCCAATTCGGCTTAACTGTGACACACGCCCGCCCTCCTCCCCCGGAGCTTCCATTCGGTTAAACTTAGGGGCCGCTTGGCACCGCCCGTGCCCGGGGAAGGTGCTCCTCTTCGGCTTACTGTGACGCGAGCATGCCCTCCTCCTCCGGAGCTTCCATTCGGTTAAACTTAGGGGCCGCCTGGAACCGCCCGTGCCCGGGGAAGGTGCTCCTCTTCGACTTACTGTGACGCGAGCATGCCCTCCTCCTCCGGAGCTTCCATTCGGTTAAACTCAGGGGCCGCTTGGAACCGCCCGTGCCCGGGGAAGGTGCTCCTCTACGGCTTAACTGCCACGCACGCCGGCCGGAGCTCTGGTACGGTCCGAACCGCGCGAAATGTCGCCACCGATCGTGTCCGGGGGAACGTGCTCTTCTTCGTCCACTCTCCTCTTCGCCCACGCTCTTCTTCGGCGCCCGCCGGCCGTCTAACCGCTCCAGCGCCCCGTCGTGCCGCTCGGCGAAACTACAATGCCCCCGAATATTTTTTAGACCCGCGAAGCACTGAACCCGCGAAAGGTGAACCTCGAAGTAGCGAGGGTTCACTGTATGTATAAGACCAAGACCTACAAAAAAGTCTCTTGGAGCAATGAGCTAGGTTTTACAGGAAGTCGGCCATTTTGAATTTACTTAAAAGGGGGCGGGTCTCCACAATGGACTTTGTGTAGAAATTATTATTGGGGCCCGAGCAGCGACCGCGGCGAGGTCCCTATTGTTTTTGTAGAAATTATTATTACTTTTATTATTATTATTATTATTATTATTATTAGGGCCTGAGCAGCGACCGCTGCGAAGTCCCTATTGTTTTTGTAGAAATTATTATTATTATTATTTTTCCGATTGTTCGATCGCATTTTTGACCCCCGAAACATGCACAAAAACTCACCAAACTTGGCAGTCTCATCGGGCATGGCGAAAAATTTGATATTTTTTAACGTCTAATATGAACAGGAAGTGAGTTATGAATTTTTGAAAGTCCGACTTTTGCCCTTTTTTGCATGTTTACAGGGGTCATTCTTTTGCACCTTGATCCTAAAGGCTTCATCTGATTGCCTTAAAGTTCTGTCTGGAGCATCTGAAGACCTGGCACAAACACTGGGGCTAAAATTTTTTGTTTCCGAAATACTATATGACGGGGGCGGGGCATCAAAGTTTTCACTTAAGATTTCCTTCGCCGCAATGGACAAAATGCTTAATAACTCTCCTGCACATGCTGCTAAAAATCCAAAACTTCTTATTCCATTCTTATTTATTCATCTAATTTATATATTTGTCTGTATTACAGTTGTATTGCACTGGAGAGGGGAGCCCTCTAATCTCGTTGCACACTTGTGTACAATGACAATAAAGGGATTTCTATTTCTATTCTATTCATGTACATAAAGAGTCTGTACCTGAAGACATCTATATGTTTATATTCAGTTATACACCTTGCGCCAATCAATATCATTTTTTACATTTTGACGTACTGCACGGTGCCCTTTTAACGAATCTGATTGAAAATTGGCTAGAAAAGACTCAAGACATTGATCTTACTCTATCCCTATTTTTGTGACTTTCCTTCGAAGGGCGTGGCTATTACGGTGCCGCAGAGTCTGATTATTCTCCGTGGCAACAAAAGTTCCTGCAAAATGATTCAGATGATCCATCTTCTCGAAATTTTTCACATTTGAGGATATTCAGGCCCTGAAGACGGCTGCCAACTTATTTTTGATCGCAGTGGTAGCGCCACCAACTGGTTAAAACAAATACAAATTATTTTCGTTGATTTTTTTCTCCGGGCAGGTTAACAAAATCTACCTTACATTTGCTCGGATGAGTGTTTAGGCCTTGAGGATGTCACAATACGAAAGTCTTTTGCCTTCTTCAGAGTGTCACATGATGGTGTCTTGTGGCCCGTCTTTATCAGCTGATGTTCCATGAGGGCGTGACTTACCTGTCACAAGAACGAAGGCAAGTCACGCCCCCGCTGTCCGTTCACTCCGCCAAAATGCTGCTCCAGGTGGTAGAGAGGATGAAGGCTCCCTTGTCTCTGTTCATGGTTTTTATGCCTCGCTTGCAGATCTCAATGGCCTCTCTGATCCAGCGCTGTTGTTTGTTCTCTTCGGTGCGGATGACCCTGCCCTTCTCCCGGTCCATGATGTGGTTTTCCCTTTTGCAGTGGTCAGTGATTGCTGATTTGTAATGTTCATGTTGTGCTTGTTCTTTTACTGCTCTGATTTTTCATTTTTTTGACAGGTAAGTCACACCCTCATGGAACATCAGCTGATAAAGACGGGTCTCAAGACACCATCATGCGACACTCTGAAGAAGGCGAAAGACTCGCCGAAACATGTCAGGTAAAAAATTAACCTAAAACATAATTGTCTGCTTTTAATGAATCAGTCAAATATCAATAATAAGAAGACAAAATGAACCTAATACAAATAAATGAATGCTTAATAACTCCCCTGCACATGCTCCTAAAAATCCAAACCTTCACCTGTAAATAAAACGTCCCGACCTGAAGACATCTTAATGCTATTATTTTGTTATACACACAGTGCCGCCAAGTGGAATCAAAAATTTGTTTTTATTTTAATTTTCACGTACTGCACGGTGCCCTTTTGACGAATCCGACTGAAAATTAGTCAGAAAAGACTCAAGACAATGATCTTACTCTCTGCCGAATTTTGTGACGTTTTGGCAAAAGGCGTGGCTATTAAGGTGCTGAAAAGTCCGATTGTACTTTGTGGCAACAAAAGCTCCGGCAACATGACTCAGATGATCCTATCTTCTCGAAGTTGTACACATTTGAGGATACTTCAGCCCTGAAGACATCTACCAACTTATTTTACATCGTAGTAGTAGCGCCACCAACTGGTAAAAGCTAATACAAGTTATTTTCTTGGATGTTTTTCTCCGTGCAACTCAACAAGGTCGCCCTCATATATGCTCGGATGACTGTTTCGGCCATGAGGATGTCACAATACGAAATTCGTGATTTTTCGTGAAAAGTTGTGGGAGTGGCATTGCACTGTTCGGCAATAAAACAAAGCTGATTATGAGGTTCTAAATATGAACGACAACTCGTAAAACTTTACACACACATCAGGCCGAGCAAATTTATCAATATTTTATAAGTTAGTTGTGCAGCTTTTTTGAAATGGCTCGCCATGGCCCTCGAGAAATGTTAAAAAAAAGCAGCTCTGGTTGAGTGTTTCACCTCGCTTTTTGTAAATTTTATGGAGTACAGTGAACCCTCGGTTATCGCGGTTAATGGGGACCGAGACCACCCGCGAAAACTGAAAATCCGCGAAGTAGCGGCGCACCTTCAAAAATGCTTAAAAAAAATATACAATATATATAATAAATATATAAATATATATATATATATATATATATATATATATATATATAAATATATATACGGGGAGAGAGAGAGTGAAATTCATGTTATAACAAAAAAACCAAATTATTATTAAAACGTATTATTTTTTTATTCCCCAGCCATTCTTTTTGTATTTATTTAATTACTCCGACTTTTACCTGCTGGTACGCCGTCCGGTGTGCCCTGTGAAATGAAAGGTGGCATTCTTTATTTATTTATTCATTTATTCATTCATAACTGACAGCCTCGCGCTCCGCTCGTGCCCGGGCAGAAGAGGTGCTCCAATTTGGCTTAACTGTGACACACGCCCGTCCTCCTCCCCCGGAGCTTCCATTCGGTTAAACTTAGGGGCCGCTTGGCACCGCCCGTGCCCGGGGAAGGTGCTCCTCTTCGGCTTACTGTGACGCGAGCATGCCCTCCTCCTCCGGAGCTTCCATTCGGTTAAACTTAGGGGCCGCTTGGAACCGCCCGTGCCCGGGGAAGGTGCTCCTCTTCGGCTTACTGTGACGCGAGCATGCCCTCCCCTCCGGAGCTTCCATTCGGTTAAACTTAGGGGCCGCTTGGAACCGCCCGTGCCCGGGGAAGGTGCTCCTCTTCGGCTTACTGTGACGCGAGCATGCCCTCCTCCTCCGGAGCTTCCATTCGGTTAAACTTAGGGGCCGCTTGGCACCGCCCGTGCCCGGGGAAGGTGCTCCTCTACGGCTTAACTGCCACGCACGCTGGCCGGAGCTCTGGTACGGTCCGAACCGCGCGAAACGTCGCCACCGATCGTGTCCGGGGGAACGTGCTCTTCTTCGTCCACTCTCCTCTTCGCCCACGCTCTTCTTCGGCGCACGCCGGCCGTCTAACCGCTCCAGCGCCCCGTCGTGCCGCTCGGCGAAACTACAATGCCCCCGAATATTTTTTAGACCCGCGAAGCACTGAACCCGCGAAAGGTGAACCGCGAAGTAGCGAGGGTTCACTGTATGTATAAGACCAAGACCTACAAAAAAGTCTCTTGGAGCAATGAGCTAGGTTTTACAGGAAGTCGGCCATTTTGAATTTACTTAAAAGGGGGCGGGTCACCACAATGGACTTTGTGTAGAAATTATTATTGGGGCCCGAGCAGCGACCGCGGCGAGGTCCCTATTGTTTTTGTAGAAAATATTATTACTTTTATTATAATTATTATTATTATTATTAGGGCCTGAGCAGCGACCGCTGCGAAGTCCCTATTGTTTTTGTAGAAATTATTATTATTATTATTTTTCCGATTGTTCGATCGCATTTTTGACCCCCGAAACATGCACAAAAACTCACCAAAGTTGGCAGTCTCATCGGGCATGGCGAAAAATTTGATATTTTAATGTCTAATATGAACAAGAAGTGAGTTATGAATTTTTGAAAGTCCGACTTTTGCCCTTTTTTGCATGTTTACAGGGGTCATTCTTTTGCACCCTGATCCTAAAGGCTTCATCTGATTGCCTTAAAATTCTGTCTGTAGCTTCTGAAGACCTGGGACAAACACTGGGGCTAATATTTTTTGTTTCCGAAATACTATATGACGGGGGCGGGGCATCAAAGTTTTCACTTAAGATTTCCTTCGCCGCAATGGACAAAATGCTTAATAACTCTCCTGCACATGCTGCTAAAAATCCAAAACTTCACATGTACATAAAGAGTCTGTACCTGAAGACATCTATATGTTTATATTCAGTTATACACCTTGCGCCAATCAATATCATTTTTTACATTTTGACGTACTGCACGGTGCCCTTTTAACGAATCTGATTGAAAATTGGCTAGAAAAGACTCAAGACATTGATCTTACTCTATCCCTATTTTTGTGACTTTCCTTCGAAGGGCGTGGCTATTACGGTGCCGCAGAGTCTGATTATTCTCCGTGGCAACAAAAGTTCCTGCAAAATGATTCAGATGATCCATCTTCTCGAAATTTTTCACATTTGAGGATATTCAGGCCCTGAAGACGGCTGCCAACTTATTTTTGATCGCAGTGGTAGCGCCACCAACTGGTTAAAACAAATACAAATTATTTTCGTTGATTTTTTTCTCCGGGCAGGTTAACAAAATCTACCTTACATTTGCTCGGATGAGTGTTTAGGCCTTGAGGATGTCACAATACGAAAGTCTTTCGCCTTCTTCAGAGTGTCACATGATGGTGTCTTGTGGCCCGTCTTTATCAGCTGATGTTCCATGAGGGCGTGACTTACCTGTCACAAGAATGAAGGCAAGTCACGCCCCCCGCTGTCCGTTCACTCCGCCAAAATGCTGCTCCAGGTGGTAGAGAGGATGAAGGCTCCCTTGTCTCTGTTCATGGTTTTTATGCCTCGCTTGCAGATCTCAATGGCCTCTCTGATCCAGCGCTGTTGTTTATTCTCTTCGGTGCGGATGACCCTGCCCTTCTCCCGGTCCATGATGTGGTTTTCCCTTTTGCAGCGGTCAGTGATTGCTGATTTGTAATGTTCATGTTGTGCTTGTTCTTTTACTGCTCTGATTTTTTAATTTTTTTGACAGGTAAGTCACACCCTCATGGAACATCAGCTGATAAAGACGGGTCTCAAGACACCATCATGCGACACTCTGAAGAAGGCAAAAGACTCGCCGAAACATGTCAGGTAAAAAATTAACCTAAAACATAATTGTCTGCTTTTAATGAATCAGTCAAATATCAATAATAAGAAGACAAAATGAACCTAATACAAATAAATGAATGCTTAATAACTCCCCTGCACATGCTCCTAAAAATCCAAACCTTCACCTGTAAATAAAACGTCCCGACCTGAAGACATCTTAATGTTATTATTTTGTTATACACACAGTGCCGCCAAGTGGAATCAAAAAATTTTTTTTATTTTAATTTTCACGCACTGCACGGTGCCCTTTTGACGAATCCGACTGAAAATTAGTCAGAAAAGACTCTAGACAATGATCTTACTCTCTGCCGAATTTTGTGACGTTTTGGCAAAAGGCGTGGCTATTACGGTGCTGAAAAGTCCGATTGTACTCTGTGGCAACAAAAGCTCCAGCAACATGAGTCAGATGATCCTATCTTCTCGAAGTTGCACACATTTGAGGATACTTAAGCCCTGAAGACATCTACCAACTTATTTTTCATCGTAGTAGTAGCGCCACCAACTGCTAATAGCTAATACAAGTTATTTTCTTGGATGTTTTTCTCCGTGCAACTCAACAAGGTCGCCCTCATATATGCTCGGATGACTGTTTCGGGCCATGAGGACGTCATAATACGAAATTTGTCCTTTTTCATGAAAAGTTGTGGGAGTGGCATTGCACTGTTCGGCAATAAAACAACGCTGATTATGAGGTTCTAAATATGAACAACAACTCGTGAAACTTTACACACACATCAGGCCGAGCAAATTTATCAATATTTTATACGTTAGTTGTGCAGCTTTTTTGAAATGGCTCACCATGGCCCTCGAGAAATGTTCAAAAAAGCAGCCCTGGTTGAGTGTTTCACCTCGCTTTTTGTAAATTTTATGGAGTACAGTGAACCCTCGGTTATCGCGGTTAATGGGGACCGAGACCATCCGCGAAAACTGAAAATCCGCGAAGTAGCGGCGCACCTTCAAAAATGCTTTAAAAAAATATACAATATATATAATAAATATATAAATATATATATATATATATATATATATATATACGGGGGGAGAGAGAGAGAGAGAGAGTGAAATTCATGTTATAACAAAAAAACCAAATTATTATTAAAACTTATTATTTTTTTATTCCCCAACCATTCTTTTTGTATTTATTTAATTACTCCGACTTTTACCTGCTGGTACGCCGTCCGGTGTGCCCTGTGAAATGAAAGGTGGCATTCTTTATTTATTTATTACATTTATTCATTCATAACTGACAGCCTCGCGCTCCGCTCGTGCCCGGGCAGAAGAGGTGCTCCAATTCGGCTTAACTGTGACACACGCCCGCCCTCCTCCCCCGGAGCTTCCATTCGGTTAAACTTAGGGGCCGCTTGGCACCGCCCGTGCCCGGGGAAGGTGCTCCTCTTCGGCTTACTGTGACGCGAGCATGCCCTCCTCCTCCGGAGCTTCCATTCGGTTAAACTTAGGGGCCGCCTGGAACCGCCCGTGCCCGGGGAAGGTGCTCCTCTTCGACTTACTGTGACGCGAGCATGCCCTCCTCCTCCGGAGCGTCCATTCGGTTAAACTCAGGGGCCGCTTGGAACCGCCCGTGCCCGGGGAAGGTGCTCCTCTACGGCTTAACTGCCACGCACGCCGGCCGGAGCTCTGGTACGGTCCGAACCGCGCGAAACGTCGCCACCGATCGTGTCCGGGGGAACGTGCTCTTCTTCGTCCACTCTCCTCTTCGCCCACGCTCTTCTTCGGCGCCCGCCGGCCGTCTAACCGCTCCAGCGCCCCGTCGTGCCGCTCGGCGAAACTACAATGCCCCCGAATATTTTTTAGACCCGCGAAGCACTGAACCCGCGAAAGGTGAACCTCGAAGTAGCGAGGGTTCACTGTATGTATAAGACCAAGACCTACAAAAAAGTCTCTTGGAGCAATGAGCTAGGTTTTACAGGAAGTCGGCCATTTTGAATTTACTTAAAAGGGGGCGGGTCTCCACAATGGACTTTGTGTAGAAATTATTATTGGGGCCCGAGCAGCGACCGCGGCGAGGTCCCTATTGTTTTTGTAGAAATTATTATTACTTTTATTATTATTATTATTATTATTATTATTATTATTAGGGCCTGAGCAGCGACCGCTGCGAAGTCCCTATTGTTTTTGTAGAAATTATTATTATTATTATTTTTCCGATTGTTCGATCGCATTTTTGACCCCCGAAACATGCACAAAAACTCACCAAACTTGGCAGTCTCATCGGGCATGGCGAAAAATTTGATATTTTTTAACGTCTAATATGAACAGGAAGTGAGTTATGAATTTTTGAAAGTCCGACTTTTGCCCTTTTTTGCATGTTTACAGGGGTCATTCTTTTGCACCTTGATCCTAAAGGCTTCATCTGATTGCCTTAAAGTTCTGTCTGGAGCATCTGAAGACCTGGCACAAACACTGGGGCTAAAATTTTTTGTTTCCGAAATACTATATGACGGGGGCGGGGCATCAAAGTTTTCACTTAAGATTTCCTTCGCCGCAATGGACAAAATGCTTAATAACTCTCCTGCACATGCTGCTAAAAATCCAAAACTTCTTATTCCATTCTTATTTATTCATCTAATTTATATATTTGTCTGTATTACAGTTGTATTGCACTGGAGAGGGGAGCCCTCTAATCTCGTTGCACACTTGTGTACAATGACAATAAAGGGATTTCTATTTCTATTCTATTCATGTACATAAAGAGTCTGTACCTGAAGACATCTATATGTTTATATTCAGTTATACACCTTGCGCCAATCAATATCATTTTTTACATTTTGACGTACTGCACGGTGCCCTTTTAACGAATCTGATTGAAAATTGGCTAGAAAAGACTCAAGACATTGATCTTACTCTATCCCTATTTTTGTGACTTTCCTTCGAAGGGCGTGGCTATTACGGTGCCGCAGAGTCTGATTATTCTCCGTGGCAACAAAAGTTCCTGCAAAATGATTCAGATGATCCATCTTCTCGAAATTTTTCACATTTGAGGATATTCAGGCCCTGAAGACGGCTGCCAACTTATTTTTGATCGCAGTGGTAGCGCCACCAACTGGTTAAAACAAATACAAATTATTTTCGTTGATTTTTTTCTCCGGGCAGGTTAACAAAATCTACCTTACATTTGCTCGGATGAGTGTTTAGGCCTTGAGGATGTCACAATACGAAAGTCTTTTGCCTTCTTCAGAGTGTCACATGATGGTGTCTTGTGGCCCGTCTTTATCAGCTGATGTTCCATGAGGGCGTGACTTACCTGTCACAAGAACGAAGGCAAGTCACGCCCCCGCTGTCCGTTCACTCCGCCAAAATGCTGCTCCAGGTGGTAGAGAGGATGAAGGCTCCCTTGTCTCTGTTCATGGTTTTTATGCCTCGCTTGCAGATCTCAATGGCCTCTCTGATCCAGCGCTGTTGTTTGTTCTCTTCGGTGCGGATGACCCTGCCCTTCTCCCGGTCCATGATGTGGTTTTCCCTTTTGCAGTGGTCAGTGATTGCTGATTTGTAATGTTCATGTTGTGCTTGTTCTTTTACTGCTCTGATTTTTCATTTTTTTGACAGGTAAGTCACACCCTCATGGAACATCAGCTGATAAAGACGGGTCTCAAGACACCATCATGCGACACTCTGAAGAAGGCGAAAGACTCGCCGAAACATGTCAGGTAAAAAATTAACCTAAAACATAATTGTCTGCTTTTAATGAATCAGTCAAATATCAATAATAAGAAGACAAAATGAACCTAATACAAATAAATGAATGCTTAATAACTCCCCTGCACATGCTCCTAAAAATCCAAACCTTCACCTGTAAATAAAACGTCCCGACCTGAAGACATCTTAATGCTATTATTTTGTTATACACACAGTGCCGCCAAGTGGAATCAAAAATTTTTTTTTATTTTAATTTTCACGTACTGCACGGTGCCCTTTTGACGAATCCGACTGAAAATTAGTCAGAAAAGACTCAAGACAATGATCTTACTCTCTGCCGAATTTTGTGACGTTTTGGCAAAAGGCGTGGCTATTAAGGTGCTGAAAAGTCCGATTGTACTTTGTGGCAACAAAAGCTCCGGCAACATGACTCAGATGATCCTATCTTCTCGAAGTTGTACACATTTGAGGATACTTCAGCCCTGAAGACATCTACCAACTTATTTTACATCGTAGTAGTAGCGCCACCAACTGGTAAAAGCTAATACAAGTTATTTTCTTGGATGTTTTTCTCCGTGCAACTCAACAAGGTCGCCCTCATATATGCTCGGATGACTGTTTCGGCCATGAGGATGTCACAATACGAAATTCGTGATTTTTCGTGAAAAGTTGTGGGAGTGGCATTGCACTGTTCGGCAATAAAACAAAGCTGATTATGAGGTTCTAAATATGAACGACAACTCGTAAAACTTTACACACACATCAGGCCGAGCAAATTTATCAATATTTTATAAGTTAGTTGTGCAGCTTTTTTGAAATGGCTCGCCATGGCCCTCGAGAAATGTTAAAAAAAAGCAGCTCTGGTTGAGTGTTTCACCTCGCTTTTTGTAAATTTTATGGAGTACAGTGAACCCTCGGTTATCGCGGTTAATGGGGACCGAGACCACCCACGAAAACTGAAAATCCGCGAAGTAGCGGCGCACCTTCAAAAATGCTTAAAAAAAATATACAATATATATAATAAATATATAAATATATATATATATATATATATATATATATATATATAAATATATATACGGGGAGAGAGAGAGTGAAATTCATGTTATAACAAAAAAACCAAATTATTATTAAAACGTATTATTTTTTTATTCCCCAGCCATTCTTTTTGTATTTATTTAATTACTCCGACTTTTACCTGCTGGTACGCCGTCCGGTGTGCCCTGTGAAATGAAAGGTGGCATTCTTTATTTATTTATTCATTTATTCATTCATAACTGACAGCCTCGCGCTCCGCTCGTGCCCGGGCAGAAGAGGTGCTCCAATTTGGCTTAACTGTGACACACGCCCGTCCTCCTCCCCCGGAGCTTCCATTCGGTTAAACTTAGGGGCCGCTTGGCACCGCCCGTGCCCGGGGAAGGTGCTCCTCTTCGGCTTACTGTGACGCGAGCATGCCCTCCTCCTCCGGAGCTTCCATTCGGTTAAACTTAGGGGCCGCTTGGAACCGCCCGTGCCCGGGGAAGGTGCTCCTCTTCGGCTTACTGTGACGCGAGCATGCCCTCCTCCTCCGGAGCTTCCATTCGGTTAAACTTAGGGGCCGCTTGGAACCGCCCGTGCCCGGGGAAGGTGCTCCTCTTCGGCTTACTGTGACGCGAGCATGCCCTCCTCCTCCGGAGCTTCCATTCGGTTAAACTTAGGGGCCGCTTGGCACCGCCCGTGCCCGGGGAAGGTGCTCCTCTACGGCTTAACTGCCACGCACGCTGGCCGGAGCTCTGGTACGGTCCGAACCGCGCGAAACGTCGCCACCGATCGTGTCCGGGGGAACGTGCTCTTCTTCGTCCACTCTCCTCTTCGCCCACGCTCTTCTTCGGCGCACGCCGGCCGTCTAACCGCTCCAGCGCCCCGTCGTGCCGCTCGGCGAAACTACAATGCCCCCGAATATTTTTTAGACCCGCGAAGCACTGAACCCGCGAAAGGTGAACCGCGAAGTAGCGAGGGTTCACTGTATGTATAAGACCAAGACCTACAAAAAAGTCTCTTGGAGCAATGAGCTAGGTTTTACAGGAAGTCGGCCATTTTGAATTTACTTAAAAGGGGGCGGGTCACCACAATGGACTTTGTGTAGAAATTATTATTGGGGCCCGAGCAGCGACCGCGGCGAGGTCCCTATTGTTTTTGTAGAAAATATTATTACTTTTATTATAATTATTATTATTATTATTAGGGCCTGAGCAGCGACCGCTGCGAAGTCCCTATTGTTTTTGTAGAAATTATTATTATTATTATTTTTCCGATTGTTCGATCGCATTTTTGACCCCCGAAACATGCACAAAAACTCACCAAAGTTGGCAGTCTCATCGGGCATGGCGAAAAATTTGATATTTTAATGTCTAATATGAACAAGAAGTGAGTTATGAATTTTTGAAAGTCCGACTTTTGCCCTTTTTTGCATGTTTACAGGGGTCATTCTTTTGCACCCTGATCCTAAAGGCTTCATCTGATTGCCTTAAAATTCTGTCTGTAGCTTCTGAAGACCTGGGACAAACACTGGGGCTAATATTTTTTGTTTCCGAAATACTATATGACGGGGGCGGGGCATCAAAGTTTTCACTTAAGATTTCCTTCGCCGCAATGGACAAAATGCTTAATAACTCTCCTGCACATGCTGCTAAAAATCCAAAACTTCACATGTACATAAAGAGTCTGTACCTGAAGACATCTATATGTTTATATTCAGTTATACACCTTGCGCCAATCAATATCATTTTTTACATTTTGACGTACTGCACGGTGCCCTTTTAACGAATCTGATTGAAAATTGGCTAGAAAAGACTCAAGACATTGATCTTACTCTATCCCTATTTTTGTGACTTTCCTTCGAAGGGCGTGGCTATTACGGTGCCGCAGAGTCTGATTATTCTCCGTGGCAACAAAAGTTCCTGCAAAATGATTCAGATGATCCATCTTCTCGAAATTTTTCACATTTGAGGATATTCAGGCCCTGAAGACGGCTGCCAACTTATTTTTGATCGCAGTGGTAGCGCCACCAACTGGTTAAAACAAATACAAATTATTTTCGTTGATTTTTTTCTCCGGGCAGGTTAACAAAATCTACCTTACATTTGCTCGGATGAGTGTTTAGGCCTTGAGGATGTCACAATACGAAAGTCTTTCGCCTTCTTCAGAGTGTCACATGATGGTGTCTTGTGGCCCGTCTTTATCAGCTGATGTTCCATGAGGGCGTGACTTACCTGTCACAAGAATGAAGGCAAGTCACGCCCCCCGCTGTCCGTTCACTCCGCCAAAATGCTGCTCCAGGTGGTAGAGAGGATGAAGGCTCCCTTGTCTCTGTTCATGGTTTTTATGCCTCGCTTGCAGATCTCAATGGCCTCTCTGATCCAGCGCTGTTGTTTATTCTCTTCGGTGCGGATGACCCTGCCCTTCTCCCGGTCCATGATGTGGTTTTCCCTTTTGCAGCGGTCAGTGATTGCTGATTTGTAATGTTCATGTTGTGCTTGTTCTTTTACTGCTCTGATTTTTTAATTTTTTTGACAGGTAAGTCACACCCTCATGGAACATCAGCTGATAAAGACGGGTCTCAAGACACCATCATGCGACACTCTGAAGAAGGCAAAAGACTCGCCGAAACATGTCAGGTAAAAAATTAACCTAAAACATAATTGTCTGCTTTTAATGAATCAGTCAAATATCAATAATAAGAAGACAAAATGAACCTAATACAAATAAATGAATGCTTAATAACTCCCCTGCACATGCTCCTAAAAATCCAAACCTTCACCTGTAAATAAAACGTCCCGACCTGAAGACATCTTAATGTTATTATTTTGTTATACACACAGCGCCGCCAAGTGGAATCAAAAATTTGTTTTTATTTTAATTTTCACGTACTGCACGGTGCCCTTTTGACGAATCCGACTGAAAATTAGTCAGAAAAGACTCAAGACAATGATCTTACTCTCTGCCGAATTTTGTGACGTTTTGGCAAAAGGCGTGGCTATTACGGTGCTGAAAAGTCCGATTGTACTCTGTGGCAACAAAAGCTCCGGCAACATGACTCAGATGATCCTATCTTCTCGAAGTTGTACACATTTGAGGATACTTCAGCCCTGAAGACATCTACCGACTTATTTTTCATCGTAGTAGTAGCGCCACCAACTGGTAAAAGCTAATACAAGTTATTTTCTTGGATGTTTTTCTCCGTGCAACTCAACAAGGTCGCCCTCATATATGCTCGGATGACTGTTTCGGCCATGAGGATGTCACAATACGAAATTAGTCCTTTTTCGTGAAAAGTTGTGGGAGTGGCATTGCACTGTTCGGCAATAAAACAACGCTGATTATGAGGTTCTAAATATGAACGACAACTCGTGAAACTTTACACACACATCAGGCCGAGCAAATTTATCAATATTTTATACGTTAGTTGTGCAGCTTTTTTTAAATGGCTCGCCATGGCCCTTGAGAAATGTTCAAAAAAGCAGCCCTGATTGAGTGTTTCACCTCGCTTTTTGTAAGTTTTATGGAGTACAGTGAACCCTCGGTTATCGCGGTTAATGGGGACCGAGACCACCCGCGAAAACTGAAAATCCGCGAAGTAGCGGCGCACCTTCAAAAATGCTTAAAAAAAATATACAATATATATAATAAATATATATATATATATATATATATATATATATATATATATATATATATATATATATATATATATATATACGGGGAGAGAGAGAGTGAAATTCATGTTATAACAAAAAAACCAAATTATTATTAAAACGTATTATTTTTTTATTCCCCAGCCATTCTTTTTGTATTTATTTAATTACTCCGACTTTTACCTGCTGGTACGCCGTCCGGTGTGCCCTGTGAAATGAAAGGTGGCATTCTTTATTTATTTATTCATTTATTCATTCATCACTGACAGCCTCGCGCTCCGCTCGTGCCCGGGCGGAAGAGGTGCTCCAATTCGGCTTAACTGTGACACACGCCCGCCCTCCTCCCCCGGAACTTCCATTCGGTTAAACTTAGGGGCCGCTTGGCACCGCCCGTGCCCGGGGAAGGTGCTCCTCTTCGGCTTACTGTGACGCGAGAATGCCCTCCTCCTCCGGAGCTTCCATTCAGTTAAACTTAGGGGCCGCTTGGAACCGCCCGTGCCCGGGGAAGGTGCTCCTCTTCGGCTTACTGTGACGCGAGCATGCCCTCCTCCTCCGGAGCTTCCATTCGGTTAAACTTAGGGGCCGCTTGGAACCGCCCGTGCCCGGGGAAGGTGCTCCTCTTCGGCTTACTGTGACGCGAGCATGCCCTCCTCCTCCGGAGCTTCCATTCGGTTAAACTTAGGGGCCGCTTGGCACCGCCCGTGCCCGGGGAAGGTGCTCCTCTACGGCTTAACTGCCACGCACGCCGGCCGGAGCTCTGGTATGGTCCGAACCGCGCGAAACGTCGCCACCGATCGTGTCCGGGAGAACGTGCTCTTCTTCGTCCACTCTCCTCTTCGCCCACGCTCTTCTTCGGCGCACGCCGGCCGTCTAACCGCTCCAGCGCCCCGTCGTGCCGCTCGGCGAAACTACAATGCCCCCGAATATTTTTTAGACCCGCGAAGCACTGAACCCGCGAAAGGTGGACCGCGAAGTAGCGAGGGTTCACTGTATGTATAAGACCAAGACCTACAAAAAAGTCTCTTGGAGCAATGAGCTAGGTTTTACAGGAAGTCGGCCATTTTGAATTTACTTAAAAGGGGGCGGGTCACCACAATGGACTTTGTGTAGAAATTATTATTGGGGCCCGAGCAGCGACGGCGCGAGGTCCCTATTGTTTTTGTAGAAATTATTATTAGGGCCTGAGCAGCGACCGCTCCGAGGTCCCCATTGTTTTTGTGGAAATTATTATTATTTTTATTATTATTATTATTAGGGCCCGAGCAGTGACCGCTGCGAGGTCCCTATTGTTTTTCTAGAAATTGTTATTAGGGCCCGAGCTGCGACGGCTGCGAGGTCCCTATTGTTTTTGTAGAAAATATTATTACTTTTATTATTATTAATATTATTATTATTATTATTTGGGCCTGAGCAGCGACCGCTGCGAAGTCCCTATTGTTTTTGTAGAAATTATTATTATTATTATTTTTCCGATTGTTCGATCGCATTTTTGACCCCCGAAACATGCACAAAAACTCACCAAACTTGGCAGTCTCATCGGGCATGGCGAAAAATTTGATATTTTAACGTCTAATATGAACAGGAAGTGAGTTATGAATTTTTGAAAGTCCGACTTTTGCCCTTTTTTGCATGTTTACAGGGGTCATTCTTTTGCATCCTGATCCTAAAGGCTTCATCTGATTGCCTTAAAATTCTGTCTGTAGCATCTGAAGACCTGGGACAAACACTGGGGCTAAAATTTTTTGTTTCCGAAATACTATATGACGGGGGCGGGGCTTCAAAGTTTTCACTTAAGATTTCCTTCGCCGCAATGGACAAAATGCTTAATAACTCTCCTGCACATGCTGCTAAAAATCCAAAACTTCACATGTACATAAAAAGTCTGTACCTGAAGACATCTATATGTTTATATTCAGTTATACACCTTGCGCCAATCAATATCATTTTTTACATTTTGACGTACTGCACGGTGCCCTTTTAACGAATCTGATTGAAAATTGGCTAGAAAAGACTCAAGACATTGATCTTACTCTATCCCTATTTTTGTGACTTTCCTTCGAAGGGCGTGGCTATTACGGTGCCGCAGAGTCTGATTATTCTCCGTGGCAACAAAAGTTCCTGCAAAATGATTCAGATGATCCATCTTCTCGAAATTTTTCACATTTGAGGATATTCAGGCCCTGAAGACGGCTGCCAACTTATTTTTGATCGCAGTGGTAGCGCCACCAACTGGTTAAAACAAATACAAATTATTTTCGTTGATGTTTTTCTCCGGGCAGGTGAACAAAATCTACCTTATATTTGCTCGGATGAGTGTTTAGGCCTTGAGCATGTCACAATACGAAAGTCTTTCGCCTTCTTCAGAGTGTCACATGATGCTGTCTTGTGACCCGTCTTTATCAGCTGATGTTCCATGAGGGCGTGACTTACCTGTCACAAGAATGAAGGCAAGTCACGCCCCCCGCTGTCCGTTCACTCCGCCAAGATGCTGGTCCAGGTGGTAGAGAGGATGAAGGCTCCCTTGTCTCTGTTCATGGTTTTTATGCCTCGCTTGCAGATCTCAATGGCCTCTCTGATCCAGCGCTGTTGTTTGTTCTCTTCTGTGCGGATGACCCTGCCCTTCTCCCGGTCCATGATGTGGTTTTCCCTTTTGCAGTGGTCAGTGATTGCTGATTTGTAATGTTCATGTTGTGCTTGTTCTTTTACTGCTCTGATTTTTTTTCATTTTTTTGACAGGTAAGTCACACCCTCATGGAACATCAGCTCAAGACACCATCATGCGACACTCTGAAGAAGGCGAAAGACTCGCCGAAACATGTCAGGTAAAAAATTAACCTAAAACATAATTGTCTGCTTTTAATGAATCAGTCAAATATCAATAATAAGAAGACAAAATGAACCTAATACAAATAAATGAATGCTTAATAACTCCCCTGCACATGCTCCTAAAAATCCAAACCTTCACCTGTAAATAAAACGTCCCGACCTGAAGACATCGTAATGTTATTATTTTGTTATACACACAGTGCCGCCAAGTGGAATCAAAAATTTGTTTTTATTTTAATTTTCACGTACTGCACGGTGCCCTTTTGACGAATCCGACTGAAAATGAGTCAGAAAAGACTCAAGACAATGATCTTACTCTCTGCCGAATTTTGTGGCGTTTTGGCAAAAGGCGTGGCTATTAAGGTGCTGAAAAGTCCGATTGTACTCTGTGGCAACAAAAGCTCCGGCAACATGACTCAGATGATCTTATCTTCTCGAAGTTGTACACATTTGAGGATACTTCAGCCCTGAAGACATCTACCAACTTATTTTACATCGTAGTAGTAGCGCCACCAACTGGTAAAAGCTAATACAAGTTATTTTCTTGGATGTTTTTCTCCGTGCAACTCAACAAGGTCGCCCTCATATATGCTCGGATGACTGTTTCGGCCATGAGGATGTCACAATACGAAATTCGTCCTTTTTCGTGAAAAGTTGTGGGAGTGGCATTGCACTGTTCGGCAATAAAACAAAGCTGATTATGAGGTTCTAAATATGAACGACAACTCGTAAAACTTTACACACACATCAGGCCGAGCAAATTTATCAATATTTTATACGTTAGTTGTGCAGCTTTTTTGAAATGGCTCGCCATGGCCCTCGAGAAATGTTAAAAAAAGCAGCTCTGGTTGAGTGTTTCACCTCGCTTTTTGTAAATTTTATGGAGTACAGTGAACCCTCGGTTATCGCGGTTAATGGGGACCGAGACCACCCGCGAAAACTGAAAATCCGCGAAGTAGCGGCGCACCTTCAAAAATGCTTAAAAAAAATATACAATAAATATAATAAATATATATATATATATATATATATATATATATATATATATATATATATATATATATATATATATATATATATATATATATACGGGGAGAGAGAGAGTGAAATTCATGTTATAACAAAAAAACCAAATTATTATTAAAACGTATTATTTTTTTATTCCCCAGCCATTCTTTTAGTATTTATTTAATTACTCCGACTTTTACCTGCTGGTACGCCGTCCGGTGTGCCCTGTGAAATGAAAGGTGGCATTCTTTATTTATTTATTCATTTATTCATTCATAACTGACAGCCTCGCGCTCCGCTCGTGCCCGGGCAGAAGAGGTGCTCCAATTTGGCTTAACTGTGACACACGCCCGCCCTCCTCCCCCGGAGCTTCCATTCGGTTAAACTTAGGGGCCGCTTGGCACCGCCCGTGCCCGGGGAAGGTGCTCCTCTTCGGCTTACTGTGACGCGAGCATGCCCTCCTCCTCCGGAGCTTCCATTCGGTTAAACTTAGGGGCCGCTTGGAACCGCCCGTGCCCGGGGAAGGTGCTCCTCTACAGCTTAACTGCCACGCACGCCGGCCGGAGCTCTGGTACGGTCCGAACCGCGCGAAACGTCGCCACCGATCGTGTCCGGGGGAACGTGCTCTTCTTCGTCCACTCTCCTCTTCGCCCACGCTCTTCTTCGGCGCACGGCGGCCGTCTAACCGCTCCAGCGCCCCGTCGTGCCGCTCGGCGAAACTACAATGCCCCCGAATATTTTTTAGACCCGCGAAGCACTGAACCCGCGAAAGGTGAACCGCGAAGTAGCGAGGGTTCACTGTATGTATAAGACCAAGACCTACAAAAAAGTCTCTTGGAGCAATGAGCTAGGTTTTACAGGAAGTCGGCCATTTTGAATTTACTTAAAAGGGGGCGGGTCACCACAATGGACTTTGTGTAGAAATTATTATTGGGGCCCGAGCACCGACCGCGGCGAGGTCCCTATTGTTTTTGTAGAAAACATTATTACTTTTATTATTATTATTATTATTATTATTAGGGCCTGAGCAGCGACCGCTGCGAAGTCCCTATTGTTTTTGTAGAAATTATTATTATTATTATTTTTCCGATTGTTCGATCGCATTTTTGACCCCCGAAACATGCACAAAAACTAACCAAACTTGGCAGTCTCATCGGGCATGGCGAAAAATTTGATATTTTAACGTCTAATATGAACAGGAAGTGAGTTATGAATTTTTGAAAGTCCGACTTTTGCCCTTTTTTGCATGTTTACAGGGGTCATTCTTTTGCACCCTGATCCTAAAGGCTTCATCTGATTGCCTTAAAATTCTGTCTGTAGCATCTGAAGACCTGGGACAAACACTGGGGCTAAAAGTTTTTGTTTCCGAAATACTATATGACGGGGGCGGGGCTTCAAAGTTTTCACTTAAGATTTCCTTCGCCGCAATGGACAAAATGCTTAATAACTCTCCTGCACATGCTGCTAAAAATCCAAAACTTCACATGTACATAAAGAGTCTGTACCTGAAGACATCTATATGTTTATATTCAGTTATACACCTTGCGCCAATCAATATCATTTTTTACATTTTGACGTACTGCATGGTGCCCTTTTAACGAATCCGATTGAAAATTGGCTAGAAAAGACTCAAGACATTCATCTTACTCTATCCCTATTTTTATGACTTTCCTTCAAAGGGCGTGGCTATTACGGTGCCGCAGAGTCTGATTATTCTCCGTGGCAACAAAAGTTCCTGCAAAATGATTCAGATGATCCATCTTCTGGAAATCTTTCACATTTGAGGATATTCAGGCCCTGAAGACGGCTGCCAACTTATTTTTGATCGCAGTGGTAGCGCCACCAACTGGTTAAAACAAATACAAATTATTTTCGTTGATGTTTTTCTCCGGGCAGGTGAACAAAATCTACCTTATATTTGCTCGGATGAGTGTTTAGGCCTTGAGCATGTCACAATACAAAAGTCTTTCGCCTTCTTCAGAGTGTCACATGATGCTGTCTTGTGACCCGTCTTTATCAGCTGATGTTCCATGAGGGCGTGACTTACCTGTCACAAGAATGAAGGCAAGTCACGCCCCCCGCTGTCCGTTCACTCCGCCAAGATGCTGGTCCAGGTGGTAGAGAGGATGAAGGCTCCCTTGTCTCTGTTCATGGTTTTTATGCCTCGCTTGCAGATCTCAATGGCCTCTCTGATCCAGCGCTGTTGTTTGTTCTCTTCTGTGCGGATGACCCTGCCCTTCTCCCGGTCCATGATGTGGTTTTCCCTTTTGCAGTGGTCAGTGATTGCTGATTTGTAATGTTCATGTTGTGCTTGTTCTTTTACTGCTCTGATTTTTTCATTTTTTTGACAGGTAAGTCACACCCTCATGGAACATCAGCTGATAAAGACGGGTCTCAAGACACCATCATGCGACACTCTGAAGAAGGCGAAAGACTCGCCGAAACATGTCAGGTAAAAAATTAACCTAAAACATAATTGTCTGCTTTTAATGAATCAGTCAAATATCAATAATAAGAAGACAAAATGAACCTAATACAAATAAATGAATGCTTAATAACTCCCCTGCACATGCTCCTAAAAATCCAAACCTTCACCTGTAAATAAAACGTCCCGACCTGAAGACATCTTAATGTTATTATTTTGTTATACACACAGTGCCGCCAAGTGGAATAAAAATTTTTTTTTTATTTTAATTTTCACGTACTGCACGGTGCCCTTTTGACGAATCCGACTGAAAATTAGTCAGAAAAGACTCAAGACAATGATCTTACTCTCTGCCGAATTTTGTGACGTTTTGGCAAAAGGCGTGGCTATTAAGGTGCTGAAAAGTCCGATTGTACTCTGTGGCAACAAAAGCTCCGGCAACATGACTCAGATGATCCTATCTTCTCGAAGTTGTACACATTTGAGGATACTTCAGCCCTGAAGACATCTACCAACTTATTTTACATTGTAGTAGTAGCGCCACCAACTGGTAAAAGCTAATACAAGTTATTTTCTTGGATGTTTTTCTCCGTGCAACTCAACAAGGTCGCCCTCATATATGCTCGGATGACTGTTTCGGCCATGAGGATGTCACAATACGAAATTTGTGATTTTTCGTGAAAGTTGTGGGAGTGGCATTGCACTGTTCGGCAATAAAACAAAGCTGAATATGAGGTTCTAAATATGAACGACAACTCGTAAAACTTTACACACACATCAGGCCGAGCAAATTTATCAATATTTTATACGTTAGTTGTGCAGCTTTTTTGAAATGGCTCGCCATGGCCCTCGAGAAATGTTAAAAAAAAGCAGCTCTGGTTGAGTGTTTCACCTCGCTTTTTGTAAATTTAATGGAGTACAGTGAACCCTCGGTTATCGCGGTTAATGGGGACCGAGACCACCCGCGAAAACTGAAAATCCGCGAAGTAGCGGCGCACCTTAAAAAATGCTTAAAAAAAATATACAATATATACAATAAATATATATATATATATATATATATATATATATATATATATATATATATATATATACGGGGAGAGAGAGAGTGAAATTCATGTTATAACAAAAAAACCAAATTATTATTAAAACGTATTATTTTTTTATTCCCCAGCCATTCTTTTTGTATTTATTTAATTACTCCGACTTTTACCTGCTGGTACGCCGTCCGGTGTGCCCTGTGAAATGAAAGGTGGCATTCTTTATTTATTTATTCATTTATTCATTCATAACTGACAGCCTCGCGCTCCGCTCGTGCCCGGGCAGAAGAGGTGCTCCAATTTGGCTTAACTGTGACACACGCCCGTCCTCCTCCCCCGGAGATTCCATTCGGTTAAACTTAGGGGCCGCTTGGCACCGCCCGTGCCCGGGGAAGGTGCTCCTCTTCGGCTTACTGTGACGCGAGCATGCCCTCCTCCTCCGGAGCTTCCATTCGGTTAAACTTAGGGGCCGCTTGGAACCGCCCGTGCCCGGGGAAGGTGCTCCTCTACGGCTTAACTGCCACGCACGCCGGCCGGAGCTCGGGTACGGTCCGAACTGCGCGAAACGTCGCCACCGATCGTGTCCGGGGGAACGTGCTCTTCTTCGTCCACTCTCCTCTTCGCCCACGCTCTTCTTCGGCGCACGCCGGCCGTCTAACCGCTCCAGCGCCCCGTCGTGCCGCTCGGCGAAACTACAATGCCCCCGAATATTTTTTAGACCCGCGAAGCACTGAACCCGCGAAAGGTGAACCGCGAAGTAGCGAGGGTTCACTGTATGTATAAGACCAAGACCTACAAAAAAGTCTCTTGGAGCAATGAGCTAGGTTTTACAGGAAGTCGGCCATTTTGAATTTACTTAAAAGGGGGCGGGTCACCACAATGGACTTTGTGTAGAAATTATTATTGGGGCCCGAGCAGCGACCGCGGCGAGGTCCCTATTGTTTTTGTAGAAAATATTATTACTTTTATTATTATTATTATTATTATTATTAGGGCCTGAGCAGCGACCGCTGCGAAGTCCCTATTGTTTTTGTAGAAATTATTATTATTATTATTTTTCCGATTGTTCGATCGCATTTTTGACCCCCGAAACATGCACAAAAACTCACCAAACTTGGCAGTCTCATCGGGCATGACGAAAAATTTGATATTTTAACGTCTAATATGAACAGGAATTGAGTTATGAATTTTTGAAAGTCCGACTTTTGCCCTTTTTTGCATGTTTACAGGGGTCATTCTTTTGCACCCTGATCTAAAGGCTTCATCTGATTGCCTTAAAATTCTGTCTGTAGC
This sequence comes from Idiotropiscis lumnitzeri, assembly GCF_059441095.1. NCBI lineage: Eukaryota > Metazoa > Chordata > Actinopteri > Syngnathiformes > Syngnathidae > Idiotropiscis > Idiotropiscis lumnitzeri. The sequence continues at coordinate 867,343 of NW_028283577.1, read as the reverse complement.
ATCTGAAGACCTGGCACAAACACTGGGGCTAAAATTTTTTGTTTCCGAAATACTATATGACGGGGGCGGGGCATCAAAGTTTTCACTTAAGATTTCCTTCGCCGCAATGGACAAAATGCTTAATAACTCTCCTGCACATGCTGCTAAAAATCCAAAACTTCACATGTACATAAAGAGTCTGTACCTGAAGACATCTATATGTTTATATTCAGTTATACACCTTGCGCCAATCAATATCATTTTTTACATTTTGACGTACTGCACGGTGCCCTTTTAACGAATCTGATTGAAAATTGGCTAGAAAAGACTCAAGACATTGATCTTACTCTATCCCTATTTTTGTGACTTTCCTTCGAAGGGCGTGGCTATTACGGTGCCGCAGAGTCTGATTATTCTCCGTGGCAACAAAAGTTCCTGCAAAATGATTCAGATGATCCATCTTCTCGAAATTTTTCACATTTGAGGATATTCAGGCCCTGAAGACGGCTGCCAACTTATTTTTGATCGCAGTGGTCGCGCCACCAACTGGTTAAAACAAATACAAATTATTTTCGTTGATTTTTTTCTCCGGGCAGGTTAACAAAATCTACCTTACATTTGCTCGGATGAGTGTTTAGGCCTTGAGGATGTCACAATACGTAAGTCTTTCGCCTTCTTCAGAGTGTCACATGATGGTGTCTTGTGGCCCGTCTTTATCAGCTGATGTTCCATGAGGGCGTGACTTACCTGTCACAAGAATGAAGGCAAGTCACGCCCCCCGCTGTCCGTTCACTCCGCCAAAATGCTCCTCCAGGTGGTAGAGAGGATGAAGGCTCCCTTGTCTCTGTTCATGGTTTTTATGCCTCGCTTGCAGATCTCAATGGCCTCTCTGATCCAGCGCTGTTGTTTGTTCTCTTCGGTGCGGATGACCCTGCCCTTCTCCCGGTCCATGATGTGGTTTTCCCTTTTGCAGTGGTCAGTGATTGCTGATTTGTAATGTTCATGTTGTGCTTGTTCTTTTACTGCTCTGATTTTTCATTTTTTTGACAGGTAAGTCACACCCTCATGGAACATCAGCTGATAAAGACGGGTCTCAAGACACCATCATGCGACACTCTGAAGAAGGCGAAAGACTCGCCGAAACATGTCAGGTAAAAAATTAACCTAAAACATAATTGTCTGCTTTTAATGAATCAGTCAAATATCAATAATAAGAAGACAAAATGAACCTAATACAAATAAATGAATGCTTAATAACTCCCCTGCACATGCTCCTAAAAATCCAAACCTTCACCTGTAAATAAAACGTCCCGACCTGAAGACATCTTAATGTTATTATTTTGTTATACACACAGTGCCGCCAAGTGGAATCAAAAATTTGTTTTTATTTTAATTTTCACGTACTGCACGGTGCCCTTTTGACGAATCCGACTGAAAATGAGTCAGAAAAGACTCAAGACAATGATCTTACTCTCTGCCGAATTTTGTGACGTTTTGGCAAAAGGCGTGGCTATTAAGGTGCTGAAAAGTCCGATTGTACTCTGTGGCAACAAAAGCTCCGGCAACATGACTCAGATGATCCTATCTTCTCGAAGTTGTACACATTTGAGGATACTTCAGCCCTGAAGACATCTACCAACTTATTTTACATCGTAGTAGTAGCGCCACCAACTGGTAAAAGCTAATACAAGTTATTTTCTTGGATGTTTTTCTCCGTGCAACTCAACAAGGTCGCCCTCATATATGCTCGGATGACTGTTTCGGCCATGAGGATGTCACAATACGAAATTCGTGATTTTTCGTGAAAAGTTGTGGGAGTGGCATTGCACTGTTCGGCAATAAAACAAAGCTGATTATGAGGTTCTAAATATGAACGACAACTCGTAAAACTTTACACACACATCAGGCCGAGCAAATTTATCAATATTTTATACGTTAGTTGTGCAGCTTTTTTGAAATGGCTCGCCATGGCCCTCGAGAAATGTTAAAAAAAAGCAGCTCTGGTTGAGTGTTTCACCTCGCTTTTTGTAAATTTTATGGAGTACAGTGAACCCTCGGTTATCGCGGTTAATGGGGACCGAGACCATCCGCGAAAACTGAAAATCCGCGAAGTAGCGGCGCACCTTCAAAAATGCTTAAAAAAAATATACAATATATATAATAAATATATAAATATATATATATATATATATATATATATATATATATATATATATATATATACGGGGAGAGAGAGAGTGAAATTCATGTTATAACAAAAAAACCAAATTATTATTAAAACGTATTGTTTTTTTATTCCCCAGCCATTCTTTTTGTATTTATTTAATTACTCCGACTTTTACCTGCTGGTACGCCGTCCGGTGTGCCCTGTGAAATGAAAGGTGGCATTCTTTATTTATTTATTCATTTATTCATTCATAACTGACAGCCTCGCGCTCCGCTCGTGCCCGGGCAGAAGAGGTGCTCCAATTTGGCTTAACTGTGACACACGCCCGTCCTCCTCCCCCGGAGCTTCCATTCGGTTAAACTTAGGGGCCGCTTGGCACCGCCCGTGCCCGGGGAAGGTGCTCCTCTTCGGCTTACTGTGACGCGAGCATGCCCTCCTCCTCCGGAGCTTCCATTCGGTTAAACGTAGGGGCCGCTTGGCACCGCCCGTGCCCGGGGAAGGTGCTCCTCTACGGCTTAACTGCCACGCACGCTGGCCGGAGCTCTGGTACGGTCCGAACCGCGCGAAACGTCGCCACCGATCGTGTCCGGGGGAACGTGCTCTTCTTCGTCCACTCTCCTCTTCGCCCACGCTCTTCTTCGGCGCACGCCGGCCGTCTAACCGCTCCAGCGCCCCGTCGTGCCGCTCGGCGAAACTACAATGCCCCCGAATATTTTTTAGACCCGCGAAGCACTGAACCCGCGAAAGGTGAACCGCGAAGTAGCGAGGGTTCACTGTATGTATAAGACCAAGACCTACAAAAAAGTCTCTTGGAGCAATGAGCTAGGTTTTACAGGAAGTCGGCCATTTTGAATTTACTTAAAAGGGGGCGGGTCACCACAATGGACTTTGTGTAGAAATTATTATTGGGGCCCGAGCAGCGACCGCGGCGAGGTCCCTATTGTTTTTGTAGAAGATATTATTACTTTTATTATTATTATTATTATTATTATTAGGGCCTGAGCAGCGACCGCTGCGAAGTCCCTATTGTTTTTGTAGAAATTATTATTATTATTATTTTTCCGATTGTTCGATCGCATTTTTGACCCCCGAAACATGCACAAAAACTCACCAAACTTGGCAGTCTCATCGGGCATGGCGAAAAATTTGATATTTTAACGTCTAATATGAACAGGAAGTGAGTTATGAATTTTTGAAAGTCCGACTTTTGCCCTTTTTTGCATGTTTACAGGGGTCATTCTTTTGCACCCTGATCCTAAAGGCTTCATCTGATTGCCTTAAAATTCTGTCTGTAGCATCTGAAGACCTGGCACAAACACTGGGGCTAAAATTTTTTGTTTCCAAAATACTATATGACGGGGGCGGGGCATCAAAGTTTTCACTTAAGATATCCTTCGCCGCAATGGACAAAATGCTTAATAACTCTCCTGCACATGCTGCTAAAAATCCAAAACTTCACATGTACATAAAGAGTCTGTACCTGAAGACATCTATATGTTTATATTCAGTTATACACCTTGCGCCAATCAATATCATTTTTTACATTTTGACGTACTGCACGGTGCCCTTTTAACGAATCTGATTGAAAATTGGCTAGAAAAGACTCAAGACATTGATCTTACTCTATCCCTATTTTTGTGACTTTCCTTCGAAGGGCGTGGCTATTACGGTGCCGCAGAGTCTGATTATTCTCCGTGGCAACAAAAGTTCCTGCAAAATGATTCAGATGATCCATCTTCTCGAAATTTTTCACATTTGAGGATATTCAGGCCCTGAAGACGGCTGCCAACTTATTTTTGATCGCAGTGGTAGCGCCACCAACTGGTTAAAACAAATACAAATTATTTTCGTTGATTTTTTTCTCCGGGCAGGTTAACAAAATCTACCTTACATTTGCTCGGATGAGTGTTTAGGCCTTGAGGATGTCACAATACGAAAGTCTTTCGCCTTCTTCAGAGTGTCACATGATGGTGTCTTGTGGCCCGTCTTTATCAGCTGATGTTCCATGAGGGCGTGACTTACCTGTCACAAGAATGAAGGCAAGTCACGCCCCCCGCTGTCCGTTCACTCCGCCAAAATGCTGCTCCAGGTGGTAGAGAGGATGAAGGCTCCCTTGTCTCTGTTCATGGTTTTTATGCCTCGCTTGCAGATCTCAATGGCCTCTCTGATCCAGCGCTGTTGTTTGTTCTCTTCGGTGCGGATGACCCTGCCCTTCTCCCGGTCCATGATGTGGTTTTCCCTTTTGCAGTGGTCAGTGATTGCTGATTTGTAATGTTCATGTTGTGCTTGTTCTTTGACTGCTCTGATTTTTCATTTTTTTGACAGGTAAGTCACACCCTCATGGAACATCAGCTGATAAAGACGGGTCTCAAGACACCATCATGCGACACTCTGAAGAAGGCGAAAGACTCGCCGAAACATGTCAGGTAAAAAATTTACCTAAAACATAATTGTCTGCTTTTAATGAATCAGTCAAATATCAATAATAAGAAGACAAAATGAACCTAATACAAATAAACGAATGCTTAATAACTTCCCTGCACATGCTCCTAAAAATCCAAACCTTCACCTGTAAATAAAACGTCCCGACCTGAAGACATCTTAATGTTATTATTTTGTTATACACACAGTGCCGCCAAGTGGAATCAAAAATTTGTTTTTATTTTAATTTTCACGTACTGCACGGTGCCCTTTTGACGAATCCGACTGAAAATTAGTCAGAAAAGACTCAAGACAATGATCTTACTCTCTGCCGAATTTTGTGACGTTTTGGCAAAAGGCGTGGCTATTAAGGTGCTGAAAAGTCCGATTGTACTCTGTGGCAACAAAAGCTCCGGCAACATGACTCAGATGATCCTATCTTCTCGAAGTTGTACACATTTGAGGATACCTCAGCCCTGAAGACATCTACCAACTTATTTTACATCGTAGTAGTAGCGCCACCAACTGGTAAAAGCTAATACAAGTTATTTTCTTGGATGTTTTTCTCCGTGCAACTCAACAAGGTCGCCCTCATATATGCTCGGATGACTGTTTCGGCCATGAGGATGTCACAATACGAAATTCGTGATTTTTCGTGAAAAGTTGTGGGAGTGGCATTGCACTGTTCGGCAATAAAACAAAGCTGATTATGAGGTTCTAAATATGAACGACAACTCGTAAAACTTTACACACACATCAGGCCGAGCAAATTTATCAATATTTTATACGTTAGTTGTGCAGCTTTTTTGAAATGGCTCGCCATGGCCCTCGAGAAATGTTAAAAAAAAGCAGCTCTGGTTGAATGTTTCACCTCGCTTTTTGTAAATTTTATGGAGTACAGTGAACTCTCTGTTATCGCGGTTAATGGGGACCGAGACCATCCGCGAAAACTGAAAATCCGCGAAGTAGCGGCGCACCTTCAAAAATGCTTAAAAAAAATATACAATATATATAATAAATATATATATATATATATATATATATATATATATATATACGGGGAGAGAGAGAGTGAAATTCATGTTATAACAAAAAAAACAAATTATTATTAAAACGTATTATTTTTTTATTCCCCAGCCATTCTTTTTGTATTTATTTAATTACTCCGACTTTTACCTGCTGGTACGCCGTCCGGTGTGCCCTCTGAAATGAAAGGTGGCATTCTTTATTTATTTATTCATTTATTCATTCATAACTGACAGCCTCGCGCTCCGCTCGTGCCCGGGCAGAAGAGGTGCTCCAATTTGGCTTAACTGTGACACACGCCCGTCCTCCTCCCCCGGAGCTTCCATTCGGTTAAACTTAGGGGCCGCTTGGCACCGCCCGTGCCCGGGGAAGGTGCTCCTCTTCGGCTTACTGTGACGCGAGCATGCCCTCCTCCTCCGGAGCTTCCATTCGGTTAAACTTAGGGGCCGCTTGGAACCGCCCGTGCCCGGGGAAGGTGCTCCTCTTCGGCTTAGTGTGACGCGAGCATGCCCTCCTCCTCCGGAGCTTCCATTCGGTTAAACTTAGGGGCCGCTTGGCACCGCCCGTGCCCGGGGAAGGTGCTCCTCTACGACTTAACTGCCACGCACGCTGGCCGGAGCTCTGGTACGGTCCGAACCGCGCGAAACGTCGCCACCGATCGTGTCCGGGGGAACGTGCTCTTCTTCGTCCACTCTCCTCTTCGCCCACGCTCTTCTTCGGCGCATGCCGGCCGTCTAACCGCTCCAGCGCCCCGTCGTGCCGCTCGGCGAAACTACAATGCCCCCGAATATTTTTTAGACCCGCGAAAGGTGAACCGCGAAGTAGCGAGGGTTCACTGTATGTATAAGACCAAGACCTACAAAAAAGTCTCTTGGAGCAATGAGCTAGGTTTTACAGGAAGTCGGCCATTTTGAATTTACTTAAAAGGGGGCGGGTCACCACAATGGACTTTGTGTAGAAATTATTATTGGGGCCCGAGCAGCGACCGCGGCGAGGTCCCTATTGTTTTTGTAGAAAATATTATTACTTTTATTATTATTATTATTATTATTATTAGGGCCTGAGCAGCGACCGCTGCGAAGTCCCTATTGTTTTTGTAGAAATTATTATTATTATTATTTTTCCGATTGTTCGATCGCATTTTTGACCCCCGAAACATGCACAAAAACTCACCAAACTTGGCAGTCTCATCGGGCATGGCGAAAAATTTGATATTTTAACGTCTAATATGAACAGGAAGTGAGTTATGAATTTTTGAAAGTCCGACTTTTGCCCTTTTTTGCATGTTTACAGGGGTCATTCTTTTGCACCCTGATCCTAAAGGCTTCATCTGATTGCCTTAAAATTCTGTCTGTAGCATCTGAAGACCTGGCACAAACACTGGGGCTAAAATTTTTTGTTTCCGAAATACTATATGACGGGGGCGGGGCATCAAAGTTTTCACTTAAGATTTCCTTCGCCGCAATGGACAAAATGCTTAATAACTCTCCTGCACATGCTGCTAAAAATCCAAAACTTCACATGTACATAAAGAGTCTGTACCTGAAGACATCTATATGTTTATATTCAGTTATACACCTTGCGCCAATCAATATCATTTTTTACATTTTGACGTACTGCACGGTGCCCTTTTAACGAATCTGATTGAAAATTGGCTAGAAAAGACTCAAGACATTGATCTTACTCTATCCCTATTTTTGTGACTTTCCTTCGAAGGGCGTGGCTATTACGGTGCCGCAGAGTCTGATTATTCTCCGTGGCAACAAAAGTTCCTGCAAAATGATTCAGATGATCCATCTTCTCGAAATTTTTCACATTTGAGGATATTCAGGCCCTGAAGACGGCTGCCAACTTATTTTTGATCGCAGTGGTAGCGCCACCAACTGGTTAAAACAAATACAAATCATTTTCGTTGATTTTTTTCTCCGGGCAGGTTAACAAAATCTACCTTACATTTGCTCGGATGAGTGTTTAGGCCTTGAGGATGTCACAATACGAAAGTCTTTCGCCTTCTTCAGAGTGTCACATGATGGTGTCTTGTGGCCCGTCTTTATCAGCTGATGTTCCATGAGGGCGTGACTTACCTGTCACAAGAATGAAGGCAAGTCACGCCCCCCGCTGTCCGTTCACTCCGCCAAAATGCTGCTCCAGGTGGTAGAGAGGATGAAGGCTCCCTTGTCTCTGTTCATGGTTTTTATGCCTCGCTTGCAGATCTCAATGGCCTCTCTGATCCAGCGCTGTTGTTTGTTCTCTTCGGTGCGGATGACCCTGCCCTTCTCCCGGTCCATGATGTGGTTTTCCCTTTTGCAGTGGTCAGTGATTGCTGATTTGTAATGTTCATGTTGTGCTTGTTCTTTTACTGCTCTGATTTTTCATTTTTTTGACAGGTAAGTCACACCCTCATGGAACATCAGCTCAAGACACCATCATGCGACACTCTGAAGAAGGCGAAAGACTCGCCGAAACATGTCAGGTAAAAAATTAACCTAAAACATAATTGTCTGCTTTTAATGAATCAGTCAAATATCAATAATAAGAAGACAAAATGAACCTAATACAAATAAATGAATGCTTAATAACTCCCCTGCACATGCTCCTAAAAATCCAAACCTTCACCTGTAAATAAAACGTCCCGACCTGAAGACATCTTAATGTTATTATTTTGTTATACACACAGTGCCGCCAAGTGGAATCAAAAATTTGTTTTTATTTTAATTTTCACGTACTGCATGGTGCCCTTTTGACGAATCCGACTGAAAATTAGTCAGAAAAGACTTAAGACAATGATCTTACTCTCTGCCGAATTTTGTGACGTTTTGGCAAAAGGCGTGGCTATTAAGGTGCTGAAAAGTCCGATTGTACTCTGTGGCAACAAAAGCTCCGGCAACATGACTCAGATGATCCTATCTTCTCGAAGTTGTACACATTTGAGGATACTTCAGCCCTGAAGACATCTACCAACTTATTTTACATCGTAGTAGTAGCGCCACCAACTGGTAAAAGCTAATACAAGTTATTTTCTTGGATGTTTTTCTCCGTGCAACTCAACAAGGTCGCCCTCATATATGCTCGGATGACTGTTTCGGCCATGAGGATGTCACAATACGAAATTCGTGATTTTTCGTGAAAAGTTGTGGGAGTGGCATTGCACTGTTCAGCAATAAAACAAAGCTGATTATGAGGTTCTAAATATGAACGACAACTCGTAAAACTTTACACACACATCAGGCCGAGCAAATTTATCAATATTTTATACGTTAGTTGTGCAGCTTTTTTGAAATGGCTCGCCATGGCCCTCGAGAAATGTTAAAAAAAAGCAGCTCTGGTTGAGTGTTTCACCTCGCTTTTTGTAAATTTTATGGAGTACAGTGAACCCTCGGTTATCGCGGTTAATGGGGACCGAGACCACCCGCGAAAACTGAAAATCCGCGAAGTAGCGGCGCACCTTCAAAAATGCTTAAAAAAAATATACAATATATATAATAAATATATAAATATATATATATATATATATATATATATATATATATATATATATATATACGGGGAGAGAGAGAGTGAAATTCATGTTATAACAAAAAAACCAAATTATTATTAAAACGTATTATTTTTTTATTCCCCAGCCATTCTTTTTGTATTTATTTAATTACTCCGACTTTTACCTGCTGGTACGCCGTCCGGTGTGCCCTGTGAAATGAAAGGTGGCATTCTTTATTTATTTATTCATTTATACATTCATAACTGACAGCCTCGCGCTCCGCTCGTGCCCGGGCAGAAGAGGTGCTCCAATTTGGCTTAACTGTGACACACGCCCGTCCTCCTCCCCCGGAGCTTCCATTCGGTTAAACTTAGGGGCCGCTTGGCACCGCCCGTGCCCGGGGAAGGTGCTCCTCTTCGGCTTACTGTGACGCGAGCATGCCCTCCTCCTCCGGAGCTTCCATTCGGTTAAACTTAGGGGCCGCTTGGAACCGCCCGTGCCCGGGGAAGGTGCTCCTCTTCGGCTTACTGTGACGCGAGCATGCCCTCCTCCTCCGGAGCTTCCATTCGGTTAAACTTAGGGGCAGCTTGGCACCGCCCGTGCCCGGGGAAGGTGCTCCTCTACGGCTTAACTGCCACGCACGCTGGCCGGAGCTCTGGTACGGTCCGAACCGCGCGAAACGTCGCCACCGATCGTGTCCGGGGGAACGTGCTCTTCTTCGTCCACTCTCCTCTTCGCCCACGCTCTTCTTCGGCGCACGCCGGCCGTCTAACCGCTCCAGCGCCCCGTCGTGCCGCTCGGCGAAACTACAATGCCCCCGAATATTTTTTAGACCCGCGAAGCACTGAACCCGCGAAAGGTGAACCTCGAAGTAGCGAGGGTTCACTGTATGTATAAGACCAAGACCTACAAAAAAGTCTCTTGGAGCAATGAGCTAGGTTTTACAGGAAGTCGGCCATTTTGAATTTACTTAAAAGGGGGCGGGTCTCCACAATGGACTTTGTGTAGAAATTATTATTGGGGCCCGAGCAGCGACCGCGGCGAGGTCCCTATTGTTTTTGTAGAAAATATTATTACTTTTATTATTATTATTATTATTATTATTATTATTATTAGGGCCTGAGCAGCGACCGCTGCGAAGTCCCTATTGTTTTTGTTGAAATTATTATTATTATTATTTTTCCGATTGTTCGATCGCATTTTTGACCCCCGAAACATGCACAAAAACTCACCAAACTTGGCAGTCTCATCGGGCATGGCGAAAAATTTGATATTTTTTAACGTCTAATATGAACAGGAAGTGAGTTATGAATTTTTGAAAGTCCGACTTTTGCCCTTTTTTGCATGTTTACAGGGGTCATTCTTTTGCACCCTGATCCTAAAGGCTTCATCTGATTGCCTTAAAGTTCTGTCTGGAGCATCTTAAGACCTGGGACAAACACTGGGGCTAAAATTTTTTGTTTCCGAAATACTATATGACGGGGGCGGGGCTTCAAAGTTTTCACTTAAGATTTCCTTCGCCGCAATGGACAAAATGCTTAATAACTCTCCTGCCCGTGCTGCTAAAAATCCAAAACTTCACATGTACATAAAGAGTCGGTACCTGAAGACATCTATATGTTTATATTCAGTTATACACCTTGCGCCAATCAATATAAATGTTTACATTTTGACGTACTGCACGGTGCCCTTTTAACGAATCCGACTGAAAATTGGCTAGAAAAGACTCAAGACATTGATCTTACTCTATCCCTATTTTTATGACTTTCCTTCAAAGGGCGTGGCTATTACGGTGCCGCAGAGTCTGATTATTCTCCGTGGCAACAAAAGTTCCTGCAAAATGATTCAGATGATCCATCTTCTGGAAATCTTTCACATTTGAGGATATTCAGGCCCTGAAGACGGCTGCCAACTTATTTTTGATCGCAGTGGTAGCGCCACCAACTGGTTAAAACAAATACAAATTATTTTCGTTGATGTTTTTCTCCGGGCAGGTTAACAAAATCTACCTTATATTTGCTCGGATGAGTGTTTAGGCCTTGAGCATGTCACAATACGAAAGTCTTTCGCCTTCTTCAGAGTGTCACATGATGGTGTCTTGTGACCCGTCTTTATCAGCTGATGTTCCATGAGGGCGTGACTTACCTGTCACAAGAATGAAGGCAAGTCACGCCCCCCGCTGTCCGTTCACTCCGCCAAGATGCTGGTCCAGGTGGTAGAGAGGATGAAGGCTCCCTTGTCTCTGTTCATGGTTTTTATGCCTCGCTTGCAGATCTCAATGGCCTCTCTGATCCAGCGCTGTTGTTTGTTCTCTTCTGTGCGGATGACCCTGCCCTTCTCCCGGTCCATGATGTGGTTTTCCCTTTTGCAGTGGTCAGTGATTGCTGATTTGTAATGTTCATGTTGTGCTTGTTCTTTTACTGCTCTGATTTTTTCATTTTTTTGACAGGTAAGTCACACCCTCATGGAACATCAGCTCAAGACACCATCATGCGACACTCTGAAGAAGGCGAAAGACTCGCCGAAACATGTCAGGTAAAAAATTAACCTAAAACATAATTGTCTGCTTTTAATGAATCAGTCAAATATCAATAATAAGAAGACAAAATGAACCTAATACAAATAAATGAATGCTTAATAACTCCCCTGCACATGCTCCTAAAAATCCAAACCTTCACCTGTAAATAAAACGTCCCGACCTGAAGACATCTTAATGTTATTATTTTGTTATACACACAGTGCCGCCAAGTGGAATCAAAAATTTGTTTTTATTTTAATTTTCACGTACTGCATGGTGCCCTTTTGACGAATCCGACTGAAAATTAGTCAGAAAAGACTTAAGACAATGATCTTACTCTCTGCCGAATTTTGTGACGTTTTGGCAAAAGGCGTGGCTATTAAGGTGCTGAAAAGTCCGATTGTACTCTGTGGCAACAAAAGCTCCGGCAACATGACTCAGATGATCCTATCTTCTCGAAGTTGTACACATTTGAGGATACTTCAGCCCTGAAGACATCTACCAACTTATTTTACATCGTAGTAGTAGCGCCACCAACTGGTAAAAGCTAATACAAGTTATTTTCTTGGATGTTTTTCTCCGTGCAACTCAACAAGGTCGCCCTCATATATGCTCGGATGACTGTTTCGGCCATGAGGATGTCACAATACGAAATTCGTGATTTTTCGTGAAAAGTTGTGGGAGTGGCATTGCACTGTTCAGCAATAAAACAAAGCTGATTATGAGTTTCTAAATATGAACGACAACTCGTAAAACTTTACACACACATCAGGCCGAGCAAATTTATCAATATTTTATACGTTAGTTGTGCAGCTTTTTTGAAATGGCTCGCCATGGCCCTCGAGAAATGTTAAAAAAAAGCAGCTCTGGTTGAGTGTTTCACCTCGCTTTTTGTAAATTTTATGGAGTACAGTGAACCCTCGGTTATCGCGGTTAATGGGGACCGAGACCACCCGCGAAAACTGAAAATCCGCGAAGTAGCGGCGCACCTTCAAAAATGCTTAAAAAAAATATACAATATATATAATAAATATATAAATATATATATATATATATATATATATATATATATATATATATACGGGGAGAGAGAGAGTGAAATTCATGTTATAACAAAAAAAACAAATTATTATTAAAACGTATTATTTTTTTATTCCCCAGCCATTCTTTTTGTATTTATTTAATTACTCCGACTTTTACCTGCTGGTACGCCGTCCGGTGTGCCCTGTGAAATGAAAGGTGGCATTCTTTATTTATTTATTCATTTATACATTCATAACTGACAGCCTCGCGCTCCGCTCGTGCCCGGGCAGAAGAGGTGCTCCAATTTGGCTTAACTGTGACACACGCCCGTCCTCCTCCCCCGGAGCTTCCATTCGGTTAAACTTAGGGGCCGCTTGGCACCGCCCGTGCCCGGGGAAGGTGCTCCTCTTCGGCTTACTGTGACGCGAGCATGCCCTCCTCCTCCGGAGCTTCCATTCGGTTAAACTTAGGGGCCGCTTGGCACTGCCCGTGCCCGGGGAAGGTGCTCCTCTACGGCTTAACTGCCACGCACGCTGGCCGGAGCTCTGGTACGGTCCGAACCGCGCGAAACGTCGCCACCGATCGTGTCCGGGGGAACGTGCTCTTCTTCGTCCACTCTCCTCTTCGCCCACGCTCTTCTTCGGCGCACGCCGGCCGTCTAACCGCTCCAGCGCCCCGTCGTGCCGCTCGGCGAAACTACAATGCGCCCGAATATTTTTTAGACCCGCGAAGCACTGAACCCGCGAAAGGTGAACCGCGAAGTAGCGAGGGTTCACTGTATGTATAAGACCAAGACCTACAAAAAAGTCTCTTGGAGCAATGAGCTAGGTTTTACAGGAAGTCGGCCATTTTGAATTTACTTAAAAGGGGGCGGGTCACCACAATGGACTTTGTGTAGAAATTATTATTGGGGCCCGAGCAGCGACCGCGGCGAGGTCCCTATTGTTTTTGTAGAAAATATTATTACTTTTATTATTATTATTATTATTATTATTAGGGCCTGAGCAGCGACCGCTGCGAAGTCCCTATTGTTTTTGTTGAAATTATTATTATTATTATTTTTCCGATTGTTCGATCGCATTTTTGACCCCTGAAACATGCACAAAAACTCACCAAACTTGGCAGTCTCATCGGGCATGGCGAAAAATTTGATATTTTAACGTCTAATATGAACAGGAAGTGAGTTATGAATTTTTGAAAGTCCGACTTTTGCCCTTTTTTGCATGTTTACAGGGGTCATTCTTTTGCACCCTGATCCTAAAGGCTTCATCTGATTGCCTTAAAATTCTGTCTGTAGCATCTGAAGACCTGGCACAAACACTGGGGCTAAAATTTTTTGTTTCCGAAATACTATATGACGGGGGCGGGGCATCAAAGTTTTCACTTAAGATTTCCTTCGCCGCAATGGACAAAATGCTTAATAACTCTCCTGCACATGCTGCTAAAAATCCAAAACTTCACATGTACATAAAGAGTCTGTACCTGAAGACATCTATATGTTTATATTCAGTTATACACCTTGCGCCAATCAATATCATTTTTTACATTTTGACGTACTGCACGGTGCCCTTTTAACGAATCTGATTGAAAATTGGCTAGAAAAGACTCAAGACATTGATCTTACTCTATCCCTATTTTTGTGACTTTCCTTCGAAGGGCGTGGCTATTACGGTGCCGCAGAGTCTGATTATTCTCCGTGGCAACAAAAGTTCCTGCAAAATGATTCAGATGATCCATCTTCTCGAAATTTTTCACATTTGAGGATATTCAGGCCCTGAAGACGGCTGCCAACTTATTTTTGATCGCAGTGGTAGCGCCACCAACTGGTTAAAACAAATACAAATCATTTTCGTTGATTTTTTTCTCCGGGCAGGTTAACAAAATCTACCTTACATTTGCTCGGATGAGTGTTTAGGCCTTGAGGATGTCACAATACGAAAGTCTTTCGCCTTCTTCAGAGTGTCACATGATGGTGTCTTGTGGCCCGTCTTTATCAGCTGATGTTCCATGAGGGCGTGACTTACCTGTCACAAGAATGAAGGCAAGTCACGCCCCCCGCTGTCCGTTCACTCCGCCAAAATGCTGCTCCAGGTGGTAGAGAGGATGAAGGCTCCCTTGTCTCTGTTCATGGTTTTTATGCCTCGCTTGCAGATCTCAATGGCCTCTCTGATCCAGCGCTGTTGTTTGTTCTCTTCTGTGCGGATGACCCTGCCCTTCTCCCGGTCCATGATGTGGTTTTCCCTTTTGCAGTGGTCAGTGATTGCTGATTTGTAATGTTCATGTTGTGCTTGTTCTTTTACTGCTCTGATTTTTCATTTTTTTGACAGGTAAGTCACACCCTCATGGAACATCAGCTGATAAAGACGGGTCTCAAGACACCATCATGCGACACTCTGAAGAAGGCGAAAGACTCGCCGAAACATGTCAGGTAAAAAATTAACCTAAAACATAATTGTCTGCTTTTAATGAATCAGTCAAATATCAATAATAAGAAGACAAAATGAACCTAATACAAATAAATGAATGCTTAATAACTCCCCTGCACATGCTCCTAAAAATCCAAACCTTCACCTGTAAATAAAACGTCCCGACCTGAAGACATCTTAATGTTATTATTTTGTTATACACACAGTGCCGCCAAGTGGAATCAAAAATTTGTTTTTATTTTAATTTTCACGTACTGCACGGTGCCCTTTTGACGAATCCGACTGAAAATTAGTCAGAAAAGACTCAAGACAATGATCTTACTCTCTGCCGAATTTTGTGACGTTTTGGCAAAAGGCGTGGCTATTAAGGTGCTGAAAAGTCCGATTGTACTCTGTGGCAACAAAAGCTCCGGCAACATGACTCAGATCATCCTATCTTCTCGAAGTTGTACACATTTGAGGATACTTCAGCCCTGAAGACATCTACCAACTTATTTTATATCGTAGTAGTAGCGCCACCAACTGGTAAAAGCTAATACAAGTTATTTTCTTGGATGTTTTTCTCCGTGCAACTCAACAAGGTCGCCCTCATATATGCTCGGATGACTGTTTCGGCCATGAGGATGTCACAATACGAAATTCGTGATTTTTCGTGAAAAGTTGTGGGAGTGGCATTGCACTGTTCGGCAATAAAACAAAGCTGATTATGAGGTTCTAAATATGAACGACAACTCGTAAAACTTTACACACACATCAGGCCGAGCAAATTTATCAATATTTTATACGTTAGTTGTGCAGCTTTTTTGAAATGGCTCGCCATGGCCCTCGAGAAATGTTAAAAAAAAGCAGCTCTGGTTGAGTGTTTCACCTCGCTTTTTGTAAATTTTATGGAGTACAGTGAACCCTCGGTTATCGCGGTTAATGGGGACCGAGACCACCCGCGAAAACTGAAAATCCGCGAAGTAGCGGCGCACCTTCAAATATGCTTAAAAAAAATATACAATATATATAATAAATATATATATATATATATATATATATATATATATATATATATATATATATATATACGGGGAGAGAGAGAGTGAAATTCATGTTATAACAAAAAAACCAAATTATTATTAAAACGTATTATTTTTTTATTCCCCAGCCATTCTTTTTGTATTTATTTAATTACTCCGACTTTTACCTGCTGGTACGCCGTCCGGTGTGCCCTGTGAAATGAAAGGTGGCATTCTTTATTTATTTATTCATTTATTCATTCATAACTGACAGCCTCGCGCTCAGCTCGTGCCCGGGCAGAAGAGGTGCTCCAATTTGGCTTAACTGTGACACACGCCCGTCCTCCTCCCCCGGAGCTTCCATTCGGTTAAACTTAGGGGCCGCTTGGCACCGCCCGTGCCCGGGGAAGGTGCTCCTCTTCGGCTTACTGTGACGCGAGCATGCCCTCCTCCTCCGGAGCTTCCATTCGGTTAAACTTAGGGGCCGCTTGGAACCGCCCGTGCCCGGGGAAGGTGCTCCTCTTCGGCTTACTGTGACGCGAGCATGCCCTCCTCCTCCGGAGCTTCCATTCGGTTAAACTTAGGGGCCGCTTGGCACCGCCCGTGCCCGGGGAAGGTGCTCCTCTACGGCTTAACTGCCACGCACGCTGGCCGGAGCTCTGGTACGGTCCGAACCGCGCGAAACGTCGCCACCGATCGTGTCCGGGGGAACGTGCTCTTCTTCGTCCACTCTCCTCTTCGCCCACGCTCTTCTTCGGCGCACGCCGGCCGTCTAACCGCTCCAGCGCCCCGTCGTGCCGCTCGGCGAAACTACAATGCCCCCGAATATTTTTTAGACCCGCGAAGCACTGAACCTGCGAAAGGTGAACCGCGAAGTAGCGAGGGTTCACTGTATGTATAAGACCAAGACCTACAAAAAAGTCTCTTGGAGCAATGAGCTAGGTTTTACAGGAAGTCGGCCATTTTGAATTTACTTAAAAGGGGGCGGGTCACCACAATGGACTTTGTGTAGAAATTATTATTGGGGCCCGAGCAGCGACCGCGGCGAGGTCCCTATTGTTTTTGTAGAAAATATTATTACTTTTATTATTATTATTATTATTATTATTAGGGCCTGAGCAGCGACCGCTGCGAAGTCCCTATTGTTTTTGTAGAAATTATTATTATTATTTTTCCGATTGTTCGATCGCATTTTTGACCCCCGAAACATGCACAAAAACTCACCAAACCTGGCAGTCTCATCGGGCATGGCGAAAAATTTGATATTTTAACGTCTAATATGAACAGGAAGTGAGTTATGAATTTTTGAAAGTCCGACTTTTGCCCTTTTTTGCATGTTTACAGGGGTCATTCTTTTGCACCCTGATCCTAAAGGCTTCATCTGATTGCCTTAAAATTCTGTCTGTAGCATCTGAAGACCTGGGACAAACACTGGGGCTAAAATTTTTTGTTTCCGAAATACTATATGACGGGGGCGGGGCATCAAAGTTTTCACTTAAGATTTCCTTCGCCGCAATGGACAAAATGCTTAATAACTCTCCTGCACATGCTGCTAAAAATCCAAAACTTCACATGTACATAAAGAGTCTGTACCTGAAGACATCTATATGTTTATATTCAGTTA
Organism: Idiotropiscis lumnitzeri; assembly: GCF_059441095.1. Classification (NCBI taxonomy): domain Eukaryota; kingdom Metazoa; phylum Chordata; class Actinopteri; order Syngnathiformes; family Syngnathidae; genus Idiotropiscis; species Idiotropiscis lumnitzeri. Next base: position 849,680 of record NW_028283577.1, on the reverse strand, counting down.
TACACCTTGCGCCAATCAATATCATTTTTTACATTTTGACGTACTGCACGGTGCCCTTGTAACGAATCTGATTGAAAATTGGCTAGAAAAGACTCAAGACATTGATCTTACTCTATCCCTATTTTTGTGACTTTCCTTCGAAGGGCGTGGCTATTACGGTGCCGCAGAGTCTGATTATTCTCCGTGGCAACAAAAGTTCCTGCAAAATGATTCAGATGATCCATCTTCTCGAAATTTTTCACATTTGAGGATATTCAGGCCCTGAAGACGGCTGCCAACTTATTTTTGATCGCAGTGGTAGCGCCACCAACTGGTTAAAACAAATATAAATTATTTTCGTTGATGTTTTTCTCCGGGCATGTTAACAAAATCTACCTTATATTTGCTCGGATGAGTGTTTAGGCCTTGAGCATGTCACAATACGAAAGTCTTTCGCCTTCTTCAGAGTGTCACATGATGGTGTCTTGTGACCCGCCTTTATCAGCTGATGTTCCATGAGGGCGTGACTTACCTGTCACAAGAATGAAGGCAAGTCACGCCCCCCGCTGTCCGTTCACTCCGCCAAGATGCTGGTCCAGGTGGTAGAGAGGATGAAGGCTCCCTTGTCTCTGTTCATGGTTTTTATGCCTCGCTTGCAGATCTCAATGGCCTCTCTGATCCAGCGCTGTTGTTTGTTCTCTTCTGTGCGGATGACCCTGCCCTTCTCCCGGTCCATGATGTGGTTTTCCCTTTTGCAGTGGTCAGTGATTGCTGATTTGTAATGTTCATGTTGTGCTTGTTCTTTTACTGCTCTGATTTTTTTCATTTTTTTGACAGGTAAGTCACACCCTCATGGAACATCAGCTCAAGACACCATCATGCGACACTCTGAAGTAGGCGAAAGACTCGCCGAAACATGTCAGGTAAAAAATTAACCTAAAACATAATTGTCTGCTTTTAATGAATCAGTCAAATATCAATAATAAGAAGACAAAATGAACCTAATACAAATAAATGAATGCTTAATAACTCCCCTGCACATGCTCCTAAAAATCCAAACCTTCACCTGTAAATAAAACGTCCCGACCTGAAGACATCTTAATGTTATTATTTTGTTATACACACAGTGCCGCCAAGTGGAATCAAAAATTTGTTTTTATTTTAATTGTCACGTACTGCACGGTGCCCTTTCGACGAATCCGACTGAAAATTAGTCAGAAAAGACTCAAGACAATGATCTTACTCTCTGCCGAATTTTGTGACGTTTTGGCAAAAGGCGTGGCTATTACGGTGCTGAAAAGTCCGATTGTACTCTGTGGCAACAAAAGCTCCAGCAACATGACTCAGATGATCCTATCTTCTCGAAGTTGCACACATTTGAGGATACTTCAGCCCTGAAGACATCTACCAACTTATTTTTCATCGTAGTAGTAGCGCCCCCAACTGGTAAAAGCTAATACAAGTTATTTTCTTGGATGTTTTTCTCCGTGCAACTCAACAAGGTCGCCCTCATATATGCTCGGATGACTGTTTCGGCCATGAGGATGTCACAATACGAAATTCGTCCTTTTTCATGAAAAGTTGTGGGAGTGGCATTGCACTGTTCGGCAATAAAACAAAGCTGATTATGAGGTTCTAAATATGAACGACAACTCGTGAAACTTTACACACACATCAGGCCGAGCAAATTTATCAATATTTTATACGTTAGTTGTGCAGCTTTTTTGAAATGGCTCGCCATGGCCCTCGAGAAATGTTCAAAAAAGCAGCCCTGGTTGAGTGTTTCACCTCGCTTTTTGTAAATTTTATGGAGTACAGTGAACCCTCGGTTATCGCGGTTAATGGGGACCGAGACCACCCGCGAAAACTGAAAATCCGCGAAGTAGCGGCGCACCTTCAAAAATGCTTAAAAAAAATATATAATAAATATATAAATATATATATATATATATATATATATATATATATATATATATATATATATATATATATATATATATATACGGGGGGAGAGAGAGAGAGAGAGAGTGAAATTCATGTTATAACAAAAAAAACAAATTATTATTAAAACTTATTATTTTTTTATTCCCCAACCATTCTTTTTGTATTTATTTAATTACTCCGACTTTTACCTGCTGGTACGCCGTCCGGTGTGCCCTGTGAAATGAAAGGTGGCATTCTTTATTTATTTATTCATTTATTCATTCATAACTGACAGCCTCGCGCTCCGCTTGTGCCCGGCAGAAGAGGTGCTCCAATTCGGCTTAACTGTGACACACGCCCGCCCTCCTCCCCCGGAGCTTCCATTCGGTTAAACTTAGGGGCCGCTTGGCACCGCCCGTGCCCGGGGAAGGTGCTCCTCTTCGGCTTACTGTGACGCGAGCATGCCCTCCTCCTCCGGAGCTTCCATTCGGTTAAACTCAGGGGCCGCTTGGAACCGCCCGTGCCCGGGGAAGGTGCTCCTCTACGGCTTAACTGCCACGCACGCCGGCCGGAGCTCTGGTACGGTCCGAACCGCGCGAAACGTCGCCACCGATCGTGTCCGGGGGAACGTGCTCTTCTTCGTCCACTCTCCTCTTCGCCCACGCTCTTCTTCGGCGCACGCCGGCCGTCTAACCGCTCCAGCGCCCCGTCGTGCCGCTCGGCGAAACTACAATGCCCCCGAATATTTTTTAGACCCGCGAAGCACTGAACCCGCGAAAGGTGAACCTCGAAGTAGCGAGGGTTCACTGTATGTATAAGACCAAGACCTACAAAAAAGTCTCTTGGAGCAATGAGCTAGGTTTTACAGGAAGTCGGCCATTTTGAATTTACTTAAAAGGGGGCGGGTCTCCACAATGGACTTTGTGTAGAAATTATTATTGGGGCCCGAGCAGCGACCGCGGCGAGGTCCCTATTGTTTTTGTAGAAAATATTATTACTTTTATTATTATTATTATTATTATTATTATTATTATTAGGGCCTGAGCAGCGACCGCTGCGAAGTCCCTATTGTTTTTGTAGAAATTATTATTATTATTATTTTTCCGATTGTTCGATCGCATTTTTGACCCCCGAAACATGCACAAAAACTCACCAAACTTGGCAGTCTCATCGGGCATGGCGAAAAATTTGATATTTTTTAACGTCTAATATGAACAGGAAGTGAGTTATGAATTTTTGAAAGTCCGACTTTTGCCCTTTTTTGCATGTTTACAGGGGTCATTCTTTTGCACCCTGATCCTAAAGGCTTCATCTGATTGCCTTAAAGTTCTGTCTGGAGCATCTTAAGACCTGGGACAAACACTGGGGCTAAAATTTTTTGTTTCCGAAATACTATATGACGGGGGCGGGGCTTCAAAGTTTTCACTTAAGATTTCCTTCGCCGCAATGGACAAAATGCTTAATAACTCTCCTGCCCGTGCTGCTAAAAATCCAAAACTTCACATGTACATAAAGAGTCGGTACCTGAAGACATCTATATGTTTATATTCAGTTATACACCTTGCGCCAATCAATATAAATGTTTACATTTTGACGTACTGCACGGTGCCCTTTTAACGAATCCGACTGAAAATTGGCTAGAAAAGACTCAAGACATTGATCTTACTCTATCCCTATTTTTATGACTTTCCTTCAAAGGGCGTGGCTATTACGGTGCCGCAGAGTCTGATTATTCTCCGTGGCAACAAAAGTTCCTGCAAAATGATTCAGATGATCCATCTTCTGGAAATCTTTCACATTTGAGGATATTCAGGCCCTGAAGACGGCTGCCAACTTATTTTTGATCGCAGTGGTAGCGCCACCAACTGGTTAAAACAAATACAAATTATTTTCGTTGATGTTTTTCTCCGGGCAGGTTAACAAAATCTACCTTATATTTGCTCGGATGAGTGTTTAGGCCTTGAGCATGTCACAATACGAAAGTCTTTCGCCTTCTTCAGAGTGTCACATGATGGTGTCTTGTGACCCGTCTTTATCAGCTGATGTTCCATGAGGGCGTGACTTACCTGTCACAAGAATGAAGGCAAGTCACGCCCCCCGCTGTCCGTTCACTCCGCCAAGATGCTGGTCCAGGTGGTAGAGAGGATGAAGGCTCCCTTGTCTCTGTTCATGGTTTTTATGCCTCGCTTGCAGATCTCAATGGCCTCTCTGATCCAGCGCTGTTGTTTGTTCTCTTCTGTGCGGATGACCCTGCCCTTCTCCCGGTCCATGATGTGGTTTTCCCTTTTGCAGTGGTCAGTGATTGCTGATTTGTAATGTTCATGTTGTGCTTGTTCTTTTACTGCTCTGATTTTTTCATTTTTTTGACAGGTAAGTCACACCCTCATGGAACATCAGCTCAAGACACCATCATGCGACACTCTGAAGAAGGCGAAAGACTCGCCGAAACATGTCAGGTAAAAAATTAACCTAAAACATAATTGTCTGCTTTTAATGAATCAGTCAAATATCAATAATAAGAAGACAAAATGAACCTAATACAAATAAATGAATGCTTAATAACTCCCCTGCACATGCTCCTAAAAATCCAAACCTTCACCTGTAAATAAAACGTCCCGACCTGAAGACATCTTAATGTTATTATTTTGTTATACACACAGTGCCGCCAAGTGGAATCAAAAATTTGTTTTTATTTTAATTTTCACGTACTGCATGGTGCCCTTTTGACGAATCCGACTGAAAATTAGTCAGAAAAGACTTAAGACAATGATCTTACTCTCTGCCGAATTTTGTGACGTTTTGGCAAAAGGCGTGGCTATTAAGGTGCTGAAAAGTCCGATTGTACTCTGTGGCAACAAAAGCTCCGGCAACATGACTCAGATGATCCTATCTTCTCGAAGTTGTACACATTTGAGGATACTTCAGCCCTGAAGACATCTACCAACTTATTTTACATCGTAGTAGTAGCGCCACCAACTGGTAAAAGCTAATACAAGTTATTTTCTTGGATGTTTTTCTCCGTGCAACTCAACAAGGTCGCCCTCATATATGCTCGGATGACTGTTTCGGCCATGAGGATGTCACAATACGAAATTCGTGATTTTTCGTGAAAAGTTGTGGGAGTGGCATTGCACTGTTCAGCAATAAAACAAAGCTGATTATGAGGTTCTAAATATGAACGACAACTCGTAAAACTTTACACACACATCAGGCCGAGCAAATTTATCAATATTTTATACGTTAGTTGTGCAGCTTTTTTGAAATGGCTCGCCATGGCCCTCGAGAAATGTTAAAAAAAAGCAGCTCTGGTTGAGTGTTTCACCTCGCTTTTTGTAAATTTTATGGAGTACAGTGAACCCTCGGTTATCGCGGTTAATGGGGACCGAGACCACCCGCGAAAACTGAAAATCCGCGAAGTAGCGGCGCACCTTCAAAAATGCTTAAAAAAAATATACAATATATATAATAAATATATAATATATATATATATATATATATATATATATATATATATATATATATACGGGGAGAGAGAGAGTGAAATTCATGTTATAACAAAAAAAACAAATTATTATTAAAACGTATTATTTTTTTATTCCCCAGCCATTCTTTTTGTATTTATTTAATTACTCCGACTTTTACCTGCTGGTACGCCGTCCGGTGTGCCCTGTGAAATGAAAGGTGGCATTCTTTATTTATTTATTCATTTATACATTCATAACTGACAGCCTCGCGCTCCGCTCGTGCCCGGGCAGAAGAGGTGCTCCAATTTGGCTTAACTGTGACACACGCCCGTCCTCCTCCCCCGGAGCTTCCATTCGGTTAAACTTAGGGGCCGCTTGGCACCGCCCGTGCCCGGGGAAGGTGCTCCTCTTCGGCTTACTGTGACGCGAGCATGCCCTCCTCCTCCGGAGCTTCCATTCGGTTAAACTTAGGGGCCGCTTGGAACCGCCCGTGCCCGGGGAAGGTGCTCCTCTTCGGCTTACTGTGACGCGAGCATGCCCTCCTCCTCCGGAGCTTCCATTCGGTTAAACTTAGGGGCCGCTTGGCACTGCCCGTGCCCGGGGAAGGTGCTCCTCTACGGCTTAACTGCCACGCACGCTGGCCGGAGCTCTGGTACGGTCCGAACCGCGCGAAACGTCGCCACCGATCGTGTCCGGGGGAACGTGCTCTTCTTCGTCCACTCTCCTCTTCGCCCACGCTCTTCTTCGGCGCACGCCGGCCGTCTAACCGCTCCAGCGCCCCGTCGTGCCGCTCGGCGAAACTACAATGCGCCCGAATATTTTTTAGACTCGCGAAGCACTGAACCCGCGAAAGGTGAACCGCGAAGTAGCGAGGGTTCACTGTATGTATAAGACCAAGACCTACAAAAAAGTCTCTTGGAGCAATGAGCTAGGTTTTACAGGAAGTCGGCCATTTTGAATTTACTTAAAAGGGGGCGGGTCACCACAATGGACTTTGTGTAGAAATTATTATTGGGGCCCGAGCAGCGACCGCGGCGAGGTCCCTATTGTTTTTGTAGAAAATATTATTACTTTTATTATTATTATTATTATTATTATTAGGGCCTGAGCAGCGACCGCTGCGAAGTCCCTATTGTTTTTGTTGAAATTATTATTATTATTATTTTTCCGATTGTTCGATCGCATTTTTGACCCCTGAAACATGCACAAAAACTCACCAAACTTGGCAGTCTCATCGGGCATGGCGAAAAATTTGATATTTTAACGTCTAATATGAACAGGAAGTGAGTTATGAATTTTTGAAAGTCCGACTTTTGCCCTTTTTTGCATGTTTACAGGGGTCATTCTTTTGCACCCTGATCCTAAAGGCTTCATCTGATTGCCTTAAAATTCTGTCTGTAGCATCTGAAGACCTGGCACAAACACTGGGGCTAAAATTTTTTGTTTCCGAAATACTATATGACGGGGGCGGGGCATCAAAGTTTTCACTTAAGATTTCCTTCGCCGCAATGGACAAAATGCTTAATAACTCTCCTGCACATGCTGCTAAAAATCCAAAACTTCACATGTACATAAAGAGTCTGTACCTGAAGACATCTATATGTTTATATTCAGTTATACACCTTGCGCCAATCAATATCATTTTTTACATTTTGACGTACTGCACGGTGCCCTTTTAACGAATCTGATTGAAAATTGGCTAGAAAAGACTCAAGACATTGATCTTACTCTATCCCTATTTTTGTGACTTTCCTTCGAAGGGCGTGGCTATTACGGTGCCGCAGAGTCTGATTATTCTCCGTGGCAACAAAAGTTCCTGCAAAATGATTCAGATGATCCATCTTCTCGAAATTTTTCACATTTGAGGATATTCAGGCCCTGAAGACGGCTGCCAACTTATTTTTGATCGCAGTGGTAGCGCCACCAACTGGTTAAAACAAATACAAATCATTTTCGTTGATTTTTTTCTCCGGGCAGGTTAACAAAATCTACCTTACATTTGCTCGGATGAGTGTTTAGGCCTTGAGGATGTCACAATACGAAAGTCTTTCGCCTTCTTCAGAGTGTCACATGATGGTGTCTTGTGGCCCGTCTTTATCAGCTGATGTTCCATGAGGGCGTGACTTACCTGTCACAAGAATGAAGGCAAGTCACGCCCCCCGCTGTCCGTTCACTCCGCCAAAATGCTGCTCCAGGTGGTAGAGAGGATGAAGGCTCCCTTGTCTCTGTTCATGGTTTTTATGCCTCGCTTGCAGATCTCAATGGCCTCTCTGATCCAGCGCTGTTGTTTGTTCTCTTCGGTGCGGATGACCCTGCCCTTCTCCCGGTCCATGATGTGGTTTTCCCTTTTGCAGTGGTCAGTGATTGCTGATTTGTAATGTTCATGTTGTGCTTGTTCTTTTACTGCTCTGATTTTTCATTTTTTTGACAGGTAAGTCACACCCTCATGGAACATCAGCTGATAAAGACGGGTCTCAAGACACCATCATGCGACACTCTGAAGAAGGCGAAAGACTCGCCGAAACATGTCAGGTAAAAAATTAACCTAAAACATAATTGTCTGCTTTTAATGAATCAGTCAAATATCAATAATAAGAAGACAAAATGAACCTAATACAAATAAATGAATGCTTAATAACTCCCCTGCACATGCTCCTAAAAATCCAAACCTTCACCTGTAAATAAAACGTCCCGACCTGAAGACATCTTAATGTTATTATTTTGTTATACACACAGTGCCGCCAAGTGGAATCAAAAATTTGTTTTTATTTTAATTTTCACGTACTGCACGGTGCCCTTTTGACGAATCCGACTGAAAATTAGTCAGAAAAGACTCAAGACAATGATCTTACTCTCTGCCGAATTTTGTGACGTTTTGGCAAAAGGCGTGGCTATCAAGGTGCTGAAAAGTCCGATTGTACTCTGTGGCAACAAAAGCTCCGGCAACATGACTCAGATCATCCTATCTTCTCGAAGTTGTACACATTTGAGGATACTTCAGCCCTGAAGACATCTACCAACTTATTTTATATCGTAGTAGTAGCGCCACCAACTGGTAAAAGCTAATACAAGTTATTTTCTTGGATGTTTTTCTCCGTGCAACTCAACAAGGTCGCCCTCATATATGCTCGGATGACTGTTTCGGCCATGAGGATGTCACAATACGAAATTCGTGATTTTTCGTGAAAAGTTGTGGGAGTGGCATTGCACTGTTCGGCAATAAAACAAAGCTGATTATGAGGTTCTAAATATGAACGACAACTCGTAAAACTTTACACACACATCAGGCCGAGCAAATTTATCAATATTTTATACGTTAGTTGTGCAGCTTTTTTGAAATGGCTCGCCATGGCCCTCGAGAAATGTTAAAAAAAAGCAGCTCTGGTTGAGTGTTTCACCTCGCTTTTTGTAAATTTTATGGAGTACAGTGAACCCTCGGTTATCGCGGTTAATGGGGACCGAGACCACCCGCGAAAACTGAAAATCCGCGAAGTAGCGGCGCACCTTCAAAAATGCTTAAAAAAAATATACAATATATATAATAAATATATATATATATATATATATATATATATATATATATATATATATATATACGGGGAGAGAGAGAGTGAAATTCATGTTATAACAAAAAAACCAAATTATTATTAAAACGTATTATTTTTTTATTCCCCAGCCATTCTTTTTGTATTTATTTAATTACTCCGACTTTTACCTGCTGGTACGCCGTCCGGTGTGCCCTGTGAAATGAAAGGTGGCATTCTTTATTTATTTATTCATTTATTCATTCATAACTGACAGCCTCGCGCTCCGCTCGTGCCCGGGCAGAAGAGGTGCTCCAATTTGGCTTAACTGTGACACACGCCCGTCCTCCTCCGTCCGGAGCTTCCATTCGGTTAAACTTAGGGGCCGCTTGGCACCGCCCGTGCCCGGGGAAGGTGCTCCTCTTCGGCTTACTGTGACGCGAGCATGCCCTCCTCCTCCGGAGCTTCCATTCGGTTAAACTTAGGGGCCGCTTGGAACCGCCCGTGCCCGGGGAAGGTGCTCCTCTTCGGCTTACTGTGACGCGAGCATGCCCTCCTCCTCCGGAGCTTCCATTCGGTTAAACTTAGGGGCCGCTTGGCACCGCCCGTGCCCGGGGAAGGTGCTCCTCTACGGCTTAACTGCCACGCACGCTGGCCGGAGCTCTGGTACGGTCCGAACCGCGCGAAACGTCGCCACCGATCGTGTCCGGGGGAACGTGCTCTTCTTCGTCCACTCTCCTCTTCGCCCACGCTCTTCTTCGGCGCACGCCGGCCGTCTAACCGCTCCAGCGCCCCGTCGTGCCGCTCGGCGAAACTACAATGCCCCCGAATATTTTTTAGACCCGCGAAGCACTGAACCTGCGAAAGGTGAACCGCGAAGTAGCGAGGGTTCACTGTATGTATAAGACCAAGACCTACAAAAAAGTCTCTTGGAGCAATGAGCTAGGTTTTACAGGAAGTCGGCCATTTTGAATTTACTTAAAAGGGGGCGGGTCACCACAATGGACTTTGTGTAGAAATTATTATTGGGGCCCGAGCAGCGACCGCGGCGAGGTCCCTATTGTTTTTGTAGAAAATATTATTACTTTTATTATTATTATTATTATTATTATTAGGGCCTGAGCAGCGACCGCTGCGAAGTCCCTATTGTTTTTGTAGAAATTATTATTATTATTTTTCCGATTGTTCGATCGCATTTTTGACCCCCGAAACATGCACAAAAACTCACCAAACCTGGCAGTCTCATTGGGCATGGCGAAAAATTTGATATTTTAACGTCTAATATGAACAGGAAGTGAGTTATGAATTTTTGAAAGTCCGACTTTTGCCCTTTTTTGCATGTTTACAGGGGTCATTCTTTTGCACCCTGATCCTAAAGGCTTCATCTGATTGCCTTAAAATTCTGTCTGTAGCATCTGAAGACCTGGGACAAACACTGGGGCTAAAATTTTTTGTTTCCGAAATACTATATGACGGGGGCGGGGCATCAAAGTTTTCACTTAAGATTTCCTTCGCCGCAATGGACAAAATGCTTAATAACTCTCCTGCACATGCTGCTAAAAATCCAAAACTTCACATGTACATAAAGAGTCTGTACCTGAAGACATCTATATGTTTATATTCAGTTATACACCTTGCGCCAATCAATATCATTTTTTACATTTTGACGTACTGCACGGTGCCCTTGTAACGAATCTGATTGAAAATTGGCTAGAAAAGACTCAAGACATTGATCTTACTCTATCCCTATTTTTGTGACTTTCCTTCGAAGGGCGTGGCTATTACGGTGCCGCAGAGTCTGATTATTCTCCGTGGCAACAAAAGTTCCTGCAAAATGATTCAGATGATCCATCTTCTCGAAATTTTTCACATTTGAGGATATTCAGGCCCTGAAGACGGCTGCCAACTTATTTTTGATCGCAGTGGTAGCGCCACCAACTGGTTAAAACAAATATAAATTATTTTCGTTGATGTTTTTCTCCGGGCATGTTAACAAAATCTACCTTATATTTGCTCGGATGAGTGTTTAGGCCTTGAGCATGTCACAATACGAAAGTCTTTCGCCTTCTTCAGAGTGTCACATGATGGTGTCTTGTGACCCGCCTTTATCAGCTGATGTTCCATGAGGGCGTGACTTACCTGTCACAAGAATGAAGGCAAGTCACGCCCCCCGCTGTCCGTTCACTCCGCCAAGATGCTGGTCCAGGTGGTAGAGAGGATGAAGGCTCCCTTGTCTCTGTTCATGGTTTTTATGCCTCGCTTGCAGATCTCAATGGCCTCTCTGATCCAGCGCTGTTGTTTGTTCTCTTCTGTGCGGATGACCCTGCCCTTCTCCCGGTCCATGATGTGGTTTTCCCTTTTGCAGTGGTCAGTGATTGCTGATTTGTAATGTTCATGTTGTGCTTGTTCTTTTACTGCTCTGATTTTTTTCATTTTTTTGACAGGTAAGTCACACCCTCATGGAACATCAGCTCAAGACACCATCATGCGACACTCTGAAGTAGGCGAAAGACTCGCCGAAACATGTCAGGTAAAAAATTAACCTAAAACATAATTGTCTGCTTTTAATGAATCAGTCAAATATCAATAATAAGAAGACAAAATGAACCTAATACAAATAAATGAATGCTTAATAACTCCCCTGCACATGCTCCTAAAAATCCAAACCTTCACCTGTAAATAAAACGTCCCGACCTGAAGACATCTTAATGTTATTATTTTGTTATACACACAGTGCCGCCAAGTGGAATCAAAAATTTGTTTTTATTTTAATTGTCACGTACTGCACGGTGCCCTTTCGACGAATCCGACTGAAAATTAGTCAGAAAAGACTCAAGACAATGATCTTACTCTCTGCCGAATTTTGTGACGTTTTGGCAAAAGGCGTGGCTATTACGGTGCTGAAAAGTCCGATTGTACTCTGTGGCAACAAAAGCTCCAGCAACATGACTCAGATGATCCTATCTTCTCGAAGTTGCACACATTTGAGGATACTTCAGCCCTGAAGACATCTACCAACTTATTTTTCATCGTAGTAGTAGCGCCCCCAACTGGTAAAAGCTAATACAAGTTATTTTCTTGGATGTTTTTCTCCGTGCAACTCAACAAGGTCGCCCTCATATATGCTCGGATGACTGTTTCGGCCATGAGGATGTCACAATACGAAATTCGTCCTTTTTCATGAAAAGTTGTGGGAGTGGCATTGCACTGTTCGGCAATAAAACAAAGCTGATTATGAGGTTCTAAATATGAACGACAACTCGTGAAACTTTACACACACATCAGGCCGAGCAAATTTATCAATATTTTATACGTTAGTTGTGCAGCTTTTTTGAAATGGCTCGCCATGGCCCTCGAGAAATGTTCAAAAAAGCAGCCCTGGTTGAGTGTTTCACCTCGCTTTTTGTAAATTTTATGGAGTACAGTGAACCCTCGGTTATCGCGGTTAATGGGGACCGAGACCACCCGCGAAAACTGAAAATCCGCGAAGTAGCGGCGCACCTTCAAAAATGCTTAAAAAAAATATATAATAAATATATAAATATATATATATATATATATATATATATATATATATATATATATATATATATATATATATACGGGGGGAGAGAGAGAGTGAAATTCATGTTATAACAAAAAAAACAAATTATTATTAAAACTTATTATTTTTTTATTCCCCAACCATTCTTTTTGTATTTATTTAATTACTCCGACTTTTACCTGCTGGTACGCCGTCCGGTGTGCCCTGTGAAATGAAAGGTGGCATTCTTTATTTATTTATTCATTTATTCATTCATAACTGACAGCCTCGCGCTCCGCTTGTGCCCGGCAGAAGAGGTGCTCCAATTCGGCTTAACTGTGACACACGCCCGCCCTCCTCCCCCGGAGCTTCCATTCGGTTAAACTTAGGGGCCGCTTGGCACCGCCCGTGCCCGGGGAAGGTGCTCCTCTTCGGCTTACTGTGACGCGAGCATGCCCTCCTCCTCCGGAGCTTCCATTCGGTTAAACTTAGGGGCCGCTTGGAACCGCCCGTGCCCGGGGAAGGTGCTCCTCTTCGGCTTACTGTGACGCGAGCATGCCCTCCTCCTCCGGAGCTTCCATTCGGTTAAACTCAGGGGCCGCTTGGAACCGCCCGTGCCCGGGGAAGGTGCTCCTCTACGGCTTAACTGCCACGCACGCCGGCCGGAGCTCTGGTACGGTCCGAACCGCGCGAAACGTCGCCACCGATCGTGTCCGGGGGAACGTGCTCTTCTTCGTCCACTCTCCTCTTCGCCCACGCTCTTCTTCGGCGCACGCCGGCCGTCTAACCGCTCCAGCGCCCCGTCGTGCCGCTCGGCGAAACTACAATGCCCCCGAATATTTTTTAGACCCGCGAAGCACTGAACCCGCGAAAGGTGAACCTCGAAGTAGCGAGGGTTCACTGTATGTATAAGACCAAGACCTACAAAAAAGTCTCTTGGAGCAATGAGCTAGGTTTTACAGGAAGTCGGCCATTTTGAATTTACTTAAAAGGGGGCGGGTCTCCACAATGGACTTTGTGTAGAAATTATTATTGGGGCCCGAGCAGCGACCGCGGCGAGGTCCCTATTGTTTTTGTAGAAAATATTATTACTTTTATTATTATTATTATTATTATTATTATTATTATTAGGGCCTGAGCAGCGACCGCTGCGAAGTCCCTATTGTTTTTGTAGAAATTATTATTATTATTATTTTTCCGATTGTTCGATCGCATTTTTGACCCCCGAAACATGCACAAAAACTCACCAAACTTGGCAGTCTCATCGGGCATGGCGAAAAATTTGATATTTTTTAACGTCTAATATGAACAGGAAGTGAGTTATGAATTTTTGAAAGTCCGACTTTTGCCCTTTTTTGCATGTTTACAGGGGTCATTCTTTTGCACCCTGATCCTAAAGGCTTCATCTGATTGCCTTAAAGTTCTGTCTGGAGCATCTTAAGACCTGGGACAAACACTGGGGCTAAAATTTTTTGTTTCCGAAATACTATATGACGGGGGCGGGGCTTCAAAGTTTTCACTTAAGATTTCCTTCGCCGCAATGGACAAAATGCTTAATAACTCTCCTGCCCGTGCTGCTAAAAATCCAAAACTTCACATGTACATAAAGAGTCGGTACCTGAAGACATCTATATGTTTATATTCAGTTATACACCTTGCGCCAATCAATATAAATGTTTACATTTTGACGTACTGCACGGTGCCCTTTTAACGAATCCGACTGAAAATTGGCTAGAAAAGACTCAAGACATTGATCTTACTCTATCCCTATTTTTATGACTTTCCTTCAAAGGGCGTGGCTATTACGGTGCCGCAGAGTCTGATTATTCTCCGTGGCAACAAAAGTTCCTGCAAAATGATTCAGATGATCCATCTTCTGGAAATCTTTCACATTTGAGGATATTCAGGCCCTGAAGACGGCTGCCAACTTATTTTTGATCGCAGTGGTAGCGCCACCAACTGGTTAAAACAAATACAAATTATTTTCGTTGATGTTTTTCTCCGGGCAGGTTAACAAAATCTACCTTATATTTGCTCGGATGAGTGTTTAGGCCTTGAGCATGTCACAATACGAAAGTTTTTCGCCTTCTTCAGAGTGTCACATGATGGTGTCTTGTGACCCGTCTTTATCAGCTGATGTTCCATGAGGGCGTGACTTACCTGTCACAAGAATGAAGGCAAGTCACGCCCCCCGGTGTCCGTTCACTCCGCCAAGATGCTGGTCCAGGTGGTAGAGAGGATGAAGGCTCCCTTGTCTCTGTTCATGGTTTTTATGCCTCGCTTGCAGATCTCAATGGCCTCTCTGATCCAGCGCTGTTGTTTGTTCTCTTCTGTGCGGATGACCCTGCCCTTCTCCCGGTCCATGATGTGGTTTTCCCTTTTGCAGTGGTCAGTGATTGCTGATTTGTAATGTTCATGTTGTGCTTGTTCTTTTACTGCTCTGATTTTTTCATTTTTTTGACAGGTAAGTCACACCCTCATGGAACATCAGCTCAAGACACCATCATGCGACACTCTGAAGAAGGCGAAAGACTCGCCGAAACATGTCAGGTAAAAAATTAACCTAAAACATAATTGTCTGCTTTTAATGAATCAGTCAAATATCAATAATAAGAAGACAAAATGAACCTAATACAAATAAATGAATGCTTAATAACTCCCCTGCACATGCTCCTAAAAATCCAAACCTTCACCTGTAAATAAAACGTCCCGACCTGAAGACATCTTAATGTTATTATTTTGTTATACACACAGTGCCGCCAAGTGGAATCAAAAATTTGTTTTTATTTTAATTTTCACGTACTGCACGGTGCCCTTTTGACGAATCCGACTGAAAATTAGTCAGAAAAGACTCAAGACAATGATCTTACTCTCTGCCGAATTTTGTGACGTTTTGGCAAAAGGCGTGGCTATTAAGGTGCTGAAAAGTCCGATTGTACTCTGTGGCAACAAAAGCTCCGGCAACATGACTCAGATCATCCTATCTTCTCGAAGTTGTACACATTTGAGGATACTTCAGCCCTGAAGACATCTACCAACTTATTTTATATCGTAGTAGTAGCGCCACCAACTGGTAAAAGCTAATACAAGTTATTTTCTTGGATGTTTTTCTCCGTGCAACTCAACAAGGTCGCCCTCATATATGCTCGGATGACTGTTTCGGCCATGAGGATGTCACAATACGAAATTCGTGATTTTTCGTGAAAAGTTGTGGGAGTGGCATTGCACTGTTCGGCAATAAAACAAAGCTGATTATGAGGTTCTAAATATGAACGACAACTCGTAAAACTTTACACACACATCAGGCCGAGCAAATTTATCAATATTTTATACGTTAGTTGTGCAGCTTTTTTGAAATGGCTCGCCATGGCCCTCGAGAAATGTTAAAAAAAAGCAGCTCTGGTTGAGTGTTTCACCTCGCTTTTTGTAAATTTTATGGAGTACAGTGAACCCTCGGTTATCGCGGTTAATGGGGACCGAGACCACCCGCGAAAACTGAAAATCCGCGAAGTAGCGGCGCACCTTCAAAAATGCTTAAAAAAAATATACAATATATATAATAAATATATATATATATATATATATATATATATATATATATATATATATATATACGGGGAGAGAGAGAGTGAAATTCATGTTATAACAAAAAAACCAAATTATTATTAAAACGTATTATTTTTTTATTCCCCAGCCATTCTTTTTGTATTTATTTAATTACTCCGACTTTTACCTGCTGGTACGCCGTCCGGTGTGCCCTGTGAAATGAAAGGTGGCATTCTTTATTTATTTATTCATTTATTCATTCATAACTGACAGCCTCGCGCTCCGCTCGTGCCCGGGCAGAAGAGGTGCTCCAATTTGGCTTAACTGTGACACACGCCCGTCCTCCTCCGTCCGGAGCTTCCATTCGGTTAAACTTAGGGGCCGCTTGGCACCGCCCGTGCCCGGGGAAGGTGCTCCTCTTCGGCTTACTGTGACGCGAGCATGCCCTCCTCCTCCGGAGCTTCCATTCGGTTAAACTTAGGGGCCGCTTGGAACCGCCCGTGCCCGGGGAAGGTGCTCCTCTTCGGCTTACTGTGACGCGAGCATGCCCTCCTCCTCCGGAGCTTCCATTCGGTTAAACTTAGGGGCCGCTTGGCACCGCCCGTGCCCGGGGAAGGTGCTCCTCTACGGCTTAACTGCCACGCACGCTGGCCGGAGCTCTGGTACGGTCCGAACCGCGCGAAACGTCGCCACCGATCGTGTCCGGGGGAACGTGCTCTTCTTCGTCCACTCTCCTCTTCGCCCACGCTCTTCTTCGGCGCACGCCGGCCGTCTAACCGCTCCAGCGCCCCGTCGTGCCGCTCGGCGAAACTACAATGCCCCCGAATATTTTTTAGACCCGCGAAGCACTGAACCTGCGAAAGGTGAACCGCGAAGTAGCGAGGGTTCACTGTATGTATAAGACCAAGACCTACAAAAAAGTCTCTTGGAGCAATGAGCTAGGTTTTACAGGAAGTCGGCCATTTTGAATTTACTTAAAAGGGGGCGGGTCACCACAATGGACTTTGTGTAGAAATTATTATTGGGGCCCGAGCAGCGACCGCGGCGAGGTCCCTATTGTTTTTGTAGAAAATATTATTACTTTTATTATTATTATTATTATTATTATTAGGGCCTGAGCAGCGACCGCTGCGAAGTCCCTATTGTTTTTGTAGAAATTATTATTATTATTTTTCCGATTGTTCGATCGCATTTTTGACCCCCGAAACATGCACAAAAACTCACCAAACCTGGCAGTCTCATCGGGCATGGCGAAAAATTTGATATTTTAACGTCTAATATGAACAGGAAGTGAGTTCTGAATTTTTGAAAGTCCGACTTTTGCCCTTTTTTGCATGTTTACAGGGGTCATTCTTTTGCACCCTGATCCTAAAGGCTTCATCTGATTGCCTTAAAATTCTGTCTGTAGCATCTGAAGACCTGGGACAAACACTGGGGCTAAAATTTTTTGTTTCCGAAATACTATATGACGGGGGCGGGGCATCAAAGTTTTCACTTAAGATTTCCTTCGCCGCAATGGACAAAATGCTTAATAACTCTCCTGCACATGCTGCTAAAAATCCAAAACTTCACATGTACATAAAGAGTCTGTACCTGAAGACATCTATATGTTTATATTCAGTTATACACCTTGCGCCAATCAATATCATTTTTTACATTTTGACGTACTGCACGGTGCCCTTTTAACGAATCTGATTGAAAATTGGCTAGAAAAGACTCAAGACATTGATCTTACTCTATCCCTATTTTTGTGACTTTCCTTCGAAGGGCGTGGCTATTACGGTGCCGCAGAGTCTGATTATTCTCCGTGGCAACAAAAGTTCCTGCAAAATGATTCAGATGATCCATCTTCTCGAAATTTTTCACATTTGAGGATATTCAGGCCCTGAAGACGGCTGCCAACTTATTTTTGATCGCAGTGGTAGCGCCACCAACTGGTTAAAACAAATATAAATTATTTTCGTTGATGTTTTTCTCCGGGCATGTTAACAAAATCTACCTTATATTTGCTCGGATGAGTGTTTAGGCCTTGAGCATGTCACAATACGAAAGTCTTTCGCCTTCTTCAGAGTGTCACATGATGGTGTCTTGTGACCCGCCTTTATCAGCTGATGTTCCATGAGGGCGTGACTTACCTGTCACAAGAATGAAGGCAAGTCACGCCCCCCGCTGTCCGTTCACTCCGCCAAGATGCTGGTCCAGGTGGTAGAGAGGATGAAGGCTCCCTTGTCTCTGTTCATGGTTTTTATGCCTCGCTTGCAGATCTCAATGGCCTCTCTGATCCAGCGCTGTTGTTTGTTCTCTTCTGTGTGGATGACCCTGCCCTTCTCCCGGTCCATGATGTGGTTTTCCCTTTTGCAGTGGTCAGTGATTGCTGATTTGTAATGTTCATGTTGTGCTTGTTCTTTTACTGCTCTGATTTTTTTCATTTTTTTGACAGGTAAGTCACACCCTCATGGAACATCAGCTCAAGACACCATCATGCGACACTCTGAAGTAGGCGAAAGACT
Organism: Idiotropiscis lumnitzeri; assembly: GCF_059441095.1. Lineage (NCBI taxonomy): Eukaryota > Metazoa > Chordata > Actinopteri > Syngnathiformes > Syngnathidae > Idiotropiscis > Idiotropiscis lumnitzeri. The sequence goes on along the minus strand of NW_028283577.1, from coordinate 831,211 downwards.
CGCCGAAACATGTCAGGTAAAAAATTAACCTAAAACATAATTGTCTGCTTTTAATGAATCAGTCAAATATCAATAATAAGAAGACAAAATGAACCTAATACAAATAAATGAATGCTTAATAACTCCCCTGCACATGCTCCTAAAAATCCAAACCTTCACCTGTAAATAAAACGTCCCGACCTGAAGACATCTTAATGTTATTATTTTGTTATACACACAGTGCCGCCAAGTGGAATCAAAAATTTGTTTTTATTTTAATTTTCACGTACTGCACGGTGCCCTTTTGACGAATCCGACTGAAAATTAGTCAGAAAAGACTCAAGACAATGATCTTACTCTCTGCCGAATTTTGTGACGTTTTGGCAAAAGGCGTGGCTATTAAGGTGCTGAAAAGTCCGATTGTACTCTGTGGCAACAAAAGCTCCGGCAACATGACTCAGATCATCCTATCTTCTCGAAGTTGTACACATTTGAGGATACTTCAGCCCTGAAGACATCTACCAACTTATTTTATATCGTAGTAGTAGCGCCACCAACTGGTAAAAGCTAATACAAGTTATTTTCTTGGATGTTTTTCTCCGTGCAACTCAACAAGGTCGCCCTCATATATGCTCGGATGACTGTTTCGGCCATGAGGATGTCACAATACGAAATTCGTGATTTTTCGTGAAAAGTTGTGGGAGTGGCATTGCACTGTTCGGCAATAAAACAAAGCTGATTATGAGGTTCTAAATATGAACGACAACTCGTAAAACTTTACACACACATCAGGCCGAGCAAATTTATCAATATTTTATACGTTAGTTGTGCAGCTTTTTTGAAATGGCTCGCCATGGCCCTCGAGAAATGTTAAAAAAAAGCAGCTCTGGTTGAGTGTTTCACCTCGCTTTTTGTAAATTTTATGGAGTACAGTGAACCCTCGGTTATCGCGGTTAATGGGGACCGAGACCACCCGCGAAAACTGAAAATCCGCGAAGTAGCGGCGCACCTTCAAAAATGCTTAAAAAAAATATACAATATATATAATATATATATATATATATATATATATATATATATATATATATATATATATATACGGGGAGAGAGAGAGTGAAATTCATGTTATAACAAAAAAACCAAATTATTATTAAAACGTATTATTTTTTTATTCCCCAGCCATTCTTTTTGTATTTATTTAATTACTCCGACTTTTACCTGCTGGTACGCCGTCCGGTGTGCCCTGTGAAATGAAAGGTGGCATTCTTTATTTATTTATTCATTTATTCATTCATAACTGACAGCCTCGCGCTCCGCTCGTGCCCGGGCAGAAGAGGTGCTCCAATTTGGCTTAACTGTGACACACGCCCGTCCTCCTCCGTCCGGAGCTTCCATTCGGTTAAACTTAGGGGCCGCTTGGCACCGCCCGTGCCCGGGGAAGGTGCTCCTCTTCGGCTTACTGTGACGCGAGCATGCCCTCCTCCTCCGGAGCTTCCATTCGGTTAAACTTAGGGGCCGCTTGGAACCGCCCGTGCCCGGGGAAGGTGCTCCTCTTCGGCTTACTGTGACGCGAGCATGCCCTCCTCCTCCGGAGCTTCCATTCGGTTAAACTTAGGGGCCGCTTGGCACCGCCCGTGCCCGGGGAAGGTGCTCCTCTACGGCTTAACTGCCACGCACGCTGGCCGGAGCTCTGGTACGGTCCGAACCGCGCGAAACGTCGCCACCGATCGTGTCCGGGGGAACGTGCTCTTCTTCGTCCACTCTCCTCTTCGCCCACGCTCTTCTTCGGCGCACGCCGGCCGTCTAACCGCTCCAGCGCCCCGTCGTGCCGCTCGGCGAAACTACAATGCCCCCGAATATTTTTTAGACCCGCGAAGCACTGAACCTGCGAAAGGTGAACCGCGAAGTAGCGAGGGTTCACTGTATGTATAAGACCAAGACCTACAAAAAAGTCTCTTGGAGCAATGAGCTAGGTTTTACAGGAAGTCGGCCATTTTGAATTTACTTAAAAGGGGGCGGGTCACCACAATGGACTTTGTGTAGAAATTATTATTGGGGCCCGAGCAGCGACCGCGGCGAGGTCCCTATTGTTTTTGTAGAAAATATTATTACTTTTATTATTATTATTATTATTATTATTAGGGCCTGAGCAGCGACCGCTGCGAAGTCCCTATTGTTTTTGTAGAAATTATTATTATTATTTTTCCGATTGTTCGATCGCATTTTTGACCCCCGAAACATGCACAAAAACTCACCAAACCTGGCAGTCTCATCGGGCATGGCGAAAAATTTGATATTTTAACGTCTAATATGAACAGGAAGTGAGTTCTGAATTTTTGAAAGTCCGACTTTTGCCCTTTTTTGCATGTTTACAGGGGTCATTCTTTTGCACCCTGATCCTAAAGGCTTCATCTGATTGCCTTAAAATTCTGTCTGTAGCATCTGAAGACCTGGGACAAACACTGGGGCTAAAATTTTTTGTTTCCGAAATACTATATGACGGGGGCGGGGCATCAAAGTTTTCACTTAAGATTTCCTTCGCCGCAATGGACAAAATGCTTAATAACTCTCCTGCACATGCTGCTAAAAATCCAAAACTTCACATGTACATAAAGAGTCTGTACCTGAAGACATCTATATGTTTATATTCAGTTATACACCTTGCGCCAATCAATATCATTTTTTACATTTTGACGTACTGCACGGTGCCCTTTTAACGAATCTGATTGAAAATTGGCTAGAAAAGACTCAAGACATTGATCTTACTCTATCCCTATTTTTGTGACTTTCCTTCGAAGGGCGTGGCTATTACGGTGCCGCAGAGTCTGATTATTCTCCGTGGCAACAAAAGTTCCTGCAAAATGATTCAGATGATCCATCTTCTCGAAATTTTTCACATTTGAGGATATTCAGGCCCTGAAGACGGCTGCCAACTTATTTTTGATCGCAGTGGTAGCGCCACCAACTGGTTAAAACAAATATAAATTATTTTCGTTGATGTTTTTCTCCGGGCATGTTAACAAAATCTACCTTATATTTGCTCGGATGAGTGTTTAGGCCTTGAGCATGTCACAATACGAAAGTCTTTCGCCTTCTTCAGAGTGTCACATGATGGTGTCTTGTGACCCGCCTTTATCAGCTGATGTTCCATGAGGGCGTGACTTACCTGTCACAAGAATGAAGGCAAGTCACGCCCCCCGCTGTCCGTTCACTCCGCCAAGATGCTGGTCCAGGTGGTAGAGAGGATGAAGGCTCCCTTGTCTCTGTTCATGGTTTTTATGCCTCGCTTGCAGATCTCAATGGCCTCTCTGATCCAGCGCTGTTGTTTGTTCTCTTCTGTGTGGATGACCCTGCCCTTCTCCCGGTCCATGATGTGGTTTTCCCTTTTGCAGTGGTCAGTGATTGCTGATTTGTAATGTTCATGTTGTGCTTGTTCTTTTACTGCTCTGATTTTTTTCATTTTTTTGACAGGTAAGTCACACCCTCATGGAACATCAGCTCAAGACACCATCATGCGACACTCTGAAGTAGGCGAAAGACTCGCCGAAACATGTCAGGTAAAAAATTAACCTAAAACATAATTGTCTGCTTTTAATGAATCAGTCAAATATCAATAATAAGAAGACAAAATGAACCTAATACAAATAAATGAATGCTTAATAACTCCCCTGCACATGCTCCTAAAAATCCAAACCTTCACCTGTAAATAAAACGTCCCGACCTGAAGACATCTTAATGTTATTATTTTGTTATACACACAGTGCCGCCAAGTGGAATCAAAAATTTGTTTTTATTTTAATTGTCACGTACTGCACGATGCCCTTTCGACGAATCCGACTGAAAATTAGTCAGAAAAGACTCAAGACAATGATCTTACTCTCTGCCGAATTTTGTGACGTTTTGGCAAAAGGCGTGGCTATTACGGTGCTGAAAAGTCCGATTGTACTCTGTGGCAACAAAAGCTCCAGCAACATGACTCAGATGATCCTATCTTCTCGAAGTTGCACACATTTGAGGATACTTCAGCCCTGAAGACATCTACCAACTTATTTTTCATCGTAGTAGTAGCGCCCCCAACTGGTAAAAGCTAATACAAGTTATTTTCTTGGATGTTTTTCTCCGTGCAACTCAACAAGGTCGCCCTCATATATGCTCGGATGACTGTTTCGGCCATGAGGATGTCACAATACGAAATTCGTCCTTTTTCATGAAAAGTTGTGGGAGTGGCATTGCACTGTTCGGCAATAAAACAAAGCTGATTATGAGGTTCTAAATATGAACGACAACTCGTGAAACTTTACACACACATCAGGCCGAGCAAATTTATCAATATTTTATACGTTAGTTGTGCAGCTTTTTTGAAATGGCTCGCCATGGCCCTCGAGAAATGTTCAAAAAAGCAGCCCTGGTTGAGTGTTTCACCTCGCTTTTTGTAAATTTTATGGAGTACAGTGAACCCTCGGTTATCGCGGTTAATGGGGACCGAGACCACCCGCGAAAACTGAAAATCCGCGAAGTAGCGGCGCACCTTCAAAAATGCTTAAAAAAAATATATAATAAATATATAAATATATATATATATATATATATATATATATATATATATATATATATATATATATACGGGGGGAGAGAGAGAGTGAAATTCATGTTATAACAAAAAAAACAAATTATTATTAAAACTTATTATTTTTTTATTCCCCAAGCATTCTTTTTGTATTTATTTAATTACTCCGACTTTTACCTGCTGGTACGCCGTCCGGTGTGCCCTGTGAAATGAAAGGTGGCATTCTTTATTTATTTATTCATTTATTCATTCATAACTGACAGCCTCGCGCTCCGCTTGTGCCCGGCAGAAGAGGTGCTCCAATTCGGCTTAACTGTGACACACGCCCGCCCTCCTCCCCCGGAGCTTCCATTCGGTTAAACTTAGGGGCCGCTTGGCACCGCCCGTGCCCGGGGAAGGTGCTCCTCTTCGGCTTACTGTGACGCGAGCATGCCCTCCTCCTCCGGAGCTTCCATTCGGTTAAACTTAGGGGCCGCTTGGAACCGCCCGTGCCCGGGGAAGGTGCTCCTCTTCGGCTTACTGTGACGCGAGCATGCCCTCCTCCTCCGGAGCTTCCATTCGGTTAAACTCAGGGGCCGCTTGGAACCGCCCGTGCCCGGGGAAGGTGCTCCTCTACGGCTTAACTGCCACGCACGCCGGCCGGAGCTCTGGTACGGTCCGAACCGCGCGAAACGTCGCCACCGATCGTGTCCGGGGGAACGTGCTCTTCTTCGTCCACTCTCCTCTTCGCCCACGCTCTTCTTCGGCGCACGCCGGCCGTCTAACCGCTCCAGCGCCCCGTCGTGCCGCTCGGCGAAACTACAATGCCCCCGAATATTTTTTAGACCCGCGAAGCACTGAACCCGCGAAAGGTGAACCTCGAAGTAGCGAGGGTTCACTGTATGTATAAGACCAAGACCTACAAAAAAGTCTCTTGGAGCAATGAGCTAGGTTTTACAGGAAGTCGGCCATTTTGAATTTACTTAAAAGGGGGCGGGTCTCCACAATGGACTTTGTGTAGAAAATATTATTGGGGCCCGAGCAGCGACCGCGGCGAGGTCCCTATTGTTTTTGTAGAAAATATTATTACTTTTATTATTATTATTATTATTATTATTATTATTATTAGGGCCTGAGCAGCGACCGCTGCGAAGTCCCTATTGTTTTTGTAGAAATTATTATTATTATTATTTTTCCGATTGTTCGATCGCATTTTTGACCCCCGAAACATGCACAAAAACTCACCAAACTTGGCAGTCTCATCGGGCATGGCGAAAAATTTGATATTTTTTAACGTCTAATATGAACAGGAAGTGAGTTATGAATTTTTGAAAGTCCGACTTTTGCCCTTTTTTGCATGTTTACAGGGGTCATTCTTTTGCACCCTGATCCTAAAGGCTTCATCTGATTGCCTTAAAGTTCTGTCTGGAGCATCTTAAGACCTGGGACAAACACTGGGGCTAAAATTTTTTGTTTCCGAAATACTATATGACGGGGGCGGGGCTTCAAAGTTTTCACTTAAGATTTCCTTCGCCGCAATGGACAAAATGCTTAATAACTCTCCTGCCCGTGCTGCTAAAAATCCAAAACTTCACATGTACATAAAGAGTCGGTACCTGAAGACATCTATATGTTTATATTCAGTTATACACCTTGCGCCAATCAATATAAATGTTTACATTTTGACGTACTGCACGGTGCCCTTTTAACGAATCCGACTGAAAATTGGCTAGAAAAGACTCAAGACATTGATCTTACTCTATCCCTATTTTTATGACTTTCCTTCAAAGGGCGTGGCTATTACGGTGCCGCAGAGTCTGATTATTCTCCGTGGCAACAAAAGTTCCTGCAAAATGATTCAGATGATCCATCTTCTGGAAATCTTTCACATTTGAGGATATTCAGGCCCTGAAGACGGCTGCCAACTTATTTTTGATCGCAGTGGTAGCGCCACCAACTGGTTAAAACAAATACAAATTATTTTCGTTGATGTTTTTCTCCGGGTAGGTTAACAAAATCTACCTTATATTTGCTCGGATGAGTGTTTAGGCCTTGAGCATGTCACAATACGAAAGTCTTTCGCCTTCTTCAGAGTGTCACATGATGGTGTCTTGTGACCCGTCTTTATCAGCTGATGTTCCATGAGGGCGTGACTTACCTGTCACAAGAATGAAGGCAAGTCACGCCCCCCGCTGTCCGTTCACTCCGCCAAGATGCTGGTCCAGGTGGTAGAGAGGATGAAGGCTCCCTTGTCTCTGTTCATGGTTTTTATGCCTCGCTTGCAGATCTCAATGGCCTCTCTGATCCAGCGCTGTTGTTTGTTCTCTTCTGTGCGGATGACCCTGCCCTTCTCCCGGTCCATGATGTGGTTTTCCCTTTTGCAGTGGTCAGTGATTGCTGATTTGTAATGTTCATGTTGTGCTTGTTCTTTTACTGCTCTGATTTTTTCATTTTTTTGACAGGTAAGTCACACCCTCATGGAACATCAGCTCAAGACACCATCATGCGACACTCTGAAGAAGGCGAAAGACTCGCCGAAACATGTCAGGTAAAAAATTAACCTAAAACATAATTGTCTGCTTTTAATGAATCAGTCAAATATCAATAATAAGAAGACAAAATGAACCTAATACAAATAAATGAATGCTTAATAACTCCCCTGCACATGCTCCTAAAAATCCAAACCTTCACCTGTAAATAAAACGTCCCGGCCTGAAGACATCTTAATGTTATTATTTTGTTATACACACAGTGCCGCCAAGTGGAATCAAAAATTTGTTTTTATTTTAATTTTCACGTACTGCATGGTGCCCTTTTGACGAATCCGACTGAAAATTAGTCAGAAAAGACTTAAGACAATGATCTTACTCTCTGCCGAATTTTGTGACGTTTTGGCAAAAGGCGTGGCTATTAAGGTGCTGAAAAGTCCGATTGTACTCTGTGGCAACAAAAGCTCCGGCAACATGACTCAGATGATCCTATCTTCTCGAAGTTGTACACATTTGAGGATACTTCAGCCCTGAAGACATCTACCAACTTATTTTACATCGTAGTAGTAGCGCCACCAACTGGTAAAAGCTAATACAAGTTATTTTCTTGGATGTTTTTCTCCGTGCAACTCAACAAGGTCGCCCTCATATATGCTCGGATGACTGTTTCGGCCATGAGGATGTCACAATACGAAATTCGTGATTTTTCGTGAAAAGTTGTGGGAGTGGCATTGCACTGTTCAGCAATAAAACAAAGCTGATTATGAGGTTCTAAATATGAACGACAACTCGTAAAACTTTACACACACATCAGGCCGAGCAAATTTATCAATATTTTATACGTTAGTTGTGCAGCTTTTTTGAAATGGCTCGCCATGGCCCTCGAGAAATGTTAAAAAAAAGCAGCTCTGGTTGAGTGTTTCACCTCGCTTTTTGTAAATTTTATGGAGTACAGTGAACCCTCGGTTATCGCGGTTAATGGGGACCGAGACCACCCGCGAAAACTGAAAATCCGCGAAGTAGCGGCGCACCTTCAAAAATGCTTAAAAAAAATATACAATATATATAATAAATATATAAATATATATATATATATATATATATATATATATATATATACGGGGAGAGAGAGAGTGAAATTCATGTTATAACAAAAAAAACAAATTATTATTAAAACGTATTATTTTTTTATTCCCCAGCCATTCTTTTTGTATTTATTTAATTACTCCGACTTTTACCTGCTGGTACGCCGTCCGGTGTGCCCTGTGAAATGAAAGGTGGCATTCTTTATTTATTTATTCATTTATTCATTCATAACTGACAGCCTCGCGCTCCGCTCGTGCCCGGGCAGAAGAGGTGCTCCAATTTGGCTTAACTGTGACACACGCCCGTCCTCCTCCCCCGGAGCTTCCATTCGGTTAAACTTAGGGGCCGCTTGGCACCGCCCGTGCCCGGGGAAGGTGCTCCTCTTCGGCTTACTGTGACGCGAGCATGCCCTCCTCCTCCGGAGCTTCCATTCGGTTAAACTTAGGGGCCGCTTGGAACCGCCCGTGCCCGGGGAAGGTGCTCCTCTTCGGCTTACTGTGACGCGAGCATGCCCTCCTCCTCCGGAGCTTCCATTCGGTTAAACTTAGGGGCCGCTTGGCACTGCCCGTGCCCGGGGAAGGTGCTCCTCTACGGCTTAACTGCCACGCACGCTGGCCGGAGCTCTGGTACGGTCCGAACCGCGCGAAACGTCGCCACCGATCGTGTCCGGGGGAACGTGCTCTTCTTCGTCCACTCTCCTCTTCGCCCACGCTCTTCTTCGGCGCACGCCGGCCGTCTAACCGCTCCAGCGCCCCGTCGTGCCGCTCGGCGAAACTACAATGCCCCCGAATATTTTTTAGACCCGCGAAGCACTGAACCCGCGAAAGGTGAACCGCGAAGTAGCGAGGGTTCACTGTATGTATAAGACCAAGACCTACAAAAAAGTCTCTTGGAGCAATGAGCTAGGTTTTACAGGAAGTCGGCCATTTTGAATTTACTGAAAAGGGGGCGGGTCACCACAATGGACTTGTGTAGAAATTATTATTGGGGCCCGAGCAGCGACCGCGGCGAGGTCCCTATTGTTTTTGTAGAAGATATTATTACTTTTATTATTATTATTATTATTATTATTAGGGTCTGAGCAGCGACCGCTGCGAAGTCCCTATTGTTTTTGTAGAAATTATTATTATTATTATTTTTCCGATTGTTCGATCGCATTTTTGACCCCCGAAACATGCACAAAAACTCACCAAACTTGGCAGTCTCATCGGGCATGGCGAAAAATTTGATATTTTAACGTCTAATATGAACAGGAAGTGAGTTATGAATTTTTGAAAGTCCGACTTTTGCCCTTTTTTGCATGTTTACAGGGGTCATTCTTTTGCACCCTGATCCTAAAGGCTTCATCTGATTGCCTTAAAATTCTGTCTGTAGCATCTGAAGACCTGGCACAAACACTGGGGCTAAAATTTTTTGTTTCCGAAATACTATATGACGGGGGCGGGGCATCAAAGTTTTCACTTAAGATTTCCTTCGCCGCAATGGACAAAATGCTTAATAACTCTCCTGCACATGCTGCTAAAAATCCAAAACTTCACATGTACATAAAGAGTCTGTACCTGAAGACATCTATATATTTATATTCATTTATACACCTTGCGCCAATCAATATCATTTTTTACATTTTGACGTACTGCACGGTGCCCTTTTAACGAATCTGATTGAAAATTGGCTAGAAAAGACTCAAGACATTGATCTTACTCTATCCCTATTTTTGTGACTTTCCTTCGAAGGGCGTGGCTATTACGGTGCCGCAGAGTCTGATTATTCTCCGTGGCAACAAAAGTTCCTGCAAAATGATTCAGATGATCCATCTTCTCGAAATTTTTCACATTTGAGGATATTCAGGCCCTGAAGACGGCTGCCAACTTATTTTTGATCGCAGTGGTAGCGCCACCAACTGGTTAAAACAAATACAAATTATTTTCGTTGATTTTTTTCTCCGGGCAGGTTAACAAAATCTACCTTACATTTGCTCGGATGAGTGTTTAGGCCTTGAGGATGTCACAATACGAAAGTCTTTCGCCTTCTTCAGAGTGTCACATGATGGTGTCTTGTGGCCCGTCTTTATCAGCTGATGTTCCATGAGGGCGTGACTTACCTGTCACAAGAATGAAGGCAAGTCACGCCCCCCGCTGTCCGTTCACTCCGCCAAAATGCTGCTCCAGGTGGTAGAGAGGATGAAGGCTCCCTTGTCTCTGTTCATGGTTTTTATGCCTCGCTTGCAGATCTCAATGGCCTCTCTGATCCAGCGCTGTTGTTTGTTCTCTTCGGTGCGGATGACCCTGCCCTTCTCCCGGTCCATGATGTGGTTTTCCCTTTTGCAGTGGTCAGTGATTGCTGATTTGTAATGTTCATGTTGTGCTTGTTCTTTGACTGCTCTGATTTTTCATTTTTTTGACAGGTAAGTCACACCCTCATGGAACATCAGCTGATAAAGACGGGTCTCAAGACACCATCATGCGACACTCTGAAGAAGGCGAAAGACTCGCCGAAACATGTCAGGTAAAAAATTAACCTAAAACATAATTGTCTGCTTTTAATGAATCAGTCAAATATCAATAATAAGAAGACAAAATGAACCTAATACAAATAAATGAATGCTTAATAACTCCCCTGCACATGCTCCTAAAAATCCAAACCTTCACCTGTAAATAAAACGTCCCGACCTGAAGACATCTTAATGTTATTATTTTGTTATACACACAGTGCCGCCAAGTGGAATCAAAAATTTGTTTTTATTTTAATTTTCACGTACTGCACGGTGCCCTTTTGACGAATCCGACTGAAAATTAGTCAGAAAAGACTCAAGACAATGATCTTACTCTCTGCCGAATTTTGTGACGTTTTGGCAAAAGGCGTGGCTATTAAGGTGCTGAAAAGTCCGATTGTACTCTGTGGCAACAAAAGCTCCGGCAACATGACTCAGATGATCCTATCTTCTCGAAGTTGTACACATTTGAGGATACTTCAGCCCTGAAGACATCTACCAACTTATTTTACATCGTAGTAGTAGCGCCACCAACTGGTAAAAGCTAATACAAGTTATTTTCTTGGATGTTTTTCTCCGTGCAACTCAACAAGGTCGCCCTCATATATGCTCGGATGACTGTTTCGGCCATGAGGATGTCACAATACGAAATTCGTGATTTTTCGTGAAAAGTTGTGGGAGTGGCATTGCACTGTTCGGCAATAAAACAAAGCTGATTATGAGGTTCTAAATATGAACGTCAACTCGTAAAACTTTACACACACATCAGGCCGAGCAAATTTATCAATATTTTATACGTTAGTTGTGCAGCTTTTTTGAAATGGCTCGCCATGGCCCTCGAGAAATGTTAAAAAAAAGCAGCTCTGGTTGAGTGTTTCACCTCGCTTTTTGTAAATTTTATGGAGTACAGTGAACCCTCGGTTATCGCCGTTAATGGGGACCGAGACCATCCGCGAAAACTGAAAATCCGCGAAGTAGCGGCGCACCTTCAAAAATGCTTAAAAAAAATATACAATATATATAATAATATATATATATATATATATATATATATATATATATATATATATATATATATATATATATATACGGGGAGAGAGAGAGTGAAATTCATGTTATAACAAAAAAACCAAATTATTATTAAAACGTATTATTTTTTTATTCCCCAGCCATTCTTTTTGTATTTATTTAATTACTCCGACTTTTACCTGCTGGTACGCCGTCCGGTGTGCCCTGTGAAATGAAAGGTGGCATTCTTTATTTATTTATTCATTTATTCATTCATAACTGACAGCCTCGCGCTCCGCTCGTGCCCGGGCAGAAGAGGTGCTCCAATTTGGCTTAACTGTGACACACGCCCGTCCTCCTCCGTCCGGAGCTTCCATTCGGTTAAACTTAGGGGCCGCTTGGCACCGCCCGTGCCCGGGGTAGGTGCTCCTCTTCGGCTTACTGTGACGCGAGCATGCCCTCCTCCTCCGGAGCTTCCATTCGGTTAAACTTAGGGGCCGCTTGGAACCGCCCGTGCCCGGGGAAGGTGCTCCTCTTCGGCTTACTGTGACGCGAGCATGCCCTCCTCCTCCGGAGCTTCCATTCGGTTAAACTTAGGGGCCGCTTGGCACCGCCCGTGCCCGGGGAAGGTGCTCCTCTACGGCTTAACTGCCACGCACGCTGGCCGGAGCTCTGGTACGGTCCGAACCGCGCGAAACGTCGCCACCGATCGTGTCCGGGGGAACGTGCTCTTCTTCGTCCACTCTCCTCTTCGCCCACGCTCTTCTTCGGCGCACGCCGGCCGTCTAACCGCTCCAGCGCCCCGTCGTGCCGCTCGGCGAAACTACAATGCCCCCGAATATTTTTTAGACCCGCGAAGCACTGAACCTGCGAAAGGTGAACCGCGAAGTAGCGAGGGTTCACTGTATGTATAAGACCAAGACCTACAAAAAAGTCTCTTGGAGCAATGAGCTAGGTTTTACAGGAAGTCGGCCATTTTGAATTTACTTAAAAGGGGGCGGGTCACCACAATGGACTTTGTGTAGAAATTATTATTGGGGCCCGAGCAGCGACCGCGGCGAGGTCCCTATTGTTTTTGTAGAAAATATTATTACTTTTATTATTATTATTATTATTATTATTAGGGCCTGAGCAGCGACCGCTGCGAAGTCCCTATTGTTTTTGTAGAAATTATTATTATTATTTTTCCGATTGTTCGATCGCATTTTTGACCCCCGAAACATGCACAAAAACTCACCAAACCTGGCAGTCTCATCGGGCATGGCGAAAAATTTGATATTTTAACGTCTAATATGAACAGGAAGTGAGTTATGAATTTTTGAAAGTCCGACTTTTGCCCTTTTTTGCATGTTTACAGGGGTCATTCTTTTGCACCCTGATCCTAAAGGCTTCATCTGATTGCCTTAAAATTCTGTCTGTAGCATCTGAAGACCTGGCACAAACACTGGGGCTAAAATTTTTTGTTTCCGAAATACTATATGACGGGGGCGGGGCATCAAAGTTTTCACTTAAGATTTCCTTCGCCGCAATGGACAAAATGCTTAATAACTCTCCTGCACATGCTGCTAAAAATCCAAAACTTCACATGTACATAAAGAGTCTGTACCTGAAGACATCTATATGTTTATATTCAGTTATACACCTTGCGCCAATCAATATCATTTTTTACATTTTGACGTACTGCACGGTGCCCTTTTAACGAATCTGATTGAAAATTGGCTAGAAAAGACTCAAGACATTGATCTTACTCTATCCCTATTTTTATGACTTTCCTTCAAAGGGCGTGGCTATTACGGTGCCGCAGAGTCTGATTATTCTCCGTGGCAACAAAAGTTCCTGCAAAATGATTCAGATGATCCATCTTCTCGAAATTTTTCACATTTGAGGATATTCAGGCCCTGAAGACGGCTGCCAACTTATTTTTGATCGCAGTGGTAGCGCCACCAACTGGTTAAAACAAATATAAATTATTTTCGTTGATGTTTTTCTCCGGGCATGTTAACAAAATCTACCTTATATTTGCTCGGATGAGTGTTTAGGCCTTGAGCATGTCACAATACGAAAGTCTTTCGCCTTCTTCAGAGTGTCACATGATGGTGTCTTGTGACCCGCCTTTATCAGCTGATGTTCCATGAGGGCGTGACTTACCTGTCACAAGAATGAAGGCAAGTCACGCCCCCCGCTGTCCGTTCACTCCGCCAAGATGCTGGTCCAGGTGGTAGAGAGGATGAAGGCTCCCTTGTCTCTGTTCATGGTTTTTATGCCTCGCTTGCAGATCTCAATGGCCTCTCTGATCCAGCGCTGTTGTTTGTTCTCTTCTGTGCGGATGACCCTGCCCTTCTCCCGGTCCATGATGTGGTTTTCCCTTTTGCAGTGGTCAGTGATTGCTGATTTGTAATGTTCATGTTGTGCTTGTTCTTTTACTGCTCTGATTTTTCATTTTTTTGACAGGTAAGTCACACCCTCATGGAACATCAGCTGATAAAGACGGGTCTCAAGACACCATCATGCGACACTCTGAAGAAGGCGAAAGACTCGCCGAAACATGTCAGGTAAAAAATTAACCTAAAACATAATTGTCTGCTTTTAATGAATCAGTCAAATATCAATAATAAGAAGACAAAATGAACCTAATACAAATAAATGAATGCTTAATAACTCCCCTGCACATGCTCCTAAAAATCCAAACCTTCACCTGTAAATAAAACGTCCCGACCTGAAGACATCTTAATGTTATTATTTTGTTATACACACAGTGCCGCCAAGTGGAATCAAAAATTTGTTTTTATTTTAATTTTCACGTACTGCACGGTGCCCTTTCGACGAATCCGACTGAAAATTAGTCAGAAAAGACTCAAGACAATGATCTTACTCTCTGCCGAATTTTGTGACGTTTTGGCAAAAGGCGTGGCTATTACGGTGCTGAAAAGTCCGATTGTACTCTGTGGCAACAAAAGCTCCAGCAACATGACTCAGGTGATCCTATCTTCTCGAAGTTGCACACATTTGAGGATACTTAAGCCCTGAAGACATCTACCAACTTATTTTTCATCGTAGTAGTAGCGCCACCAACTGGTAAAAGCTAATACAAGTTATTTTCTTGGATGTTTTTCTCCGTGCAACTCAACAAGGTCGCCCTCATATATGCTCGGATGACTGTTTCGGCCATGAGGATGTCACAATACGAAATTCGTCCTTTTTCATGAAAAGTTGTGGGAGTGGCATTGCACTGTTCGGCAATAAAACAAAGCTGATTATGAGGTTCTAAATATGAACGACAACTCGTGAAACTTTACACACACATCAGGCCGAGCAAATTTATCAATATTTTATACGTTAGTTGTGCAGCTTTTTTGAAATGGCTCGCCATGGCCCTCGAGAAATGTTCAAAAAAGCAGCCCTGGTTGAGTGTTTCACCTCGCTTTTTGTAAATTTTATGGAGTACAGTGAACCCTCGGTTATCGCGGTTAATGGGGACCGAGACCACCCGCAAAAACTGAAAATCCGCGAAGTAGCGGCGCACCTTCAAAAATGCTTAAAAAAAATATACAATATATATAATAAATATATAAATATATATATATATATATATATATATATATATATATATATATATATATATATATATATATATACGGGGGGAGAGAGAGAGACAGAGAGTGAAATTCATGTTATAACAAAAAAAACAAATTATTATTAAAACTTATTATTTTTTTATTCCCCAACCATTCTTTTTGTATTTATTTAATTACTCCGACTTTTACCTGCTGGTACGCCGTCCGGTGTGCCCTGTGAAATGAAAGGTGGCATTCTTTATTTATTCATTCATTTATTCATTCATAACTGACAGCCTCGCGCTCCGCTCGTGCCCGGGCAGAAGAGGTGCTCCAATTCGGCTTCACTGTGACACACGCCCGCCCTCCTCCCCCGGAGCTTCCATTCGGTTAAACTTAGGGGCCGCTTGGCACCGCCCGTGCCCGGGGAAGGTGCTCCTCTTCGGCTTACTGTGACGCGAGCATGCCCTCCTCCTGCGGAGCTTCCATTCGGTTAAACTTAGGGGCCGCTTGGAACCGCCCGTGCCCGGGGAAGGTGCTCCTCTTCGGCTTACTGTGACGCGAGCATGCCCTCCTCCTCCGGAGCTTCCATTCGGTTAAACTTAGGGGCCGCTTGGCACCGCCCGTGCCCGGGGAAGGTGCTCCTCTACGGCTTAACTGCCACGCACGCCGGCCGGAGCTCTGGTACGGTCCGAACCGCGCGAAACGTCGCCACCGATCGTGTCCGGGGGAACGTGCTCTCTTCGTCCACTCTCCTCTTCGCCCACGCTCTTCTTCGGCGCACGCCGGCCGTCTAACTGCTCCAGCGCCCCGTCGTGCCGCTCGGCGAAACTACAATGCCCCCGAATATTTTTTAGACCCGCGAAGCACTGAACCCGCGAAAGGTGAACCGCGAAGTAGCGAGGGTTCACTGTATGTATAAGACCAAGACCTACAAAAAAGTCTCTTGGAGCAATGAGCTAGGTTTTACAGGAAGTCGGCCATTTTGAATTTACTTAAAAGGGGGCGGGTCACCACAATGGACTTTGTGTAGAAATTATTATTGGGGCCCGAGCAGCGACCGCGGCGAGGTCCCTATTGTTTTTGTAGAAATTATTATTATTATTATTTTTCCGATTGTTCGATCGCATTTTTGACCCCCGAAACATGCACAAAAACTCACCAAACTTGGCAGTCTCATCGGGCATGGCGAAAAATTTGATATTTTAACGTCTAATATGAACAGGAAGTGAGTTATGAATTTTTGAAAGTCCGATTTTTGCCCTTTTTTGCATGTTTACAGGGGTCATTCTTTTGCACCCTGATCCTAAAGGCTTCATCTGATTGCCTTAAAATTCTGTCTGGAGCATCTTAAGACCTGGGACAAACACTGGGGCTAAAAATTTTTGTTTCCGAAATACTATATGACGGGGGCGGGGCTTCAAAGTTTTCACTTAAGATTTCCTTCGCCGCAATGGACAAAATGCTTAATAACTCTCCTGCACGTGCTGCTAAAAATCCAAAACTTCACATGTACATAAAGAGTCGGTACCTGAAGACATCTATATGTTTATATTCAGTTATACACCTTGCGCCAATCAATATCATTTTTTACATTTTGACGTACTGCACGGTGCCCTTTTAACGAATCTGATTGAAAATTGGCTAGAAAAGACTCAAGACATTGATCTTACTCTATCCCTATTTTTGTGACTTTCCTTCGAAGGGCGTGGCTATTACGGTGCCGCAGAGTCTGATTATTCTCCGTGGCAACAAAAGTTCCTGCAAAATGATTCAGATGATCCATCTTCTCGAAATTTTTCACATTTGAGGATATTCAGGCCCTGAAGACGGCTGCCAACTTATTTTTGATCGCAGTGGTAGCGCCACCAACTGGTTAAAACAAATACAAATTATTTTCGTTGATTTTTTTCTCCGGGCAGGTTAACAAAATCTACCTTACATTTGCTCGGATGAGTGTTTAGGCCTTGAGGATGTCACAATACGAAAGTCTTTCGCCTTCTTCAGAGTGTCACATGATGGTGTCTTGTGGCCCGTCTTTATCAGCTGATGTTCCATGAGGGCGTGACTTACCTGTCACAAGAATGAAGGCAAGTCACGCCCCCCGCTGTCCGTTCACTCCGCCAAAATGCTGCTCCAGGTGGTAGAGAGGATGAAGGCTCCCTTGTCTCTGTTCATGGTTTTTATGCCTCGCTTGCAGATCTCAATGGCCTCTCTGATCCAGCGCTGTTGTTTGTTCTCTTCGGTGCGGATGACCCTGCCCTTCTCCCGGTCCATGATGTGGTTTTCCCTTTTGCAGTGGTCAGTGATTGCTGATTTGTAATGTTCATGTTGTGCTTGTTCTTTGACTGCTCTGATTTTTCATTTTTTTGACAGGTAAGTCACACCCTCATGGAACATCAGCTGATAAAGACGGGTCTCAAGACACCATCATGCGACACTCTGAAGAAGGCGAAAGACTCGCCGAAACATGTCAGGTAAAAAATTAACCTAAAACATAATTGTCTGCTTTTAATGAATCAGTCAAATATCAATAATAAGAAGACAAAATGAACCTAATACAAATAAATGAATGCTTAATAACTCCCCTGCACATGCTCCTAAAAATCCAAACCTTCACCTGTAAATAAAACGTCCCGACCTGAAGACATCTTAATGTTATTATTTTGTTATACACACAGTGCCGCCAAGTGGAATCAAAAATTTGTTTTTATTTTAATTTTCACGTACTGCACGGTGCCCTTTTGACGAATCCGACTGAAAATTAGTCAGAAAAGACTCAAGACAATGATCTTACTCTCTGCCGAATTTTGTGACGTTTTGGCAAAAGGCGTGGCTATTAAGGTGCTGAAAAGTCCGATTGTACTCTGTGGCAACAAAAGCTCCGGCAACATGACTCAGATGATCCTATCTTCTCGAAGTTGTACACATTTGAGGATACTTCAGCCCTGAAGACATCTACCAACTTATTTTACATCGTAGTAGTAGCGCCACCAACTGGTAAAAGCTAATACAAGTTATTTTCTTGGATGTTTTTCTCCGTGCAACTCAACAAGGTCGCCCTCATATATGCTCGGATGACTGTTTCGGCCATGAGGATGTCACAATACGAAATTCGTCCTTTTTCATGAAAAGTTGTGGGAGTGGCATTGCACTGTTCGGCAATAAAACAAAGCTGATTATGAGGTTCTAAATATGAACGACAACTCGTGAAACTTTACACACACATCAGGCCGAGCAAATTTATCAATATTTTATACGTTAGTTGTGCAGCTTTTTTGAAATGGCTCGCCATGGCCCTCGAGAAATGTTCAAAAAAGCAGCCCTGGTTGAGTGTTTCACCTCGCTTTTTGTAAATTTTATGGAGTACAGTGAACCCTCGGTTATCGCGGTTAATGGGGACCGAGACCACCCGCAAAAACTGAAAATCCGCGAAGTAGCGGCGCACCTTCAAAAATGCTTAAAAAAAATATACAATATATATAATAATATATATATATATATATATATATATATATATATATATATATATATATATATATATATATATATATATATATATATATATATATATATATATATATATATACGGGGGGAGAGAGAGAGACAGAGAGTGAAATTCATGTTATAACAAAAAAAACAAATTATTATTAAAACTTATTATTTTTTTATTCCCCAACCATTCTTTTTGTATTTATTTAATTACTCCGACTTTTACCTGCTGGTACGCCGTCCGGTGTGCCCTGTGAAATGAAAGGTGGCATTCTTTATTTATTCATTCATTTATTCATTCATAACTGACAGCCTCGCGCTCCGCTCGTGCCCGGGCAGAAGAGGTGCTCCAATTCGGCTTCACTGTGACACACGCCCGCCCTCCTCCCCCGGAGCTTCCATTCGGTTAAACTTAGGGGCCGCTTGGCACCGCCCGTGCCCGGGGAAGGTGCTCCTCTTCGGCTTACTGTGACGCGAGCATGCCCTCCTCCTGCGGAGCTTCCATTCGGTTAAACTTAGGGGCCGCTTGGAACCGCCCGTGCCCGGGGAAGGTGCTCCTCTTCGGCTTACTGTGACGCGAGCATGCCCTCCTCCTCCGGAGCTTCCATTCGGTTAAACTTAGGGGCCGCTTGGCACCGCCCGTGCCCGGGGAAGGTGCTCCTCTACGGCTTAACTGCCACGCACGCCGGCCGGAGCTCTGGTACGGTCCGAACCGCGCGAAACGTCGCCACCGATCGTGTCCGGGGGAACGTGCTCTCTTCGTCCACTCTCCTCTTCGCCCACGCTCTTCTTCGGCGCACGCCGGCCGTCTAACTGCTCCAGCGCCCCGTCGTGCCGCTCGGCGAAACTACAATGCCCCCGAATATTTTTTAGACCCGCGAAGCACTGAACCCGCGAAAGGTGAACCGCGAAGTAGCGAGGGTTCACTGTATGTATAAGACCAAGACCTACAAAAAAGTCTCTTGGAGCAATGAGCTAGGTTTTACAGGAAGTCGGCCATTTTGAATTTACTTAAAAGGGGGCGGGTCACCACAATGGACTTTGTGTAGAAATTATTATTGGGGCCCGAGCAGCGACCGCGGCGAGGTCCCTATTGTTTTTGTAGAAATTATTATTATTATTATTTTTCCGATTGTTCGATCGCATTTTTGACCCCCGAAACATGCACAAAAACTCACCAAACTTGGCAGTCTCATCGGGCATGGCGAAAAATTTGATATTTTAACGTCTAATATGAACAGGAAGTGAGTTATGAATTTTTGAAAGTCCGATTTTTGCCCTTTTTTGCATGTTTACAGGGGTCATTCTTTTGCACCCTGATCCTAAAGGCTTCATCTGATTGCCTTAAAATTCTGTCTGGAGCATCTTAAGACCTGGGACAAACACTGGGGCTAAAAATTTTTGTTTCCGAAATACTATATGACGGGGGCGGGGCTTCAAAGTTTTCACTTAAGATTTCCTTCGCCGCAATGGACAAAATGCTTAATAACTCTCCTGCACGTGCTGCTAAAAATCCAAAACTTCACATGTACATAAAGAGTCGGTACCTGAAGACATCTATATGTTTATATTCAGTTATACACCTTGCGCCAATCAATATCATTTTTTACATTTTGACGTACTGCACGGTGCCCTTTTAACGAATCTGATTGAAAATTGGCTAGAAAAGACTCAAGACATTGATCTTACTCTATCCCTATTTTTGTGACTTTCCTTCGAAGGGCGTGGCTATTACGGTGCCGCAGAGTCTGATTGTTCTCCGTGGCAACAAAAGTTCCTGCAAAATGATTCAGATGATCCATCTTCTCGAAATTTTTCACATTTGAGGATATTCAGGCCCTGAAGACGGCTGCCAACTTATTTTTGATCGCAGTGGTAGCGCCACCAACTGGTTAAAACAAATACAAATTATTTTCGTTGATTTTTTTCTCCGGGCAGGTTAACAAAATCTACCTTACATTTGCTCGGATGAGTGTTTAGGCCTTGAGGATGTCACAATACGAAAGTCTTTCGCCTTCTTCAGAGTGTCACATGATGGTGTCTTGTGGCCCGTCTTTATCAGCTGATGTTCCATGAGGGCGTGACTTACCTGTCACAAGAATGAAGGCAAGTCACGCCCCCCGCTGTCCGTTCACTCCGCCAAAATGCTGCTCCAGGTGGTAGAGAGGATGAAGGCTCCCTTGTCTCTGTTCATGGTTTTTATGCCTCGCTTGCAGATCTCAATGGCCTCTCTGATCCAGCGCTGTTGTTTGTTCTCTTCGGTGCGGATGACCCTGCCCTTCTCCCGGTCCATGATGTGGTTTTCCCTTTTGCAGTGGTCAGTGATTGCTGATTTGTAATGTTCATGTTGTGCTTGTTCTTTGACTGCTCTGATTTTTCATTTTTTTGACAGGTAAGTCACACCCTCATGGAACATCAGCTGATAAAGACGGGTCTCAAGACACCATCATGCGACACTCTGAAGAAGGCGAAAGACTCGCCGAAACATGTCAGGTAAAAAATTAACCTAAAACATAATTGTCTGCTTTTAATGAATCAGTCAAATATCAATAATAAGAAGACAAAATGAACCTAATACAAATAAATGAATGCTTAATAACTCCCCTGCACATGCTCCTAAAAATCCAAACCTTCACCTGTAAATAAAACGTCCCGACCTGAAGACATCTTAATGTTATTATTTTGTTATACACACAGTGCCGCCAAGTGGAATCAAAAATTTGTTTTTATTTTAATTTTCACGTACTGCACGGTGCCCTTTTGACGAATCCGACTGAAAATTAGTCAGAAAAGACTCAAGACAATGATCTTACTCTCTGCCGAATTTTGTGACGTTTTGGCAAAAGGCGTGGCTATTAAGGTGCTGAAAAGTCCGATTGTACTCTGTGGCAACAAAAGCTCCGGCAACATGACTCAGATGATCCTATCTTCTCGAAGTTGTACACATTTGAGGATACTTCAGCCCTGAAGACATCTACCAACTTATTTTACATCGTAGTAGTAGCGCCACCAACTGGTAAAAGCTAATACAAGTTATTTTCTTGGATGTTTTTCTCCGTGCAACTCAACAAGGTCGCCCTCATATATGCTCGGATGACTGTTTCGGCCATGAGGATGTCACAATACGAAATTCGTGATTTTTCGTGAAAAGTTGTGGGAGTGGCATTGCACTGTTCGGCAATAAAACAAAGCTGATTATGAGGTTCTAAATATGAACGTCAACTCGTAAAACTTTACACACACATCAGGCCGAGCAAATTTATCAATATTTTATACGTTAGTTGTGCAGCTTTTTTGAAATGGCTCGCCATGGCCCTCGAGAAATGTTAAAAAAAAGCAGCTCTGGTTGAGTGTTTCACCTCGCTTTTTGTAAATTTTATGGAGTACAGTGAACCCTCGGTTATCGCCGTTAATGGGGACCGAGACCATCCGCGAAAACTGAAAATCCGCGAAGTAGCGGCGCACCTTCAAAAATGCTTAAAAAAAATATACAATATATATAATAAATATATATATATATATATATATATATATATATATATATATATATATATATATATATATATATATATACGGGGAGAGAGAGAGTGAAATTCATGTTATAACAAAAAAACCAAATTATTATTAAAACGTATTATTTTTTTATTCCCCAGCCATTCTTTTTGTATTTATTTAATTACTCCGACTTTTACCTGCTGGTACGCCGTCCGGTGTGCCCTGTGAAATGAAAGGTGGCATTCTTTATTTATTTATTCATTTATTCATTCATAACTGACAGCCTCGCGCTCCGCTCGTGCCCGGGCAGAAGAGGTGCTCCAATTTGGCTTAACTGTGACACACGCCCGTCCTCCTCCGTCCGGAGCTTCCATTCGGTTAAACTTAGGGGCCGCTTGGCACCGCCCGTGCCCGGGGTAGGTGCTCCTCTTCGGCTTACTGTGACGCGAGCATGCCCTCCTCCTCCGGAGCTTCCATTCGGTTAAACTTAGGGGCCGCTTGGAACCGCCCGTGCCCGGGGAAGGTGCTCCTCTTCGGCTTACTGTGACGCGAGCATGCCCTCCTCCTCCGGAGCTTCCATTCGGTTAAACTTAGGGGCCGCTTGGCACCGCCCGTGCCCGGGGAAGGTGCTCCTCTACGGCTTAACTGCCACGCACGCTGGCCGGAGCTCTGGTACGGTCCGAACCGCGCGAAACGTCGCCACCGATCGTGTCCGGGGGAACGTGCTCTTCTTCGTCCACTCTCCTCTTCGCCCACGCTCTTCTTCGGCGCACGCCGGCCGTCTAACCGCTCCAGCGCCCCGTCGTGCCGCTCGGCGAAACTACAATGCCCCCGAATATTTTTTAGACCCGCGAAGCACTGAACCTGCGAAAGGTGAACCGCGAAGTAGCGAGGGTTCACTGTATGTATAAGACCAAGACCTACAAAAAAGTCTCTTGGAGCAATGAGCTAGGTTTTACAGGAAGTCGGCCATTTTGAATTTACTTAAAAGGGGGCGGGTCACCACAATGGACTTTGTGTAGAAATTATTATTGGGGCCCGAGCAGCGACCGCGGCGAGGTCCCTATTGTTTTTGTAGAAAATATTATTACTTTTATTATTATTATTATTATTATTATTAGGGCCTGAGCAGCGACCGCTGCGAAGTCCCTATTGTTTTTGTAGAAATTATTATTATTATTTTTCCGATTGTTCGATCGCATTTTTGACCCCCGAAACATGCACAAAAACTCACCAAACCTGGCAGTCTCATCGGGCATGGCGAAAAATTTGATATTTTAACGTCTAATATGAACAGGAAGTGAGTTATGAATTTTTGAAAGTCCGACTTTTGCCCTTTTTTGCATGTTTACAGGGGTCATTCTTTTGCACCCTGATCCTAAAGGCTTCATCTGATTGCCTTAAAATTCTGTCTGTAGCATCTGAAGACCTGGCACAAACACTGGGGCTAAAATTTTTTGTTTCCGAAATACTATATGACGGGGGCGGGGCATCAAAGTTTTCACTTAAGATTTCCTTCGCCGCAATGGACAAAATGCTTAATAACTCTCCTGCACATGCTGCTAAAAATCCAAAACTTCACATGTACATAAAGAGTCTGTACCTGAAGACATCTATATGTTTATATTCAGTTATACACCTTGCGCCAATCAATATCATTTTTTACATTTTGACGTACTGCACGGTGCCCTTTTAACGAATCTGATTGAAAATTGGCTAGAAAAGACTCAAGACATTGATCTTACTCTATCCCTATTTTTATGACTTTCCTTCAAAGGGCGTGGCTATTACGGTGCCGCAGAGTCTGATTATTCTCCGTGGCAACAAAAGTTCCTGCAAAATGATTCAGATGATCCATCTTCTCGAAATTTTTCACATTTGAGGATATTCAGGCCCTGAAGACGGCTGCCAACTTATTTTTGATCGCAGTGGTAGCGCCACCAACTGGTTAAAACAAATATAAATTATTTTCGTTGATGTTTTTCTCCGGGCATGTTAACAAAATCTACCTTATATTTGCTCGGATGAGTGTTTAGGCCTTGAGCATGTCACAATACGAAAGTCTTTCGCCTTCTTCAGAGTGTCACATGATGGTGTCTTGTGACCCGCCTTTATCAGCTGATGTTCCATGAGGGCGTGACTTACCTGTCACAAGAATGAAGGCAAGTCACGCCCCCCGCTGTCCGTTCACTCCGCCAAGATGCTGGTCCAGGTGGTAGAGAGGATGAAGGCTCCCTTGTCTCTGTTCATGGTTTTTATGCCTCGCTTGCAGATCTCAATGGCCTCTCTGATCCAGCGCTGTTGTTTGTTCTCTTCTGTGCGGATGACCCTGCCCTTCTCCCGGTCCATGATGTGGTTTTCCCTTTTGCAGTGGTCAGTGATTGCTGATTTGTAATGTTCATGTTGTGCTTGTTCTTTTACTGCTCTGATTTTTCATTTTTTTGACAGGTAAGTCACACCCTCATGGAACATCAGCTGATAAAGACGGGTCTCAAGACACCATCATGCGACACTCTGAAGAAGGCGAAAGACTCGCCGAAACATGTCAGGTAAAAAATTAACCTAAAACATAATTGTCTGCTTTTAATGAATCAGTCAAATATCAATAATAAGAAGACAAAATGAACCTAATACAAATAAATGAATGCTTAATAACTCCCCTGCACATGCTCCTAAAAATCCAAACCTTCACCTGTAAATAAAACGTCCCGACCTGAAGACATCTTAATGTTATTATTTTGTTATACACACAGTGCCGCCAAGTGGAATCAAAAATTTGTTTTTATTTTAATTTTCACGTACTGCACGGTGCCCTTTCGACGAATCCGACTGAAAATTAGTCAGAAAAGACTCAAGACAATGATCTTACTCTCTGCCGAATTTTGTGACGTTTTGGCAAAAGGCGTGGCTATTACGGTGCTGAAAAGTCCGATTGTACTCTGTGGCAACAAAAGCTCCAGCAACATGACTCAGGTGATCCTATCTTCTCGAAGTTGCACACATTTGAGGATACTTAAGCCCTGAAGACATCTACCAACTTATTTTTCATCGTAGTAGTAGCGCCACCAACTGGTAAAAGCTAATACAAGTTATTTTCTTGGATGTTTTTCTCCGTGCAACTCAACAAGGTCGCCCTCATATATGCTCGGATGACTGTTTCGGCCATGAGGATGTCACAATACGAAATTCGTCCTTTTTCATGAAAAGTTGTGGGAGTGGCATTGCACTGTTCGGCAATAAAACAAAGCTGATTATGAGGTTCTAAATATGAACGACAACTCGTGAAACTTTACACACACATCAGGCCGAGCAAATTTATCAATATTTTATACGTTAGTTGTGCAGCTTTTTTGAAATGGCTCGCCATGGCCCTCGAGAAATGTTCAAAAAAGCAGCCCTGGTTGAGTGTTTCACCTCGCTTTTTGTAAATTTTATGGAGTACAGTGAACCCTCGGTTATCGCGGTTAATGGGGACCGAGACCACCCGCAAAAACTGAAAATCCGCGAAGTAGCGGCGCACCTTCAAAAATGCTTAAAAAAAATATACAATATATATAATAAATATATATATATATATATATATATATATATATATATATATATATATATATATATATATATATATATATATATATATATATATATATATATATATATATATATACGGGGGGAGAGAGAGAGACAGAGAGTGAAATTCATGTTATAACAAAAAAAACAAATTATTATTAAAACTTATTATTTTTTTATTCCCCAACCATTCTTTTTGTATTTATTTAATTACTCCGACTTTTACCTGCTGGTACGCCGTCCGGTGTGCCCTGTGAAATGAAAGGTGGCATTCTTTATTTATTCATTCATTTATTCATTCATAACTGACAGCCTCGCGCTCCGCTCGTGCCCGGGCAGAAGAGGTGCTCCAATTCGGCTTCACTGTGACACACGCCCGCCCTCCTCCCCCGGAGCTTCCATTCGGTTAAACTTAGGGGCCGCTTGGCACCGCCCGTGCCCGGGGAAGGTGCTCCTCTTCGGCTTACTGTGACGCGAGCATGCCCTCCTCCTGCGGAGCTTCCATTCGGTTAAACTTAGGGGCCGCTTGGAACCGCCCGTGCCCGGGGAAGGTGCTCCTCTTCGGCTTACTGTGACGCGAGCATGCCCTCCTCCTCCGGAGCTTCCATTCGGTTAAACTTAGGGGCCGCTTGGCACCGCCCGTGCCCGGGGAAGGTGCTCCTCTACGGCTTAACTGCCACGCACGCCGGCCGGAGCTCTGGTACGGTCCGAACCGCGCGAAACGTCGCCACCGATCGTGTCCGGGGGAACGTGCTCTCTTCGTCCACTCTCCTCTTCGCCCACGCTCTTCTTCGGCGCACGCCGGCCGTCTAACTGCTCCAGCGCCCCGTCGTGCCGCTCGGCGAAACTACAATGCCCCCGAATATTTTTTAGACCCGCGAAGCACTGAACCCGCGAAAGGTGAACCGCGAAGTAGCGAGGGTTCACTGTATGTATAAGACCAAGACCTACAAAAAAGTCTCTTGGAGCAATGAGCTAGGTTTTACAGGAAGTCGGCCATTTTGAATTTACTTAAAAGGGGGCGGGTCACCACAATGGACTTTGTGTAGAAATTATTATTGGGGCCCGAGCAGCGACCGCGGCGAGGTCCCTATTGTTTTTGTAGAAATTATTATTATTATTATTTTTCCGATTGTTCGATCGCATTTTTGACCCCCGAAACATGCACAAAAACTCACCAAACTTGGCAGTCTCATCGGGCATGGCGAAAAATTTGATATTTTAACGTCTAATATGAACAGGAAGTGAGTTATGAATTTTTGAAAGTCCGATTTTTGCCCTTTTTTGCATGTTTACAGGGGTCATTCTTTTGCACCCTGATCCTAAAGGCTTCATCTGATTGCCTTAAAATTCTGTCTGGAGCATCTTAAGACCTGGGACAAACACTGGGGCTAAAAATTTTTGTTTCCGAAATACTATATGACGGGGGCGGGGCTTCAAAGTTTTCACTTAAGATTTCCTTCGCCGCAATGGACAAAATGCTTAATAACTCTCCTGCACGTGCTGCTAAAAATCCAAAACTTCACATGTACATAAAGAGTCGGTACCTGAAGACATCTATATGTTTATATTCAGTTATACACCTTGCGCCAATCAATATCATTTTTTACATTTTGACGTACTGCACGGTGCCCTTTTAACGAATCTGATTGAAAATTGGCTAGAAAAGACTCAAGACATTGATCTTACTCTATCCCTATTTTTGTGACTTTCCTTCGAAGGGCGTGGCTATTACGGTGCCGCAGAGTCTGATTATTCTCCGTGGCAACAAAAGTTCCTGCAAAATGATTCAGATGATCCATCTTCTCGAAATTTTTCACATTTGAGGATATTCAGGCCCTGAAGACGGCTGCCAACTTATTTTTGATCGCAGTGGTAGCGCCACCAACTGGTTAAAACAAATACAAATTATATTCGTTGATGTTTTTCTCCGGGCAGGTTAACAAAATCTACCTTATATTTGCTCGGATGAGTGTTTAGGCCTTGAGGATGTCACAATACGAAAGTCTTTCGCCTTCTTCAGAGTTTCACATGATGGTGTCTTGTGACCCGTCTTTATCAGCTGATGTTCCATGAGGGCGTGACTTACCTGTCACGAGAATGAAGGCAAGTCACGCCCCCCGCTGTCCGTTCACTCCGCCAAGATGCTGGTCCAGGTGGTAGAGAGGATGAAGGCTCCCTTGTCTCTGTTCATGGTTTTTATGCCTCGCTTGCAGATCTCAATGGCCTCTCTGATCCAGCGCTGTTGTTTGTTCTCTTCTGTGCGGATGACCCTGCCCTTCTCCCGGTCCATGATGTGGTTTTCCCTTTTGCAGTGGTCAGTGATTGCTGATTTGTAATGTTCATGTTGTGCTTGTTCTTTTACTGCTCTGATTTTTTTCATTTTTTTGACAGGTAAGTCACACCCTCATGGAACATCAGCTCAAGACACCATCATGCGACACTCTGAAGAAGGCGAAAGACTCGCCGAAACATGTCAGTGAAAAAATTAACCTAAAACATAATTGTCTGCTTTTAATGAATCAGTCAAATATCAATAATAAGAAGACAAAATGAACCTAATACAAATAAATGAATGCTTAATAACTCCCCTGCACATGCTCCTAAAAATCCAAACCTTCACCTGTAAATAAAACGTCCCGACCTGAAGACATCTTAATGTTATTATTTTGTTATACACACAGTGCCGCCAAGTGGAATCAAAAATTTGTTTTTATTTTAATTTTCACGTACTGCACGGTGCCCTTTCGACGAATCCGACTGAAAATTAGTCAGAAAAGACTCAAGACAATGATCTTACTCTCTGCCGAATTTTGTGACGTTTTGGCAAAAGGCGTGGCTATTACGGTGCTGAAAAGTCCGATTGTACTCTGTGGCAACAAAAGCTCCAGCAACATGACTCAGGTGATCCTATCTTCTCGAAGTTGCACACATTTGAGGATACTTAAGCCCTGAAGACATCTACCAACTTATTTTTCATCGTAGTAGTAGCGCCACCAACTGGTAAAAGCTAATACAAGTTATTTTCTTGGATGTTTTTCTCCGTGCAACTCAACAAGGTCGCCCTCATATATGCTCGGATGACTGTTTCGGCCATGAGGATGTCACAATACGAAATTCTTGATTTTTCGTGAAAAGTTGTGGAGTGGCATTGCACTGTTCGGCAATAAAACAAAGCTGATTATGAGGTTCTAAATATGAACGACAACTCGTAAAACTTTACACACACATCAGGCCGAGCAAATTTATCAATATTTTATACGTTAGTTGTGCAGCTTTTTTGAAATGGCTCGCCATGGCCCTCGAGAAATGTTAAAAAAAAGCAGCTCTGGTTGAGTGTTTCACCTCGCTTTTTGTAAATTTTATGGAGTACAGTGAACCCTCGGTTATCGCGGTTAATGGGGACCGAGACCACCCGCGAAAACTGAAAATCCGCGAAGTAGCGGCGCACCTTCAAAAATGCAAAAAAAAAATATACAATATATATAATAAATATATAAATATATATATATATATATATATATATATATATATATATATATATATATATATATATATATACGGGGGGAGAGAGAGAGAGAGAGTGAAATTCATGTTATAACAAAAAAACCAAATTATTATTAAAACGTATTATTTTTTTATTCCCCAGCCATTCTTTTTGTATTTATTTAATTACTCCGACTTTTACCTGCTGGTACGCCGTCCGGTGTGCCCTGTGAAATGAAAGGTGGCATTCTTTATTTATTTATTCATTTATTCATTCATAACTGACAGCCTCGCGCTCCGCTCGTGCCCGGGCAGAAGAGGTGCTCCATTTTGGCTTAACTGTGACACACGCCCGCCCTCCTCCCCCGGAGCTTCCATTCGGTTAAACTTAGGGGCCGCTTGGCACCGCCCGTGCCCGGGGAAGGTGCTCCTCTTCGGCTTACTGTGACGCGAGCATGCCCTCCTCCTGCGGAGCTTCCATTCGGTTAAACTTAGGGGCCGCTTGGAACCGCCCGTGCCCGGGGAAGGTGCTCCTCTTCGGCTTACTGTGACGCGAGCATGCCCTCCTCCTCCGGAGCTTCCATTCGGTTAAACTTAGGGGCCGCTTGGCACCGCCCGTGCCCGGGGAAGGTGCTCCTCTACGGCTTAACTTCCACGCACGCCGGCCGGAGCTCTGGTACAGTCCGAACCGCGCGAAACGTCGCCACCGATCGTGTCCGGGGGAACGTGCTCTTCTTCGTCCACTCTCCTCTTCGCCCACGCTCTTCTTCGGCGCACGCCGGCCGTCTAACCGCTCCAGCGCCCCGTCGTGCCGCTCGGCGAAACTACAATACCCCCGAATATTTTTTATACCCGCGAAGCACTGAACCCGCGAAAGGTGAACCGCGAAGTAGCGAGGGTTCACTGTATGTATAAGACCAAGACCTACAAAAAAGTCTCTTGGAGCAATGAGCTAGGTTTTACAGGAAGTCGGCCATTTTGAATTTACTTAAAAGGGGGCGGGTCACCACAATGGACTTTGTGTAGAAATTATTATTGGGGCCCGAGCAGCGACCGCGGCGAGGTCCCTATTGTTTTTGTAGAAAATATTATTACTTTTATTATTATTATTATTATTATTAGGGCCTGAGCAGCGACCGCTGCGAAGTCCCTATTGTTTTTGTAGAAATTATTATTATTATTATTTTTCCGATTGTTCGATCGCATTTTTGACCCCCGAAACATGCACAAAAACTCACCAAACTTGGCAGTCTCATCGGGCATGGCGAAAAATTTGATATTTTAACGTCTAATATGAACAGGAAGTGAGTTATGAATTTTTGAAAGTCCGACTTTTGCCCTTTTTTGCATGTTTACAGGGGTCATTCTTTTGCACCCTGATCCTAAAGGCTTCATCTGATTGCCTTAAAATTCTGTCTGTAGCATCTGAAGACCTGGGACAAACACTGGGGCTAAAATTTTTTGTTTCCGAAATACTATATGACGGGGGCGGGGCTTCAAAGTTTTCACTTAAGATTTCCTTCGCCGCAATGGACAAAATGCTTAATAACTCTCCTGCACATGCTGCTAAAAATCCAAAACTTCACATGTACATAAAGAGTCTGTACCTGAAGACATCTATATGTTTATATTCAGTTATACACCTTGCGCCAATCAATATCATTTTTTACATTTTGACGTACTGCACGGTGCCCTTTTAACGAATCTGATTGAAAATTGGCTAGAAAAGACTCAAGACATTGATCTTACTCTATCCCTATTTTTGTGACTTTCCTTCGAAGGGCGTGGCTATTACGGTGCCGCAGAGTCTGATTATTCTCCGTGGCAACAAAAGTTCCTGCAAAATGATTCAGATGATCCATCTTCTCGAAATTTTTCACATTTGAGGATATTCAGGCCCTGAAGACGGCTGCCAACTTATTTTTGATCGCAGTGGTAGCGCCACCAACTGGTTAAAACAAATACAAATTATTTTCGTTGATGTTTTTCTCCGGGCAGGTTAACAAAATCTACCTTATATTTGCTCGGATGAGTGTTTAGGCCTTGAGCATGTCACAATACGAAAGTCTTTCGCCTTCTTCAGAGTGTCACATGATGGTGCCTTGTGACCCGTCTTTATCAGATGATGTTCCATGAGGGCGTGACTTACCTGTCACAAGAATGAAGGCAAGTCACGCCCCCCGCTGTCCGTTCACTCCGCCAAGATGCTGGTCCAGGTGGTAGAGAGGATGAAGGCTCCCTTGTCTCTGTTCATGGTTTTTATGCCTCGCTTGCAGATCTCAATGGCCTCTCTGATCCAGCGCTGTTGTTTGTTCTCTTCTGTGCGGATGACCCTGCCCTTCTCCCGGTCCATGATGTGGTTTTCCCTTTTGCAGTGGTCAGTGATTGCTGATTTGTAATGTTCATGTTGTGCTTGTTCTTTTACTGCTCTGATTTTTTTCATTTTTTTGACAGGTAAGTCACACCCTCATGGAACATCAGCTCAAGACACCATCATGCGACACTCTGAAGAAGGCGAAAGACTCGCCGAAACATGTCAGTGAAAAAATTAACCTAAAACATAATTGTCTGCTTTTAATGAATCAGTCAAATATCAATAATAAGAAGACAAAATGAACCTAATACAAATAAATGAATGCTTAATAACTCCCCTGCACATGCTCCTAAAAATCCAAACCTTCACCTGTAAATAAAACGTCCCGACCTGAAGACATCTTAATGTTATTATTTTGTTATACACACAGTGCCGCCAAGTGGAATCAAAAATTTGTTTTTATTTTAATTTTCACGTACTGCACGGTGCCCTTTTGACGAATCCGACTGAAAATTAGTCAGAAAAGACTCAAGACAATGATCTTACTCTCTGCCGAATTTTGTGACGTTTTGGCAAAAGGCGTGGCTATTACGGTGCTGAAAAGTCCGATTGTACTCTGTGGCAACAAAAGCTCCGGCAACATGACTCAGATGATCCTATCATCTCGAAGTTGTACACATTTGAGGATACTTCAGCCCTGAAGACATCTACCGACTTATTTTTCATCGTAGTAGTAGCGCCACCAACTGGTAAAAGCTAATACAAGTTATTTTCTTGGATGTTTTTCTCCGTGCAACTCAACAAGGTTGCCCTCATATATGCTCGGATGACTGTTTCGGCCATGAGGATGTCACAATACGAAATTTGTCCTTTTTCGTGAAAAGTTTTGGGAGTGGCATTGCACTGTTCGGCAATAAAACAACGCTGATTATGAGGTTCTAAATATGAACGACAACTCGTGAAACTTAACACACACATCAGGCCGAGCAAATTTATCAATATTTTATACGTTAGTTGTGCAGCTTTTTTGAAATGGCTCGCCATGGCCCTCGAGAAATGTTAAAAAAAGCAGCCCTGATTGAGTGTTTCACCTCGCTTTTTGTAAATTTTATGGAGTACAGTGAACCCTCGGTTATCGCGGTTAATGGGGACCGAGACCACCCGCGAAAACTGAAAATCCGCGAAGTAGCGGCGCACCTTCAAAAATGCTTAAAAAAAATATACAATGTATATAATAAATATATATATATATATATATATACGGGGAGAGAGAGAGTGAAATTCATTTTATAACAAAAAAACCAAATTATTATTAAAACGTATTATTTTTTTATTCCCCAGCCATTCTTTTTGTATTTATTTAATTACTCCGACTTTTACCTGCTGGTACGCCGTCCGGTGTGCCCTGTGAAATGAAAGGTGGCATTCTTTATTTATTTATTCATTTATTCATTCATAACTGACAGCCTCGCGCTCCGCTCGTGCCCGGGCAGAAGAGGTGCTCCAATTCGGCTTAACTGTGACACACGCCCGCCCTCCTCCCCCGGAGCTTCCATTCGGTTAAACTTAGGGGCCGCTTGGCACCGCCGTGCCCGGGGAAGGTGCTACTCTTCGGCTTACTGTGACGCGAGCATGCCCTCCTCCTCCGGAGCTTCCATTCGGTTAAACTTAGGGGCCGCTTGGAACCGCCCGTGCCCGGGGAAGGTGCTCCTCTTCGGCTTACTGTGACGCGAGCATGCCCTCCTCCTCCGGAGCTTCCATTCGGTTAAACTCAGGGGCCGCTTGGAACCGCCCGTGCCCGGGGAAGGTGCTCCTCTTCGGCTTACTGTGACGCGAACATGCCCTCCTCCTCCGGAGCTTCCATTCGGTTAAACTTAGGGGCCGCTTGGCACCGCCCGTGCCCGGGGAAGGTGCTCCTCTATGGCTTAACTGCCACGCACGCCGGCCGGAGCTCTGGTACGGTCCGAACCGCGCGAAACGTCGCCACCGATCGTGTCCGGGGGAACGTGCTCTTCTTCGTCCACTCTCCTCTTCGCCCACGCTCTTCTTCGGCGCACGCCGGCCGTCTAACCGCTCCAGCGCCCCGTCGAGCCGCTCGGCGAAACTACAATGCCCCCGAATATTTTTTAGACCCGCGAAGCACTGAACCCGCGAAAGGTGAACCGCGAAGTAGCGAGGGTTCACTGTATGTATAAGACCAAGACCTACAAAAAAGTCTCTTGGAGCAATGAGCTAGGTTTTACAGGAAGTCGGCCATTTTGAATTTACTTAAAAGGGGGCGGGTCACCACAATGGACTTTGTGTAGAAATTATTATTGGGGCCCGAGCAGCGACCGCCGCGAGGTCCCTATTGTTTTTGTAGAAAATATTATTACTATTATTATTATTATTATTATTAGGGCCTGAGCAGCGACCGCTGCGAAGTCCCTATTGTTTTTGTAGGAATTATTATTATTATTATTTTTCCGATTGTTCGATCGCATTTTTGACCCCCGAAACATGCACAAAAACTCACCAAACTTGGCAGTCTCATCGGGCATGGCGAAAAATTTGATATTTTTTAACGTCTAATATGAACAGGAAGTGAGTTATGAATTTTTGAAAGTCCGACTTTTGCCCTTTTTTGCATGTTTACAGGGGTCATTCTTTTGCACCCTGATCCTAAAGGCTTCATCTGATTGCCTTAAAGTTCTGTCTGGAGCATCTTAAGACCTGGGACAAACACTGGGGCTAAAATTTTTTGTTTCCGAAATACTATATGACGGGGGCGGGGCTTCAAAGTTTTCACTTAAGATTTCCTTCGCCGCAATGGACAAAATGCTTAATAACTCTCCTGCACGTGCTGCTAAAAATCCAAAACTTCACATGTACATAAAGAGTCGGTACCTGAAGACATCTATATGTTTATATTCAGTTATACACCTTGCGCCAATCAATATAAATCTTTACATTTTGACGTACTGCACGGTGCCCTTTTAACGAATCCGATTGAAAATTGGCTAGAAAAGACTCAAGACATTGATCTTACTCTATCCCTATTTTTATGACTTTCCTTCAAAGGGCGTGGCTATTACGGTGCCGCAGAGTCTGATTATTCTCCGTGGCAACAAAAGTTCCTGCAAAATGATTCAGATGATCCATCTTCTGGAAATCTTTCACATTTGAGGATATTCAGGCCCTGAAGACGACTGCCAACTTAATTTTGATCGCAGTGGTAGCGCCACCAACTGGTTAAAACAAATACAAATTATTTTCGTTGATGTTTTTCTTTGGGCAGGTTAACAAAATCTACCTTATATTTGCTCGGATGAGTGTTTAGACCTTGAGGATGTCACAATACGAAAGTCTTTCGCCTTCTTCAGAGTGTCACATGATGGTGTCTTGTGACCCGTCTTTATCAGCTGATGTTCCATGAGGGCGTGACTTACCTGTCACGAGAATGAAGGCAAGTCACGCCCCCCGCTGTCCGTTCACTCCGCCAAGATGCTGGTCCAGGTGGTAGAGAGGATGAAGGCTCCCTTGTCTCTGTTCATGGTTTTTATGCCTCGCTTGCAGATCTCAATGGCCTCTCTGATCCAGCGCTGTTGTTTGTTCTCTTCTGTGCGGATGACCCTGCCCTTCTCCCGGTCCATGATGTGGTTTTCCCTTTTGCAGTGGTCAGTGATTGCTGATTTGTAATGTTCATGTTGTGCTTGTTCTTTTACTGCTCTGATTTTTTCATTTTTTTGACAGGTAAGTCACACCCTCATGGAACATCAGCTGATAAAGACGGGTCTCAAGACACCATCATGCGACACTCTGAAGAAGGCAAAAGACTCGCCGAAACATGTCAGGTAAAAAATTAACCTCAAACATAATTGTCTGCTTTTAATGAATCAGTCAAATATCAATAATAAGAAGACAAAATGAACCTAATACAAATAAATGAATGCTTAATAACTCCCCTGCACATGCTCCTAAAAATCCAAACCTTCACCTGTAAATAAAACGTCCCGACCTGAAGACATCTTAATGTTATTATTTTGTTATACACACAGCGCCGCCAAGTGGAATCAAAAATTTGTTTTTATTTTAATTTTCACGTACTGCACGGTGCCCTTTTGACGAATCCGACTGAAAATTTGTCAGAAAAGACTCAAGACAATGATCTTACTCTCTGCCGAATTTTGTGACGTTTTGGCAAAAGGCGTGGCTATTACGGTGCTGAAAAGTCCGATTGTACTCTGTGGCAACAAAAGCTCCGGCAACATGACTCAGATGATCCTATCTTCTCGAAGTTGTACACATTTGAGGATAATTCAGCCCTGAAGACATCTACCGACTTATTTTTCATCGTAGTAGTAGCGCCACCAACTGGTAAAAGCTAATACAAGTTATTTTCTTGGATGTTTTTCTCCGTGCAACTCAACAAGGTCGCCCTCATATATGCTCGGATGACTGTTTCGGCCATGAGGATGTCACAATACGAAATTTGTCCTTTTTCGTGAAAAGTTGTGGGAGTGGCATTGCACTGTTCGGCAATAAAACAACGCTGATTATGAGGTTCTAAATATGAACGACAACTCGTGAAACTTTACACACACATCAGGCCGAGCAAATTTATCAATATTTTATACGTTAGTTGTGCAGCTTTTTTTAAATGGCTCGCCATGGCCCTCGAGAAATGTTAAAAAAAGCAGCCCTGATTGAGTGTTTCACCTCGCTTTTTGTAAATTTTATGGAGTACAGTGAACCCTCGGTTATCGCGGTTAATGGGGACCGAGACCACCCGCGAAAACTGAAAATCCGCGAAGTAGCGGCGCACCTTCAAAAATGCTTAAAAAAAATATACAATATATATAATAAATATATATATATATATATATATATATATATATACGGGGAGAGAGAGAGTGAAATTCATTTTATAACAAAAAAACCAAATTATTATTAAAACGTATTATTTTTTTATTCCCCAGCCATTCTTTTTGTATTTATTTAATTACTCCGACTTTTACCTGCTGGTACGCCGTCCGGTGTGCCCTGTGAAATGAAAGGTGGCATTCTTTATTTATTTATTCATTTATTCATTCATAACTGACAGCCTCGCGCTCCGCTTGTGCCCGGCAGAAGAGGTGCTCCAATTCGGCTTAACTGTGACACACGCCCGCCCTCCTCCCCCGGAGCTTCCATTCGGTTAAACTTAGGGGCCGCTTGGCACCGCCCGTGCCCGGGGAAGGTGCTCCTCTTCGGCTTACTGTGACGCGAGCATGCCCTCCTCCTCCGGAGCTTCCATTCGGTTAAACTTAGGGGCCGCTTGGAACCGCCCGTGCCCGGGGAAGGTGCTCCTCTTCGGCTTACTGTGACGCGAGCATGCCCTCCTCCTCCGGAGCTTCCATTCGGTTAAACTCAGGGGCCGCTTGGAACCGCCCGTGCCCGGGGAAGGTGCTCCTCTACGGCTTAACTGCCACGCACGCCGGCCGGAGCTCTGGTACGGTCCGAACCGCGCGAAACGTCGCCACCGATCGTGTCCGGGGGAACGTGCTCTTCTTCGTCCACTCTCCTCTTCGCCCACGCTCTTCTTCGGCGCACGCCGGCCGTCTAACCGCTCCAGCGCCCCGTCGTGCCGCTCGGCGAAACTACAATGCCCCCGAATATTTTTTAGACCCGCGAAGCACTGAACCCGCGAAAGGTGAACCTCGAAGTAGCGAGGGTTCACTGTATGTATAAGACCAAGACCTACAAAAAAGTCTCTTGGAGCAATGAGCTAGGTTTTACAGGAAGTCGGCCATTTTGAATTTACTTAAAAGGGGGCGGGTCTCCACAATGGACTTTGTGTAGAAATTATTATTGGGGCCCGAGCAGCGACCGCGGCGAGGTCCCTATTGTTTTTGTAGAAAATATTATTACTTTTATTATTATTATTATTATTATTATTATTATTATTAGGGCCTGAGCAGCGACCGCTGCGAAGTCCCTATTGTTTTTGTAGAAATTATTATTATTATTATTTTTCCGATTGTTCGATCGCATTTTTGACCCCCGAAACATGCACAAAAACTCACCAAACTTGGCAGTCTCATCGGGCATGGCGAAAAATTTGATATTTTTTAACGTCTAATATGAACAGGAAGTGAGTTATGAATTTTTGAAAGTCCGACTTTTGCCCTTTTTTGCATGTTTACAGGGGTCATTCTTTTGCACCCTGATCCTAAAGGCTTCATCTGAT
This sequence comes from Idiotropiscis lumnitzeri, assembly GCF_059441095.1. NCBI lineage: Eukaryota > Metazoa > Chordata > Actinopteri > Syngnathiformes > Syngnathidae > Idiotropiscis > Idiotropiscis lumnitzeri. Next base: position 793,496 of record NW_028283577.1, on the reverse strand, counting down.
TGCCTTAAAGTTCTGTCTGGAGCATCTTAAGACCTGGGACAAACACTGGGGCTAAAATTTTTTGTTTCCGAAATACTATATGACGGGGGCGGGGCTTCAAAGTTTTCACTTAAGATTTCCTTCGCCGCAATGGACAAAATGCTTAATAACTCTCCTGCCCGTGCTGCTAAAAATCCAAAACTTCACATGTACATAAAGAGTCGGTACCTGAAGACATCTATATGTTTATATTCAGTTATACACCTTGCGCCAATCAATATAAATGTTTACATTTTGACGTACTGCACGGTGCCCTTTTAACGAATCCGACTGAAAATTGGCTAGAAAAGACTCAAGACATTGATCTTACTCTATCCCTATTTTTATGACTTTCCTTCAAAGGGCGTGGCTATTACGGTGCCGCAGAGTCTGATTATTCTCCGTGGCAACAAAAGTTCCTGCAAAATGATTCAGATGATCCATCTTCTGGAAATCTTTCACATTTGAGGATATTCAGGCCCTGAAGACGGCTGCCAACTTATTTTTGATCGCAGTGGTAGCGCCACCAACTGGTTAAAACAAATACAAATTATTTTCGTTGATGTTTTTCTCCGGGCAGGTTAACAAAATCTACCTTATATTTGCTCGGATGAGTGTTTAGGCCTTGAGCATGTCACAATACGAAAGTCTTTCGCCTTCTTCAGAGTGTCACATGATGGTGTCTTGTGACCCGTCTTTATCAGCTGATGTTCCATGAGGGCGTGACTTACCTGTCACAAGAATGAAGGCAAGTCACGCCCCCCGCTGTCCGTTCACTCCGCCAAGATGCTGGTCCAGGTGGTAGAGAGGATGAAGGCTCCCTTGTCTCTGTTCATGGTTTTTATGCCTCGCTTGCAGATCTCAATGGCCTCTCTGATCCAGCGCTGTTGTTTGTTCTCTTCTGTGCGGATGACCCTGCCCTTCTCCCGGTCCATGATGTGGTTTTCCCTTTTGCAGTGGTCAGTGATTGCTGATTTGTAATGTTCATGTTGTGCTTGTTCTTTTACTGCTCTGATTTTTTCATTTTTTTGACAGGTAAGTCACACCCTCATGGAACATCAGCTCAAGACACCATCATGCGACACTCTGAAGAAGGCGAAAGACTCGCCGAAACATGTCAGGTAAAAAATTAACCTAAAACATAATTGTCTGCTTTTAATGAATCAGTCAAATATCAATAATAAGAAGACAAAATGAACCTAATACAAATAAATGAATGCTTAATAACTCCCCTGCACATGCTCCTAAAAATCCAAACCTTCACCTGTAAATAAAACGTCCCGACCTGAAGACATCTTAATGTTATTATTTTGTTATACACACAGTGCCGCCAAGTGGAATCAAAAATTTGTTTTTATTTTAATTTTCACGTACTGCATGGTGCCCTTTTGACGAATCCGACTGAAAATTAGTCAGAAAAGACTTAAGACAATGATCTTACTCTCTGCCGAATTTTGTGACGTTTTGGCAAAAGGCGTGGCTATTAAGGTGCTGAAAAGTCCGATTGTACTCTGTGGCAACAAAAGCTCCGGCAACATGACTCAGATGATCCTATCTTCTCGAAGTTGTACACATTTGAGGATACTTCAGCCCTGAAGACATCTACCAACTTATTTTACATCGTAGTAGTAGCGCCACCAACTGGTAAAAGCTAATACAAGTTATTTTCTTGGATGTTTTTCTCCGTGCAACTCAACAAGGTCGCCCTCATATATGCTCGGATGACTGTTTCGGCCATGAGGATGTCACAATACGAAATTCGTGATTTTTCGTGAAAAGTTGTGGGAGTGGCATTGCACTGTTCAGCAATAAAACAAAGCTGATTATGAGGTTCTAAATATGAACGACAACTCGTAAAACTTTACACACACATCAGGCCGAGCAAATTTATCAATATTTTATACGTTAGTTGTGCAGCTTTTTTGAAATGGCTCGCCATGGCCCTCGAGAAATGTTAAAAAAAAGCAGCTCTGGTTGAGTGTTTCACCTCGCTTTTTGTAAATTTTATGGAGTACAGTGAACCCTCGGTTATCGCGGTTAATGGGGACCGAGACCACCCGCGAAAACTGAAAATCCGCGAAGTAGCGGCGCACCTTCAAAAATGCTTAAAAAAAAAATACAATATATATAATAAATATATAAATATATATATATATATATATATATATATATATATATATACGGGGAGAGAGAGAGTGAAATTCATGTTATAACAAAAAAAACAAATTATTATTAAAACGTATAATTTTTTTATTCCCCAGCCATTCTTTTTGTATTTATTTAATTACTCCGACTTTTACCTGCTGGTACGCCGTCCGGTGTGCCCTGTGAAATGAAAGGTGGCATTCTTTATTTATTTATTCATTTATTCATTCATAACTGACAGCCTCGCGCTCCGCTCGTGCCCGGGCAGAAGAGGTGCTCCAATTTGGCTTAACTGTGACACACGCCCGTCCTCCTCCCCCGGAGCTTCCATTCGGTTAAACTTAGGGGCCGCTTGGCACCGCCCGTGCCCGGGGAAGGTGCTCCTCTTCGGCTTACTGTGACGCGAGCATGCCCTCCTCCTCCGGAGCTTCCATTCGGTTAAACTTAGGGGCCGCTTGGAACCGCCCGTGCCCGGGGAAGGTGCTCCTCTTCGGCTTACTGTGACGCGAGCATGCCCTCCTCCTCCGGAGCTTCCATTCGGTTAAACTTAGGGGCCGCTTGGCACTGCCCGTGCCCGGGGAAGGTGCTCCTCTACGGCTTAACTGCCACGCACGCTGGCCGGAGCTCTGGTACGGTCCGAACCGCGCGAAACGTCGCCACCGATCGTGTCCGGGGGAACGTGCTCTTCTTCGTCCACTCTCCTCTTCGCCCACGCTCTTCTTCGGCGCACGCCGGCCGTCTAACCGCTCCAGCGCCCCGTCGTGCCGCTCGGCGAAACTACAATGCCCCCGAATATTTTTTAGACCCGCGAAGCACTGAACCCGCGAAAGGTGAACCGCGAAGTAGCGAGGGTTCACTGTATGTATAAGACCAAGACCTACAAAAAAGTCTCTTGGAGCAATGAGCTAGGTTTTACAGGAAGTCGGCCATTTTGAATTTACTTAAAAGGGGGCGGGTCACCACAATGGACTTTGTGTAGAAATTATTATTGGGGCCCGAGCAGCGACCGTGGCGAGGTCCCTATTGTTTTTGTAGAAAATATTATTACTTTTATTATTATTATTATTATTATTATTAGGGCCTGAGCAGCGACCGCTGCGAAGTCCCTATTGTTTTTGTTGAAATTATTATTATTATTATTTTTCCGATTGTTCGATCGCATTTTTGACCCCTGAAACATGCACAAAAACTCACCAAACTTGGCAGTCTCATCGGGCATGGCGAAAAATTTGATATTTTAACGTCTAATATGAACAGGAAGTGAGTTATGAATTTTTGAAAGTCCGACTTTTGCCCTTTTTTGCATGTTTACAGGGGTCATTCTTTTGCACCCTGATCCTAAAGGCTTCATCTGATTGCCTTAAAATTCTGTCTGTAGCATCTGAAGACCTGGCACAAACACTGGGGCTAAAATTTTTTGTTTCCGAAATACTATATGACGGGGGCGGGGCATCAAAGTTTTCACTTAAGATTTCCTTCGCCGCAATGGACAAAATGCTTAATAACTCTCCTGCACATGCTGCTAAAAATCCAAAACTTCACATGTACATAAAGAGTCTGTACCTGAAGACATCTATATGTTTATATTCAGTTATACACCTTGCGCCAATCAATATCATTTTTTACATTTTGACGTACTGCACGGTGCCCTTTTAACGAATCTGATTGAATATTGGCTAGAAAAGACTCAAGACATTGATCTTACTCTATCCCTATTTTTGTGACTTTCCTTCGAAGGGCGTGGCTATTACGGTGCCGCAGAGTCTGATTATTCTCCGTGGCAACAAAAGTTCCTGCAAAATGATTCAGATGATCCATCTTCTCGAAATTTTTCACATTTGAGGATATTCAGGCCCTGAAGACGGCTGCCAACTTATTTTTGATCGCAGTGGTAGCGCCACCAACTGGTTAAAACAAATACAAATCATTTTCATTGATTTTTTTCTCCGGGCAGGTTAACAAAATCTACCTTACATTTGCTCGGATGAGTGTTTAGGCCTTGAGGATGTCACAATACGAAAGTCTTTCGCCTTCTTCAGAGTGTCACATGATGGTGTCTTGTGGCCCGTCTTTATCAGCTGATGTTCCATGAGGGCGTGACTTGCCTGTCACAAGAATGAAGGCAAGTCACGCCCCCCGCTGTCCGTTCACTCCGCCAAAATGCTGCTCCAGGTGGTAGAGAGGATGAAGGCTCCCTTGTCTCTGTTCATGGTTTTTATGCCTCGCTTGCAGATCTCAATGGCCTCTCTGATCCAGCGCTGTTGTTTGTTCTCTTCGGTGCGGATGACCCTGCCCTCCTCCCGGTCCATGATGTGGTTTTCCCTTTTGCAGTGGTCAGTGATTGCTGATTTGTAATGTTCATGTTGTGCTTGTTCTTTTACTGCTCTGATTTTTCATTTTTTTGACAGGTAAGTCACACCCTCATGGAACATCAGCTGATAAAGACGGGTCTCAAGACACCATCATGCGACACTCTGAAGAAGGCGAAAGACTCGCCGAAACATGTCAGGTAAAAAATTAACCTAAAACATAATTGTCTGCTTTTAATGAATCAGTCAAATATCAATAATAAGAAGACAAAATGAACCTAATACACATAAATGAATGCTTAATAACTCCCCTGCACATGCTCCTAAAAATCCAAACCTTCACCTGTAAATAAAACGTCCCGACCTGAAGACATCTTAATGTTATTATTTTGTTATACACACAGTGCCGCCAAGTGGAATCAAAAATTTGTTTTTATTTAAATTTTCACATACTGCACGGTGCCCTTTTGACGAATCCGACTGAAAATTAGTCAGAAAAGACTCAAGACAATGATCTTACTCTCTGCCGAATTTTGTGACGTTTTGGCAAAAGGCGTGGCTATTAAGGTGCTGAAAAGTCCGATTGTACTCTGTGGCAACAAAAGCTCCGGCAACATGACTCAGATGATCCTATCTTCTCGAAGTTGTACACATTTGAGGATACTTCAGCCCTGAAGACATCTACCAACTTATTTTACATCGTAGTAGTAGCGCCACCAACTGGTAAAAGCTAATACAAGTTATTTTCTTGGATGTTTTTCTCCGTGCAACTCAACAAGGTCGCCCTCATATATGCTCGGATGACTGTTTCGGCCATGAGGATGTCACAATACGAAATTCGTGATTTTTCGTGAAAAGTTGTGGGAGTGGCATTGCACTGTTCGGCAATAAAATAAAGCTGATTATGAGGTTCTAAATATGAACGACAACTCGTAAAACTTTACACACACATCAGGCCGAGCAAATTTATCAATATTTTATACGTTAGTTGTGCAGCTTTTTTGAAATGGCTCGCCATGGCCCTCGAGAAATGTTAAAAAAAAGCAGCTCTGGTTGAGTGTTTCACCTCGCTTTTTGTAAATTTTATGGAGTACAGTGAACCCTCGGTTATCGCGGTTAATGGGGACCGAGACCACCCGCGAAAACTGAAAATCCGCGAAGTAGCGGCGCACCTTCAAAAATGCTTAAAAAAAATATACAATATATATCATAAATATATAAATATATATATATATATATATATATATATATATATATATATATATATATATATATATATATATATATATATATATATATATATACGGGGAGAGAGAGAGTGAAATTCATGTTATAACAAAAAAACCAAATTATTATTAAAACGTATTATTTTTTTATTCCCCAGCCATTCTTTTTGTATTTATTTAATTACTCCGACTTTTACCTGCTGGTACGCCGTCCGGTGTGCCCTGTGAAATGAAAGGTGGCATTCTTTATTTATTTATTCATTTATTCATTCATAACTGACAGCCTCGCGCTCCGCTCGTGCCCGGGCAGAAGAGGTGCTCCAATTTGGCTTAACTGTGACACACGCCCGTCCTCCTCCGTCCGGAGCTTCCATTCGGTTAAACTTAGGGGCCGCTTGGCACCGCCCGTGCCCGGGGTAGGTGCTCCTCTTCGGCTTACTGTGACGCGAGCATGCCCTCCTCCTCCGGAGCTTCCATTCGGTTAAACTTAGGGGCCGCTTGGAACCGCCCGTGCCCGGGGAAGGTGCTCCTCTTCGGCTTACTGTGACGCGAGCATGCCCTCCTCCTCCGGAGCTTCCATTCGGTTAAACTTAGGGGCCGCTTGGCACCGCCCGTGCCCGGGGAAGGTGCTCCTCTACGGCTTAACTGCCACGCACGCTGGCCGGAGCTCTGGTACGGTCCGAACCGCGCGAAACGTCGCCACCGATCGTGTCCGGGGGAACGTGCTCTTCTTCGTCCACTCTCCTCTTCGCCCACGCTCTTCTTCGGCGCACGCCGGCCGTCTAACCGCTCCAGCGCCCCGTCGTGCCGCTCGGCGAAACTACAATGCCCCCGAATATTTTTTAGACCCGCGAAGCACTGAACCTGCGAAAGGTGAACCGCGAAGTAGCGAGGGTTCACTGTATGTATAAGACCAAGACCTACAAAAAAGTCTCTTGGAGCAATGAGCTAGGTTTTACAGGAAGTCGGCCATTTTGAATTTACTTAAAAGGGGGCGGGTCACCACAATGGACTTTGTGTAGAAATTATTATTGGGGCCCGAGCAGCGACCGCGGCGAGGTCCCTATTGTTTTTGGAGAAAATATTATTACTTTTATTATTATTATTATTATTATTATTAGGGCCTGAGCAGCGACCGCTGCGAAGTCCCTATTGTTTTTGTAGAAATTATTATTATTATTTTTCCGATTGTTCGATCGCATTTTTGACCCCCGAAACATGCACAAAAACTCACCAAACTTGGCAGTCTCATCGGGCATGGCGAAAAATTTGATATTTTAACGTCTAATATGAACAGGAAGTGAGTTATGAATTTTTGAAAGTCCGACTTTTGCCCTTTTTTGCATGTTTACAGGGGTCATTCTTTTGCACCCTGATCCTAAAGGCTTCATCTGATTGCCTTAAAATTCTGTCTGTAGCATCTGAAGACCTGGCACAAACACTGGGGCTAAAATTTTTTGTTTCCGAAATACTATATGACGGGGGCGGGGCATCAAAGTTTTCACTTAAGATTTCCTTCGCCGCAATGGACAAAATGCTTAATAACTCTCCTGCACATGCTGCTAAAAATCCAAAACTTCACATGTACATAAAGAGTCTGTACCTGAAGACATCTATATGTTTATATTCAGTTATACACCTTGCGCCAATCAATATCATTTTTTACATTTTGACGTACTGCACGGTGCCCTTTTAACGAATCTGATTGAAAATTGGCTAGAAAAGACTCAAGACATTGATCTTACTCTATCCCTATTTTTGTGACTTTCCTTCGAAGGGCGTGGCTATTACGGTGCCGCAGAGTCTGATTATTCTCCGTGGCAACAAAAGTTCCTGCAAAATGATTCAGATGATCCATCTTCTCGAAATTTTTCACATTTGAGGATATTCAGGCCCTGAAGACGGCTGCCAACTTATTTTTGATCGCAGTGGTAGCGCCACCAACTGGTTAAAACAAATACAAATTATTTTCGTTGATGTTTTTCTCCGGGCAGGTTAACAAAATCTACCTTATATTTGCTCGGATGAGTGTTTAGGCCTTGAGGATGTCACAATACGAAAGTCTTTCGCCTTCTTCAGAGTGTCACATGATGGTGTCTTGTGACCCGTCTTTATCAGCTGATGTTCCATGAGGGCGTGACTTACCTGTCACAAGAATGAAGGCAAGTCACGCCCCCCGCTGTCCGTTCACTCCGCCAAAATGCTGCTCCAGGTGGTAGAGAGGATGAAGGCTCCCTTGTCTCTGTTCATGGTTTTTATGCCTCGCTTGCAGATCTCAATGGCCTCTCTGATCCAGCGCTGTTGTTTGTTCTCTTCGGTGCGGATGACCCTGCCCTTCTCCCGGTCCATGATGTGGTTTTCCCTTTTGCAGTGGTCAGTGATTGCTGATTTGTAATGTTCATGTTGTGCTTGTTCTTTTACTGCTCTGATTTTTCATTTTTTTGACAGGTAAGTCACACCCTCATGGAACATCAGCTGATAAAGACGGGTCTCAAGACACCATCATGCGACACTCTGAAGAAGGCGAAAGACTCGCCGAAACATGTCAGGTAAAAAATTAACCTAAAACATAATTGTCTGCTTTTAATGAATCAGTCAAATATCAATAATAAGAAGACAAAATGAACCTAATACAAATAAATGAATGCTTAATAACTCCCCTGCACATGCTCCTAAAAATCCAAACCTTCACCTGTAAATAAAACGTCCCGACCTGAATACATCTTAATGTTATTATTTTGTTATACACACAGTGCCGCCAAGTGGAATCAAAAATTTGTTTTTATTTTAATTTTCACGTACTGCACGGTGCCCTTTCGACGAATCCGACTGAAAATTAGTCAGAAAAGACTCAAGACAATGATCTTACTCTCTGCCGAATTTTGTGACGTTTTGGCAAAAGGCGTGGCTATTACGGTGCTGAAAAGTCCGATTGTACTCTGTGGCAACAAAAGCTCCAGCAACATGACTCAGGTGATCCTATCTTCTCGAAGTTGCACACATTTGAGGATACTTAAGCCCTGAAGACATCTACCAACTTATTTTTCATCGTAGTAGTAGCGCCACCAACTGGTAAAAGCTAATACAAGTTATTTTCTTGGATGTTTTTCTCCGTGCAACTCAACAAGGTCGCCCTCATATATGCTCGGATGACTGTTTCGGCCATGAGGATGTCACAATACGAAATTCGTCCTTTTTCATGAAAAGTTGTGGGAGTGGCATTGCACTGTTCGGCAATAAAACAAAGCTGATTATGAGGTTCTAAATATGAACGACAACTCGTGAAACTTTACACACACATCAGGCCGAGCAAATTTATCAATATTTTATACGTTAGTTGTGCAGCTTTTTTGAAATGGCTCGCCATGGCCCTCGAGAAATGTTCAAAAAAGCAGCCCTGGTTGAGTGTTTCACCTCGCTTTTTGTAAATTTTATGGAGTACAGTGAACCCTCGGTTATCGCGGTTAATGGGGACCGAGACCACCCGCAAAAACTGAAAATCCGCGAAGTAGCGGCGCACCTTCAAAAATGCTTAAAAAAAATATACAATATATATAATAAATATATAAATATATATATATATATATATATATATATATATATATATATATATATATATATATATATATATATATACGGGGGGAGAGAGAGAGACAGAGAGTGAAATTCATGTTATAACAAAAAAAACAAATTATTATTAAAACTTATTATTTTTTTATTCCCCAACCATTCTTTTTGTATTTATTTAATTACTCCGACTTTTACCTGCTGGTACGCCGTCCGGTGTGCCCTGTGAAATGAAAGGTGGCATTCTTTATTTATTCATTCATTTATTCATTCATAACTGACAGCCTCGCGCTCCGCTCGTGCCCGGGCAGAAGAGGTGCTCCAATTCGGCTTCACTGTGACACACGCCCGCCCTCCTCCCCCGGAGCTTCCATTCGGTTAAACTTAGGGGCCGCTTGGCACCGCCCGTGCCCGGGGAAGGTGCTCCTCTTCGGCTTACTGTGACGCGAGCATGCCCTCCTCCTGCGGAGCTTCCATTCGGTTAAACTTAGGGGCCGCTTGGAACCGCCCGTGCCCGGGGAAGGTGCTCCTCTTCGGCTTACTGTGACGCGAGCATGCCCTCCTCCTCCGGAGCTTCCATTCGGTTAAACTTAGGGGCCGCTTGGCACCGCCCGTGCCCGGGGAAGGTGCTCCTCTACGGCTTAACTGCCACGCACGCCGGCCGGAGCTCTGGTACGGTCCGAACCGCGCGAAACGTCGCCACCGATCGTGTCCGGGGGAACGTGCTCTCTTCGTCCACTCTCCTCTTCGCCCACGCTCTTCTTCGGCGCACGCCGGCCGTCTAACTGCTCCAGCGCCCCGTCGTGCCGCTCGGCGAAACTACAATGCCCCCGAATATTTTTTAGACCCGCGAAGCACTGAACCCGCGAAAGGTGAACCGCGAAGTAGCGAGGGTTCACTGTATGTATAAGACCAAGACCTACAAAAAAGTCTCTTGGAGCAATGAGCTAGGTTTTACAGGAAGTCGGCCATTTTGAATTTACTTAAAAGGGGGCGGGTCACCACAATGGACTTTGTGTAGAAATTATTATTGGGGCCCGAGCAGCGACCGCGGCGAGGTCCCTATTGTTTTTGTAGAAATTATTATTATTATTATTTTTCCGATTGTTCGATCGCATTTTTGACCCCCGAAACATGCACAAAAACTCACCAAACTTGGCAGTCTCATCGGGCATGGCGAAAAATTTGATATTTTAACGTCTAATATGAACAGGAAGTGAGTTATGAATTTTTGAAAGTCCGATTTTTGCCCTTTTTTGCATGTTTACAGGGGTCATTCTTTTGCACCCTGATCCTAAAGGCTTCATCTGATTGCCTTAAAATTCTGTCTGGAGCATCTTAAGACCTGGGACAAACACTGGGGCTAAAAATTTTTGTTTCCGAAATACTATATGACGGGGGCGGGGCTTCAAAGTTTTCACTTAAGATTTCCTTCGCCGCAATGGACAAAATGCTTAATAACTCTCCTGCACGTGCTGCTAAAAATCCAAAACTTCACATGTACATAAAGAGTCGGTACCTGAAGACATCTATATGTTTATATTCAGTTATACACCTTGCGCCAATCAATATCATTTTTTACATTTTGACGTACTGCACGGTGCCCTTTTAACGAATCTGATTGAAAATTGGCTAGAAAAGACTCAAGACATTGATCTTACTCTATCCCTATTTTTGTGACTTTCCTTCGAAGGGCGTGGCTATTACGGTGCCGCAGAGTCTGATTATTCTCCGTGGCAACAAAAGTTCCTGCAAAATGATTCAGATGATCCATCTTCTCGAAATTTTTCACATTTGAGGATATTCAGGCCCTGAAGACGGCTGCCAACTTATTTTTGATCGCAGTGGTAGCGCCACCAACTGGTTAAAACAAATACAAATTATTTTCGTTGATTTTTTTCTCCGGGCAGGTTAACAAAATCTACCTTACATTTGCTCGGATGAGTGTTTAGGCCTTGAGGATGTCACAATACGAAAGTCTTTCGCCTTCTTCAGAGTGTCACATGATGGTGTCTTGTGGCCCGTCTTTATCAGCTGATGTTCCATGAGGGCGTGACTTACCTGTCACAAGAATGAAGGCAAGTCACGCCCCCCGCTGTCCGTTCACTCCGCCAAAATGCTGCTCCAGGTGGTAGAGAGGATGAAGGCTCCCTTGTCTCTGTTCATGGTTTTTATGCCTCGCTTGCAGATCTCAATGGCCTCTCTGATCCAGCGCTGTTGTTTGTTCTCTTCGGTGCGGATGACCCTGCCCTTCTCCCGGTCCATGATGTGGTTTTCCCTTTTGCAGTGGTCAGTGATTGCTGATTTGTAATGTTCATGTTGTGCTTGTTCTTTTACTGCTCTGATTTTTCATTTTTTTGACAGGTAAGTCACACCCTCATGGAACATCAGCTGATAAAGACGGGTCTCAAGACACCATCATGCGACACTCTGAAGAAGGCGAAAGACTCGCCGAAACATGTCAGGTAAAAAATTAACCTAAAACATAATTGTCTGCTTTTAATGAATCAGTCAAATATCAATAATAAGAAGACAAAATGAACCTAATACAAATAAATGAATGCTTAATAACTCCCCTGCACATGCTCCTAAAAATCCAAACCTTCACCTGTAAATAAAACGTCCCGACCTGAATACATCTTAATGTTATTATTTTGTTATACTCACAGTGCCGCCAAGTGGAATCAAAAATTTGTTTTTATTTTAATTTTCACGTACTGCACGGTGCCCTTTCGACGAATCCGACTGAAAATTAGTCAGAAAAGACTCAAGACAATGATCTTACTCTCTGCCGAATTTTGTGACGTTTTGGCAAAAGGCGTGGCTATTACGGTGCTGAAAAGTCCGATTGTACTCTGTGGCAACAAAAGCTCCAGCAACATGACTCAGGTGATCCTATCTTCTCGAAGTTGCACACATTTGAGGATACTTAAGCCCTGAAGACATCTACCAACTTATTTTTCATCGTAGTAGTAGCGCCACCAACTGGTAAAAGCTAATACAAGTTATTTTCTTGGATGTTTTTCTCCGTGCAACTCAACAAGGTCGCCCTCATATATGCTCGGATGACTGTTTCGGCCATGAGGATGTCACAATACGAAATTCGTCCTTTTTCATGAAAAGTTGTGGGAGTGGCATTGCACTGTTCGGCAATAAAACAAAGCTGATTATGAGGTTCTAAATATGAACGACAACTCGTGAAACTTTACACACACATCAGGCCGAGCAAATTTATCAATATTTTATACGTTAGTTGTGCAGCTTTTTTGAAATGGCTCGCCATGGCCCTCGAGAAATGTTCAAAAAAGCAGCCCTGGTTGAGTGTTTCACCTCGCTTTTTGTAAATTTTATGGAGTACAGTGAACCCTCGGTTATCGCGGTTAATGGGGACCGAGACCACCCGCAAAAACTGAAAATCCGCGAAGTAGCGGCGCACCTTCAAAAATGCTTAAAAAAAATATACAATATATATAATAAATATATAAATATATATATATGGCTGCCAGGATGGCCGAGTGGTCTAAGGCGCCGCGTTCCGGACCCGGTCTCCCCAGGAGGCCTGGGTTCGAATCTCGTGGCTGCCAGGATGGCCGAGTGGTCTAAGGCGCCGCGTTCAGGACCCAGTCTCCCCAGGAGGCCTGGGTTCGAATCTCGAATTTCCCCATTGTGGGACTAATAAAGGCATTATTATTATATATATATATATATATATATATATATATATATATACGGGGGGAGAGAGAGAGACAGAGAGTGAAATTCATGTTATAACAAAAAAAACAAATTATTATTAAAACTTATTATTTTTTTATTCCCCAACCATTCTTTTTGTATTTATTTAATTACTCCGACTTTTACCTGCTGGTACGCCGTCCGGTGTGCCCTGTGAAATGAAAGGTGGCATTCTTTATTTATTCATTCATTTATTCATTCATAACTGACAGCCTCGCGCTCCGCTCGTGCCCGGGCAGAAGAGGTGCTCCAATTCGGCTTCACTGTGACACACGCCCGCCCTCCTCCCCCGGAGCTTCCATTCGGTTAAACTTAGGGGCCGCTTGGCACCGCCCGTGCCCGGGGAAGGTGCTCCTCTTCGGCTTACTGTGACGCGAGCATGCCCTCCTCCTGCGGAGCTTCCATTCGGTTAAACTTAGGGGCCGCTTGGAACCGCCCGTGCCCGGGGAAGGTGCTCCTCTTCGGCTTACTGTGACGCGAGCATGCCCTCCTCCTCCGGAGCTTCCATTCGGTTAAACTTAGGGGCCGCTTGGCACCGCCCGTGCCCGGGAAAGGTGCTCCTCTACGGCTTAACTGCCACGCACGCCGGCCGGAGCTCTGGTACGGTCCGAACCGCGCGAAACGTCGCCACCGATCGTGTCCGGGGGAACGTGCTCTCTTCGTCCACTCTCCTCTTCGCCCACGCTCTTCTTCGGCGCACGCCGGCCGTCTAACTGCTCCAGCGCCCCGTCGTGCCGCTCGGCGAAACTACAATGCCCCCGAATATTTTTTAGACCCGCGAAGCACTGAACCCGCGAAAGGTGAACCGCGAAGTAGCGAGGGTTCACTGTATGTATAAGACCAAGACCTACAAAAAAGTCTCTTGGAGCAATGAGCTAGGTTTTACAGGAAGTCGGCCATTTTGAATTTACTTAAAAGGGGGCGGGTCACCACAATGGACTTTGTGTAGAAATTATTATTGGGGCCCGAGCAGCGACCGCGGCGAGGTCCCTATTGTTTTTGTAGAAATTATTATTATTATTATTTTTCCGATTGTTCGATCGCATTTTTGACCCCCGAAACATGCACAAAAACTCACCAAACTTGGCAGTCTCATCGGGCATGGCGAAAAATTTGATATTTTAACGTCTAATATGAACAGGAAGTGAGTTATGAATTTTTGAAAGTCCGATTTTTGCCCTTTTTTGCATGTTTACAGGGGTCATTCTTTTGCACCCTGATCCTAAAGGCTTCATCTGATTGCCTTAAAATTCTGTCTGGAGCATCTTAAGACCTGGGACAAACACTGGGGCTAAAAATTTTTGTTTCCGAAATACTATATGACGGGGGCGGGGCTTCAAAGTTTTCACTTAAGATTTCCTTCGCCGCAATGGACAAAATGCTTAATAACTCTCCTGCACGTGCTGCTAAAAATCCAAAACTTCACATGTACATAAAGGGTCGGTACCTGAAGACATCTATATGTTTATATTCAGTTATACACCTTGCGCCAATCAATATCATTTTTTACATTTTGACGTACTGCACGGTGCCCTTTTAACGAATCTGATTGAAAATTGGCTAGAAAAGACTCAAGACATTGATCTTACTCTATCCCTATTTTTGTGACTTTCCTTCGAAGGGCGTGGCTATTACGGTGCCGCAGAGTCTGATTATTCTCCGTGGCAACAAAAGTTCCTGCAAAATGATTCAGATGATCCATCTTCTCGAAATTTTTCACATTTGAGGATATTCAGGCCCTGAAGACGGCTGCCAACTTATTTTTGATCGCAGTGGTAGCGCCACCAACTGGTTAAAACAAATACAAATTATTTTCGTTGATGTTTTTCTCCGGGCAGGTTAACAAAATCTACCTTATATTTGCTCGGATGAGTGTTTAGGCCTTGAGGATGTCACAATACGAAAGTCTTTCGCCTTCTTCAGAGTTTCACATGATGGTGTCTTGTGACCCGTCTTTATCAGCTGATGTTCCATGAGGGCGTGACTTACCTGTCACGAGAATGAAGGCAAGTCACGCCCCCCGCTGTCCGTTCACTCCGCCAAGATGCTGGTCCAGGTGGTAGAGAGGATGAAGGCTCCCTTGTCTCTGTTCATGGTTTTTATGCCTCGCTTGCAGATCTCAATGGCCTCTCTGATCCAGCGCTGTTGTTTGTTCTCTTCTGTGCGGATGACCCTGCCCTTCTCCCGGTCCATGATGTGGTTTTCCCTTTTGCAGTGGTCAGTGATTGCTGATTTGTAATGTTCATGTTGTGCTTGTTCTTTTACTGCTCTGATTTTTTTCATTTTTTTGACAGGTAAGTCACACCCTCATGGAACATCAGCTCAAGACACCATCATGCGACACTCTGAAGAAGGCGAAAGACTCGCCGAAACATGTCAGTGAAAAAATTAACCTAAAACATAATTGTCTGCTTTTAATGAATCAGTCAAATATCAATAATAAGAAGACAAAATGAACCTAATACAAATAAATGAATGCTTAATAACTCCCCTGCACATGCTCCTAAAAATCCAAACCTTCACCTGTAAATAAAACGTCCCGACCTGAAGACATCTTAATGTTATTATTTTGTTATACACACAGTGCCGCCAAGTGGAATCAAAAATTTGTTTTTATTTTAATTTTCACGTACTGCACGGTGCCCTTTCGACGAATCCGACTGAAAATTAGTCAGAAAAGACTCAAGACAATGATCTTACTCTCTGCCGAATTTTGTGACGTTTTGGCAAAAGGCGTGGCTATTACGGTGCTGAAAAGTCCGATTGTACTCTGTGGCAACAAAAGCTCCAGCAACATGACTCAGGTGATCCTATCTTCTCGAAGTTGCACACATTTGAGGATACTTAAGCCCTGAAGACATCTACCAACTTATTTTTCATCGTAGTAGTAGCGCCACCAACTGGTAAAAGCTAATACAAGTTATTTTCTTGGATGTTTTTCTCCGTGCAACTCAACAAGGTCGCCCTCATATATGCTCGGATGACTGTTTCGGCCATGAGGATGTCCCAATACGAAATTCGTCCTTTTTCATGAAAAGTTGTGGGAGTGGCATTGCACTGTTCGGCAATAAAACAAAGCTGATTATGAGGTTCTAAATATGAACGACAACTCGTGAAACTTTACACACACATCAGGCCGAGCAAATTTATCAATATTTTATACGTTAGTTGTGCAGCTTTTTTGAAATGGCTCGCCATGGCCCTCGAGAAATGTTCAAAAAAGCAGCCCTGGTTGAGTGTTTCACCTCGCTTTTTGTAAATTTTATGGAGTACAGTGAACCCTCGGTTATCGCGGTTAATGGGGACCGAGACCACCCGCAAAAACTGAAAATCCGCGAAGTAGCGGCGCACCTTCAAAAATGCTTAAAAAAAATATACAATATATATAATAAATATATAATATATATATATATATATATATATATATATATATATATATATATATATACGGGGGGAGAGAGAGAGACAGAGAGTGAAATTCATGTTATAACAAAAAAAACAAATTATTATTAAAACTTATTATTTTTTTATTCCCCAACCATTCTTTTTGTATTTATTTAATTACTCCGACTTTTACCTGCTGGTACGCCGTCCGGTGTGCCCTGTGAAATGAAAGGTGGCATTCTTTATTTATTCATTCATTTATTCATTCATAACTGACAGCCTCGCGCTCCGCTCGTGCCCGGGCAGAAGAGGTGCTCCAATTCGGCTTCACTGTGACACACGCCCGCCCTCCTCCCCCGGAGCTTCCATTCGGTTAAACTTAGGGGCCGCTTGGCACCGCCCGTGCCCGGGGAAGGTGCTCCTCTTCGGCTTACTGTGACGCGAGCATGCCCTCCTCCTGCGGAGCTTCCATTCGGTTAAACTTAGGGGCCGCTTGGAACCGCCCGTGCCCGGGGAAGGTGCTCCTCTTCGGCTTACTGTGACGCGAGCATGCCCTCCTCCTCCGGAGCTTCCATTCGGTTAAACTTAGGGGCCGCTTGGCACCGCCCGTGCCCGGGAAAGGTGCTCCTCTACGGCTTAACTGCCACGCACGCTGGCCGGAGCTCTGGTACGGTCCGAACCGCGCGAAACGTCGCCACCGATCGTGTCCGGGGGAACGTGCTCTTCTTCGTCCACTCTCCTCTTCGCCCACGCTCTTCTTCGGCGCACGCCGGCCGTCTAACCGCTCCAGCGCCCCGTCGTGCCGCTCGGCGAAACTACAATGCCCCCGAATATTTTTTAGACCCGCGAAGCACTGAACCCGCGAAAGGTGAACCGCGAAGTAGCGAGGGTTCACTGTATGTATAAGACCAAGACCTACAAAAAAGTCTCTTGGAGCAATGAGCTAGGTTTTACAGGAAGTCGGCCATTTTTAATTTACTTAAAAGGGGGCGGGTCACCACAATGGACTTTGTGTAGAAATTATTATTGGGGCCCGAGCAGCGACCGCGGCGAGGTCCCTATTGTTTTTGTAGAAAATATTATTACTTTTATTATTATTATTATTATTATTATTATTAGGGCCTGAGCAGCGACCGCTGCGAAGTCCCTATTGTTTTTGTAGAAATTATTATTATTATTATTTTTCCGATTGTTCGATCGCATTTTTGACCCCCGAAACATGCACAAAAACTCACCAAACTTGGCAGTCTCATCGGGCATGGCGAAAAATTTGATATTTTAACGTCTAATATGAACAGGAAGTGAGTTATGAATTTTTGAAAGTCCGACTTTTGCCCTTTTTTGCATGTTTACAGGGGTCATTCTTTTGCACCCTGATCCTAAAGGCTTCATCTGATTGCCTTAAAGTTCTGTCTGGAGCATCTTAAGACCTGGGACAAACACTGGGGCTAAAATTTTTTGTTTCCGAAATACTATATGACGGGGGCGGGGCTTCAAAGTTTTCACTTAAGATTTCCTTCGCCGCAATGGACAAAATGCTTAATAACTCTCCTGCACGTGATGCTAAAAATCCAAAACTTCACATGTACATAAAGAGTCTGTACCTGAAGACATCTATATGTTTATATTCAGTTATACACCTTGCGCCAATCAATATAAATCTTTACATTTTGACGTACTGCACGGTGCCCTTTTAACGAATCCGACTGAAAATTGGCTAGAAAAGACTCAAGACATTGATCTTACTCTATCCCTATTTTTATGACTTTCCTTCAAAGGGCGTGGCTATTACGGTGCCGCAGAGTCTGATTATTCTCCGTGGCAACAAAAGTTCCTGCAAAATGATTCAGATGATCCATCTTCTGGAAATCTTTCACATTTGAGGATATTCAGGCCCTGAAGACGGCTGCCAACTTATTTTTGATCGCAGTGGTAGCGCCACCAACTGGTTAAAACAAATACAAATTATTTTCGTTGATGTTTTTCTCCGGGCAGGTTAACAAAATCTACCTTATATTTGCTCGGATGAGTGTTTAGGCCTTGAGCATGTCACAATACGAAAGTCTTTCGCCTTCTTCAGAGTGTCACATGATGGTGTCTTGTGACCCGTCTTTATCAGCTGATGTTCCATGAGGGCGTGACTTACCTGTCACAAGAATGAAGGCAAGTCACGCCCCCCGCTGTCCGTTCACTCCGCCAAGATGCTGGTCCAGGTGGTAGAGAGGATGAAGGCTCCCTTGTCTCTGTTCATGGTTTTTATGCCTCGCTTGCAGATCTCAATGGCCTCTCTGATCCAGCGCTGTTGTTTGTTCTCTTCTGTGCGGATGACCCTGCCCTTCTCCCGGTCCATGATGTGGTTTTCCCTTTTGCAGTGGTCAGTGATTGCTGATTTGTAATGTTCATGTTGTGCTTGTTCTTTTACTGCTCTGATTTTTTCATTTTTTTGACAGGTAAGTCACACCCTCATGGAACATCAGCTCAAGACACCATCATGCGACACTCTGAAGAAGGCGAAAGACTCGCCGAAACATGTCAGGTAAAAAATTAACCTAAAACATAATTGTCTGCTTTTAATGAATCAGTCAAATATCAATAATAAGAAGACAAAATGAACCTAATACAAATAAAGGAATGCTTAATAACTCCCCTGCACATGCTCCTAAAAATCCAAACCTTCACCTGTAAATAAAACGTCCCGACCTGAAGACATCTTAATGTTATTATTTTGTTATACACACAGTGCCGCCAAGTGGAATCAAAAATTTGTTTTTATTTTAATTTTCACGTACTGCACGGTGCCCTTTTGACGAATCCGACTGAAAATTAGTCAGAAAAGACTCAAGACAATGATCTTACTCTCTGCCGAATTTTGTGACGTTTTGGCAAAAGGCGTGGCTATTAAGGTGCTGAAAAGTCCGATTGTACTCTGTGGCAACAAAAGCTCCGGCAACATGACTCAGATGATCCTATCTTCTCGAAGTTGTACACATTTGAGGATACTTCAGCCCTGAAGACATCTACCAACTTATTTTACATCGTAGTAGTAGCGCCACCAACTGGTAAAAGCTAATACAAGTTATTTTCTTGGATGTTTTTCTCCGTGCAACTCAACAAGGTCGCCCTCATATATGCTCGGATGACTGTTTCGGCCATGAGGATGTCACAATACGAAATTCGTGATTTTTCGTGAAAAGTTGTGGAGTGGCATTGCACTGTTCGGCAATAAAACAAAGCTGATTATGAGGTTCTAAATATGAACGACAACTCGTAAAACTTTACACACACATCAGGCCGAGCAAATTTATCAATATTTTATACGTTAGTTGTGCAGCTTTTTTGAAATGGCTCGCCATGGCCCTCGAGAAATGTTAAAAAAAAGCAGCTCTGGTTGAGTGTTTCACCTCGCTTTTTGTAAATTTTATGGAGTACAGTGAACCCTCGGTTATCGCGGTTAATGGGGACCGAGACCACCCGCGAAAACTGAAAATCCGCGAAGTAGCGGCGCACCTTCAAAAATGCAAAAAAAAAATATACAATATATATAATAAATATATAATATATATATATATATATATATATATATATATATATATATATATATATATATATATACGGGGGGAGAGAGAGAGAGAGAGTGAAATTCATGTTATAACAAAAAAACCAAATTATTATTAAAACGTATTATTTTTTTATTCCCCAGCCATTCTTTTTGTATTTATTTAATTACTCCGACTTTTACCTGCTGGTACGCCGTCCGGTGTGCCCTGTGAAATGAAAGGTGGCATTCTTTATTTATTTATTCATTTATTCATTCATAACTGACAGCCTCGCGCTCCGCTCGTGCCCGGGCAGAAGAGGTGCTCCATTTTGGCTTAACTGTGACACACGCCCGCCCTCCTCCCCCGGAGCTTCCATTCGGTTAAACTTAGGGGCCGCTTGGCACCGCCCGTGCCCGGGGAAGGTGCTCCTCTTCGGCTTACTGTGACGCGAGCATGCCCTCCTCCTGCGGAGCTTCCATTCGGTTAAACTTAGGGGCCGCTTGGAACCGCCCGTGCCCGGGGAAGGTGCTCCTCTTCGGCTTACTGTGACGCGAGCATGCCCTCCTCCTCCGGAGCTTCCATTCGGTTAAACTTAGGGGCCGCTTGGCACCGCCCGTGCCCGGGGAAGGTGCTCCTCTACGGCTTAACTTCCACGCACGCCGGCCGGAGCTCTGGTACGGTCCGAACCGCGCGAAACGTCGCCACCGATCGTGTCCGGGGGAACGTGCTCTTCTTCGTCCACTCTCCTCTTCGCCCACGCTCTTCTTCGGCGCACGCCGGCCGTCTAACCGCTCCAGCGCCCCGTCGTGCCGCTCGGCGAAACTACAATGCCCCCGAATATTTTTTATACCCGCGAAGCACTGAACCCGCGAAAGGTGAACCGCGAAGTAGCGAGGGTTCACTGTATGTATAAGACCAAGACCTACAAAAAAGTCTCTTGGAGCAATGAGCTAGGTTTTACAGGAAGTCGGCCATTTTGAATTTACTTAAAAGGGGGCGGGTCACCACAATGGACTTTGTGTAGAAATTATTATTGGGGCCCGAGCAGCGACCGCGGCGAGGTCCCTATTGTTTTTGTAGAAAATATTATTACTTTTATTATTATTATTATTATTATTATTAGGGCCTGAGCAGCGACCGCTGCGAAGTCCCTATTGTTTTTGTAGAAATTATTATTATTATTATTTTTCCGATTGTTCGATCGCATTTTTGACCCCCGAAACATGCACAAAAACTCACCAAACTTGGCAGTCTCATCGGGCATGGCGAAAAATTTGATATTTTAACGTCTAATATGAACAGGAAGTGAGTTATGAATTTTTGAAAGTCCGACTTTTGCCCTTTTTTGCATGTTTACAGGGGTCATTCTTTTGCACCCTGATCCTAAAGGCTTCATCTGATTGCCTTAAAATTCTGTCTGTAGCATCTGAAGACCTGGGACAAACACTGGGGCTAAAATTTTTTGTTTCCGAAATACTATATGACGGGGGCGGGGCTTCAAAGTTTTCACTTAAGATTTCCTTCGCCGCAATGGACAAAATGCTTAATAACTCTCCTGCACATGCTGCTAAAAATCCAAAACTTCACATGTACATAAAGAGTCTGTACCTGAAGACATCTATATGTTTATATTCAGTTATACACCTTGCGCCAATCAATATCATTTTTTACATTTTGACGTACTGCACGGTGCCCTTTTAACGAATCTGATTGAAAATTGGCTAGAAAAGACTCAAGACATTGATCTTACTCTATCCCTATTTTTGTGACTTTCCTTCGAAGGGCGTGGCTATTACGGTGCCGCAGAGTCTGATTATTCTCCGTGGCAACAAAAGTTCCTGCAAAATGATTCAGATGATCCATCTTCTCGAAATTTTTCACATTTGAGGATATTCAGGCCCTGAAGACGGCTGCCAACTTATTTTTGATCGCAGTGGTAGCGCCACCAACTGGTTAAAACAAATACAAATTATTTTCGTTGATGTTTTTCTCCGGGCAGGTTAACAAAATCTACCTTATATTTGCTCGGATGAGTGTTTAGGCCTTGAGCATGTCACAATACGAAAGTCTTTCGCCTTCTTCAGAGTGTCACATGATGGTGCCTTGTGACCCGTCTTTATCAGATGATGTTCCATGAGGGCGTGACTTACCTGTCACAAGAATGAAGGCAAGTCACGCCCCCCGCTGTCCGTTCACTCCGCCAAGATGCTGGTCCAGGTGGTAGAGAGGATGAAGGCTCCCTTGTCTCTGTTCATGGTTTTTAT
This sequence comes from Idiotropiscis lumnitzeri, assembly GCF_059441095.1. Taxonomy (NCBI): domain Eukaryota; kingdom Metazoa; phylum Chordata; class Actinopteri; order Syngnathiformes; family Syngnathidae; genus Idiotropiscis; species Idiotropiscis lumnitzeri. The sequence continues at coordinate 771,312 of NW_028283577.1, read as the reverse complement.
GCCTCGCTTGCAGATCTCAATGGCCTCTCTGATCCAGCGCTGTTGTTTGTTCTCTTCTGTGCGGATGACCCTGCCCTTCTCCCGGTCCATGATGTGGTTTTCCCTTTTGCAGTGGTCAGTGATTGCTGATTTGTAATGTTCATGTTGTGCTTGTTCTTTTACTGCTCTGATTTTTTTCATTTTTTTGACAGGTAAGTCACACCCTCATGGAACATCAGCTCAAGACACCATCATGCGACACTCTGAAGAAGGCGAAAGACTCGCCGAAACATGTCAGTGAAAAAATTAACCTAAAACATAATTGTCTGCTTTTAATGAATCAGTCAAATATCAATAATAAGAAGACAAAATGAACCTAATACAAATAAATGAATGCTTAATAACTCCCCTGCACATGCTCCTAAAAATCCAAACCTTCACCTGTAAATAAAACGTCCCGACCTGAAGACATCTTAATGTTATTATTTTGTTATACACACAGTGCCGCCAAGTGGAATCAAAAATTTGTTTTTATTTTAATTTTCACGTACTGCACGGTGCCCTTTTGACGAATCCGACTGAAAATTAGTCAGAAAAGACTCAAGACAATGATCTTACTCTCTGCCGAATTTTGTGACGTTTTGGCAAAAGGCGTGGCTATTACGGTGCTGAAAAGTCCGATTGTACTCTGTGGCAACAAAAGCTCCGGCAACATGACTCAGATGATCCTATCATCTCGAAGTTGTACACATTTGAGGATACTTCAGCCCTGAAGACATCTACCGACTTATTTTTCATCGTAGTAGTAGCGCCACCAACTGGTAAAAGCTAATACAAGTTATTTTCTTGGATGTTTTTCTCCGTGCAACTCAACAAGGTTGCCCTCATATATGCTCGGATGACTGTTTCGGCCATGAGGATGTCACAATACGAAATTTGTCTTTTTCGTGAAAAGTTTTGGGAGTGGCATTGCACTGTTCGGCAATAAAACAACGCTGATTATGAGGTTCTAAATATGAACGACAACTCGTGAAACTTAACACACACATCAGGCCGAGCAAATTTATCAATATTTTATACGTTAGTTGTGCAGCTTTTTTGAAATGGCTCGCCATGGCCCTCGAGAAATGTTAAAAAAAGCAGCCCTGATTGAGTGTTTCACCTCGCTTTTTGTAAATTTTATGGAGTACAGTGAACCCTCGGTTATCGCGGTTAATGGGGACCGAGACCACCCGCGAAAACTGAAAATCCGCGAAGTAGCGGCGCACCTTCAAAAATGCTTAAAAAAAATATACAATGTATATAATAAATATATATATATATATATATATACGGGGAGAGAGAGAGTGAAATTCATTTTATAACAAAAAAACCAAATTATTATTAAAACGTATTATTTTTTTATTCCCCAGCCATTCTTTTTGTATTTATTTAATTACTCCGACTTTTACCTGCTGGTACGCCGTCCGGTGTGCCCTGTGAAATGAAAGGTGGCATTCTTTATTTATTTATTCATTTATTCATTCATAACTGACAGCCTCGCGCTCCGCTCGTGCCCGGGCAGAAGAGGTGCTCCAATTCGGCTTAACTGTGACACACGCCCGCCCTCCTCCCCCGGAGCTTCCATTCGGTTAAACTTAGGGGCCGCTTGGCACCGCCGTTCCCGGGGAAGGTGCTACTCTTCGGCTTACTGTGACGCGAGCATGCCCTCCTCCTCCGGAGCTTCCATTCGGTTAAACTTAGGGGCCGCTTGGAACCGCCCGTGCCCGGGGAAGGTGCTCCTCTTCGGCTTACTGTGACGCGAGCATGCCCTCCTCCTCCGGAGCTTCCATTCGGTTAAACTCAGGGGCCGCTTGGAACCGCCCGTGCCCGGGGAAGGTGCTCCTCTTCGGCTTACTGTGACGCGAACATGCCCTCCTCCTCCGGAGCTTCCATTCGGTTAAACTTAGGGGCCGCTTGGCACCGCCCGTGCCCGGGGAAGGTGCTCCTCTATGGCTTAACTGCCACGCACGCCGGCCGGAGCTCTGGTACGGTCCGAACCGCGCGAAACGTCGCCACCGATCGTGTCCGGGGGAACGTGCTCTTCTTCGTCCACTCTCCTCTTCGCCCACGCTCTTCTTCGGCGCACGCCGGCCGTCTAACCGCTCCAGCGCCCCGTCGAGCCGCTCGGCGAAACTACAATGCCCCCGAATATTTTTTAGACCCGCGAAGCACTGAACCCGCGAAAGGTGAACCGCGAAGTAGCGAGGGTTCACTGTATGTATAAGACCAAGACCTACAAAAAAGTCTCTTGGAGCAATGAGCTAGGTTTTACAGGAAGTCGGCCATTTTGAATTTACTTAAAAGGGGGCGGGTCACCACAATGGACTTTGTGTAGAAATTATTATTGGGGCCCGAGCAGCGACCGCCGCGAGGTCCCTATTGTTTTTGTAGAAAATATTATTACTATTATTATTATTATTATTATTAGGGCCTGAGCAGCGACCGCTGCGAAGTCCCTATTGTTTTTGTAGGAATTATTATTATTATTATTTTTCCGATTGTTCGATCGCATTTTTGACCCCCGAAACATGCACAAAAACTCACCAAACTTGGCAGTCTCATCGGGCATGGCGAAAAATTTGATATTTTTTAACGTCTAATATGAACAGGAAGTGAGTTATGAATTTTTGAAAGTCCGACTTTTGCCCTTTTTTGCATGTTTACAGGGGTCATTCTTTTGCACCCTGATCCTAAAGGCTTCATCTGATTGCCTTAAAGTTCTGTCTGGAGCATCTTAAGACCTGGGACAAACACTGGGGCTAAAATTTTTTGTTTCCGAAATACTATATGACGGGGGCGGGGCTTCAAAGTTTTCACTTAAGATTTCCTTCGCCGCAATGGACAAAATGCTTAATAACTCTCCTGCACGTGCTGCTAAAAATCCAAAACTTCACATGTACATAAAGAGTCGGTACCTGAAGACATCTATATGTTTATATTCAGTTATACACCTTGCGCCAATCAATATAAATCTTTACATTTTGACGTACTGCACGGTGCCCTTTTAACGAATCCGATTGAAAATTGGCTAGAAAAGACTCAAGACATTGATCTTACTCTATCCCTATTTTTATGACTTTCCTTCAAAGGGCGTGGCTATTACGGTGCCGCAGAGTCTGATTATTCTCCGTGGCAACAAAAGTTCCTGCAAAATGATTCAGATGATCCATCTTCTGGAAATCTTTCACATTTGAGGATATTCAGGCCCTGAAGACGACTGCCAACTTAATTTTGATCGCAGTGGTAGCGCCACCAACTGGTTAAAACAAATACAAATTATTTTCGTTGATGTTTTTCTTTGGGCAGGTTAACAAAATCTACCTTATATTTGCTCGGATGAGTGTTTAGACCTTGAGGATGTCACAATACGAAAGTCTTTCGCCTTCTTCAGAGTGTCACATGATGGTGTCTTGTGACCCGTCTTTATCAGCTGATGTTCCATGAGGGCGTGACTTACCTGTCACGAGAATGAAGGCAAGTCACGCCCCCCGCTGTCCGTTCACTCCGCCAAGATGCTGGTCCAGGTGGTAGAGAGGATGAAGGCTCCCTTGTCTCTGTTCATGGTTTTTATGCCTCGCTTGCAGATCTCAATGGCCTCTCTGATCCAGCGCTGTTGTTTGTTCTCTTCTGTGCGGATGACCCTGCCCTTCTCCCGGTCCATGATGTGGTTTTCCCTTTTGCAGTGGTCAGTGATTGCTGATTTGTAATGTTCATGTTGTGCTTGTTCTTTTACTGCTCTGATTTTTTCATTTTTTTGACAGGTAAGTCACACCCTCATGGAACATCAGCTGATAAAGACGGGTCTCAAGACACCATCATGCGACACTCTGAAGAAGGCAAAAGACTCGCCGAAACATGTCAGGTAAAAAATTAACCTCAAACATAATTGTCTGCTTTTAATGAATCAGTCAAATATCAATAATAAGAAGACAAAATGAACCTAATACAAATAAATGAATGCTTAATAACTCCCCTGCACATGCTCCTAAAAATCCAAACCTTCACCTGTAAATAAAACGTCCCGACCTGAAGACATCTTAATGTTATTATTTTGTTATACACACAGCGCCGCCAAGTGGAATCAAAAATTTGTTTTTATTTTAATTTTCACGTACTGCACGGTGCCCTTTTGACGAATCCGACTGAAAATTTGTCAGAAAAGACTCAAGACAATGATCTTACTCTCTGCCGAATTTTGTGACGTTTTGGCAAAAGGCGTGGCTATTACGGTGCTGAAAAGTCCGATTGTACTCTGTGGCAACAAAAGCTCCGGCAACATGACTCAGATGATCCTATCTTCTCGAAGTTGTACACATTTGAGGATAATTCAGCCCTGAAGACATCTACCGACTTATTTTTCATCGTAGTAGTAGCGCCACCAACTGGTAAAAGCTAATACAAGTTATTTTCTTGGATGTTTTTCTCCGTGCAACTCAACAAGGTCGCCCTCATATATGCTCGGATGACTGTTTCGGCCATGAGGATGTCACAATACGAAATTTGTCCTTTTTCGTGAAAAGTTGTGGGAGTGGCATTGCACTGTTCGGCAATAAAACAACGCTGATTATGAGGTTCTAAATATGAACGACAACTCGTGAAACTTTACACACACATCAGGCCGAGCAAATTTATCAATATTTTATACGTTAGTTGTGCAGCTTTTTTTAAATGGCTCGCCATGGCCCTCGAGAAATGTTAAAAAAAGCAGCCCTGATTGAGTGTTTCACCTCGCTTTTTGTAAATTTTATGGAGTACAGTGAACCCTCGGTTATCGCGGTTAATGGGGACCGAGACCACCCGCGAAAACTGAAAATCCGCGAAGTAGCGGCGCACCTTCAAAAATGCTTAAAAAAAATATACAATATATATAATAAATATATATATATATATATATACGGGGAGAGAGAGAGTGAAATTCATGTTATAACAAAAAAACCAAATTATTATTAAAACGTATTATTTTTTTATTCCCCAGCCATTCTTTTTGTATTTATTTAATTACTCCGACTTTTACCTGCTGGTACGCCGTCCGGTGTGCCCTGTGAAATGAAAGGTGGCATTCTTTATTTATTTATTCATTTATTCATTCATAACTGACAGCCTCGCGCTCCGCTCGTGCCCGGGCAGAAGAGGTGCTCCAATTTGGCTTAACTGTGACACACGCCCGCCCTCCTCCCCCGGAGCTTCCATTCGGTTAAACTTAGGGGCCGCTTGGCACCGCCCGTGCCCGGGGAAGGTGCTCCTCTTCGGCTTACTGTGACGTGAGCATGCCCTCCTCCTCCGGAGCTTCCATTCGGTTAAACTTAGGGGCCGCTTGGAACCGCCCGTGCCCGGGGAAGGTGCTCCTCTACGGCTTAACTGCCACGCACGCCGGCCGGAGCTCTGGTACGGTCCGAACCGCGCGAAACGTCGCCACCGATCGTGTCCGGGGGAACGTGCTCTTCTTCGTCCACTCTCCTCTTCGCCCACGCTCTTCTTCGGCGCACGCCGGCCGTCTAATCTCTCCAGCGACCCGTCGTGCCGCTCGGCGAAACTACAATGCCCCAGAATATTTTTTAGACCCGCGAAGCACTGAACCCGCGAAAGGTGAACCGCGAAGTAGCGAGGGTTCACTGTATGTATAAGACCAAGACCTACAAAAAAGTCTCTTGGAGCAATGAGCTAGGTTTTACAGGAAGTCGGCCATTTTGAATTTACTTAAAAGGGGGCGGGTCACCACAATGGACTTTGTGTAGAAATTATTATTGGGGCCCGAGCACCGACCGCGGCGAGGTCCCTATTGTTTTTGTAGAAAACATTATTACTTTTATTATTATTATTATTATTATTATTAGGGCCTGAGCAGCGACCGCTGCGAAGTCCCTATTGTTTTTGTAGAAATTATTATTATTATTATTTTTCCGATTGTTCGATCGCATTTTTGACCCCCGAAACATGCACAAAAACTCACCAAACTTGGCAGTCTCATCGGGCATGGCGAAAAATTTGATATTTTAACGTCTAATATGAACAGGAAGTGAGTTATGAATTTTTGAAAGTCCGACTTTTGCCCTTTTTTGCATGTTTACAGGGGTCATTCTTTTGCACCCTGATCCTAAAGGCTTCATCTGATTGCCTTAAAATTCTGTCTGTAGCATCTGAAGACCTGGGACAAACACTGGGGCTAAAATTTTTTGTTTCCGAAATACTATATGACGGGGGCGGGGCTTCAAAGTTTTCACTTAAGATTTCCTTCGCCGCAATGGACAAAATGCTTAATAACTCTCCTGCACATGCTGCTAAATATCCAAAACTTCACATGTACATAAAGAGTCTGTACCTGAAGACATCTATAAGTTTATATTCAGTTATACACCTTGCGCCAATCAATATCATTTTTTACATTTTGACGTACTGCACGGTGCCCTTTTAACGAATCCGATTGAAAATTGGCTAGAAAAGACTCAAGACATTGATCTTACTCTATCCCTATTTTTATGACTTTCCTTCAAAGGGCGTGGCTATTACGGTGCCGCAGAGTCTGATTATTCTCCGTGGCAAAAAAAGTTCCTGCAAAATGATTCAGATGATCCATCTTCTGGAAATCTTTCACATTTGAGGATATTCAGGCCCTGAAGACGGCTGCCAACTTATTTTTGATCGCAGTGGTAGCGCCACCAACTGGTTAAAACAAATACAAATTATTTTCGTTGATGTTTTTCTCCGGGCAGGTGAACAAAATCTACCTTATATTTGCTCGGTTGAGTGTTTAGGCCTTGAGCATGTCACAATACGAAAGTCTTTCGCCTTCTTCAGAGTGTCACATGATGGTGTCTTGTGACCCGTCTTTATCAGCTGATGTTCCATGAGGGCGTGACTTACCTGTCACAAGAATGAAGGCAAGTCACGCCCCCCGCTGTCCGTTCACTCCGCCAAAATGCTGCTCCAGGTGGTAGAGAGGATGAAGGCTCCCTTGTCTCTGTTCATGGTTTTTATGCCTCGCTTGCAGATCTCAATGGCCTCTCTGATCCAGCGCTGTTGTTTGTTCTCTTCGGTGCGGATGACCCTGCCCTTCTCCCGGTCCATGATGTGGTTTTCGCTTTTGCAGTGGTCAGTGATTGCTGATTTGTAATGTTCATGTTGTGCTTGTTCTTTTACTGCTCTGATTTTTCATTTTTTTGACAGGTAAGTCACACCCTCATGGAACATCAGCTGATAAAGACGGGTCTCAAGACACCATCATGCGACACTCTGAAGAAGGCGAAAGACTCGCCGAAACATGTCAGGTAAAAAATTAACCTAAAACATAATTGTCTGCTTTTAATGAATCAGTCAAATATCAATAATAAGAAGACAAAATGAACCTAATACAAATAAATGAATGCTTAATAACTCCCCTGCACATGCTCCTAAAAATCCAAACCTTCTGTCATGATACGCGTCGGGCATGACAGCCTTTTGTTATTGTTTTCGTCACCTCCCTGCCATGTGTCTTTTGTTATTGTTTTCGTCACCTCCCTGCCATGTGCTTTGTGTTATTGTTTTCGTTCTCACCAGCCACGCACCTGTTCCCAGTTCACGATCACACACCTGCTCCCCATCTGCTCCCCTGATTACCGGACTATTTATACCTCCCATGCCCTCAACCCAGTGTCGGGTCATTATCCCGTTTGGCTCCCTGTTGCTGCGTCACGGACTGTCACGACCGCTCCTAGATCTCGTTCCTGCTCTGGTTCTCGTTTCCGTCCTCGTTCCGGCCCTTTATCCTTGTCCCAGTTAGTCGCGTCCTGTTTGCCCTTGTTGTTTGTATCCTGCCTCGCTGTTTGTCCTCGTTTGATCCCTTCAATAAATTCCCCTTAACATCATCCATTTCCCTGCCTCCTCGCCTATTGGGTCCACCTCCTCCTTGCCATAAGGCAATCCTGACAGAATGACCCGACCCAGAAAAAAGGACCCAGCGAGGGGCTCGCGGCGGCGTCATGGACACCGCCGCACGGACCCCCCCCACCAACCCGCCGATCAGCTCAGCACCACGTCTGCCACGCTACCCGCTTACCCCGCTTACGAGGACGAGCTCGCAAGTGTCGTCTACATGCTGGACTCCCGCCGCACTGAGCTGAGTGCACAAATGGCCCAGATAGCGGAGCGGGTGGCCTCGATAGCGGCGAAGGGCGCCGCCGAGGCACCATCCCGGGAGACTCTCAAGGAGCTGACAGCCCAGATCGCGGCGCTGAAGGTCCAGACGGTGGAGAGCATGAGGCAGTCTCTCTCGCTGCAGGCCCAGCTGGCTGACAGAAAGCAGGCTGAAAGGGGTCACGCCTCCACGTCAGCTGCCGCAACCCATGTCGCCTCCACGCCAGCTGCAGCAGCCCATGCAGTCTCCCCGCCAGCTGCTGAGCCCTGCCACGGCTCCCCGCCAGCTGCTGAGTCCCTTCCCGGCTCCCCGCCAGCCGCAGCGCCCCTTCCCGGCTGCCCGCCAGCGGCTGAGTCCCTCCCCGGCTCCCCGCCAGCCGCAGCGTCCCTTCCCGGCTGCCCGCCAGCTGCTGAGTCCCTTCCCGGCTCCCCGCCAGCCGCAGCGTCCCTTCCCGGCTGCCCCCCAGCCGCAGCGTCCCATCCCGGCTCCTCGCCAGCTGCTGAACCCTGTTCCGGCTCCCCGGCAGCTGCCGAGCCCCTTCCCGGCTCCCCGCCAGCTGCCGAGCCCCTTCCCGGTTCCCCGCCAGCTGCCGAGCCCCGTCCCGGCGCTCTGCCAGCTGCTGAGCCCCGTCTCGGCTCCCCGCTAGCTGCTGAGCCCCATTCCGGCGCCCCGCCAGCTGCCGAGCCCCTTCCCGGCTCCCCGCCAGCTGCCGAGCCCCGTTCCGGCTCCACGCCAGCGGATGAGTCAAGTGCCGGCTCCCCGCCAGCGGATGAGTCCTGTTCCGGCTCCTCCCCAGCTGTTGAGTCCCGTCCGGACTTCCTGCCAGCTGCTGAACCCCGTTCCGGCTCCCCGCCAGTTGATACGCCCCGTCCCGGCTCACCCCAAGCTGGGGGGGCCCGTTCTGGCCTCCTGAGAGCTGCTGACCCCCCCTCCGGCGCCTCGCCACCGCCACAAGTCCCTGTTCTGGCGGAGCACGTCCTGCGTCCGCCACCAGCCCCTGTTCCGGCGGAGCACGCCCTGCGTCCGCCACAAGTCCCTGTTCCGGCGGAGCACGCCCTGCGTCCGCCACCAGTCCCTGTTCCGGCGGAGCACGCCATGCGTCCGCCACAAGTCCCAGTTCTGGCGGAGCACGTTCGGCGTCCGCCACAAGTCCCTGGTCCGGCGGAGCACGCCCTGCGTCCGCCACCAGTCCCTGTTCCGGCGGAGCATGTCCTGCGTCCGCCACAAGTCCCTGTTCCGGCGGAGCACGTCCTGCGTCCGCCACAAGTCCCTATCCCGGCGGAGCACGCCCGGTGTCCGCCATCAGTCCCTGTTCCGGCGGAGCACGTCCTGCGTCCGCCACAAGTCCCTGTTCTGGCGGAGCACGTTCTGTGTCCGCCACAAGTCCCTGTTCTGGCGGAGCACGCCCTGCGTCCGCCACCAGTCCCAGTTCTGGCGGAGCACGTTCGGCGTCCGCCACAAGTCCCTGGTCCGGCGGAGCACGCCCTGCGTCCGCCACCAGTCCCTGTTCCTGCGGAGCACGCCATGCGTCCGCCACAAGTCCCTGTTCTGGCGGAGCACGTTCTGTGTCCGCCACAAGTCCCTGTTCTGGCGGAGCACGTCCTGCGTCCGCCACCAGTCCCTGTTCCGGCGGAGCACTCCATGCGTCCGCCCCAAGTCCCTGTTCCGGCGGAGCACTCCATGCGTCCGCCCCAAGTCCCTGTTCCGGCGGAGCACGCCATGCCTCCGCCACAAGTCCCTGCTCTGGCGGAGCACGTCCTGCGTCCGCCACAAGTCCCTGTTCCGGCGGAGCACGCCATGCGTCCGCCACAAATCCCTGCTTCGGCGGTGCCAGACGGCCCGCCGCCAACCCAATTCCCTGTCCCGGCGGCGCCCGAGGACACGCCATTGCTTCCCGTCACTCCCTCGGCGGTGCTCGACGATCCGCCGTCGCCCCAAGCTCCTTTTTCGGCGGAACTCGACGATTCGCCGGCGCTCCAGTTTCCTGCCTGGGCGGTGGACGACGACCCGCCGTCGCTTCTCGTCTCTGTCACAGCGGCTCCCGACGAAGCGCCGCCGCTCCACGTTCCTGTCTCAGCGGGGTTGGAGGACCAGCCGCCGTGCCACGTTCCGGTCTCGGCGGGGTTCGAGGACCAGCCGCCGCTCCACGTTCCTGTCTCGGCGGGGTTCGAGGACCAGCCGCCGCTCCACGTTCCTGTCTCGGCGGGGTTGGAGGACCAGCCGCCGTGCCACGTTCCTGTCTCAGCGGGGTTGGAGGACCAGCCGCCGCCTGCCGCCCTTGCCTCGGCGGCATCCGACGAACCGCCACCACTCCACGTTCCTGTCCCGGCGGGGCTTGACAACCAGCCGCCGCTCCACTTTCCTGTCTCTGCAGGGTTCGAGGACCAGCCGCCATGCCACGTTCCTGTCTCGGCGGGGTTCGACGACCAGCCGCCGCTCCACGTTCCGGTCTCGGCGGGGTTCGAGGACCAGCCGCCGCTCCACGTTCCTGTCTCGGCGGGGTTCGAGGACCAGCCGCCGCTCCACGTTCCTGTCTCGGCGGGGTTCGAGGACCAGCCGCCGCTCCACGTTCCTGTCTCGGCGTGGTTCGACGACCAGCCGCCGCTCCGCGTTCCTGTCCCGGCGGGGTTCGACGACCAGCCGCCGCCGCCGCTCCACGTTCCTGTCTCGGCGGGGTTCGACGACCAGCCGCCGCCGCCGCTCCACGTTCCTGTCTCGGCGGGGTTCGACGACAAGCCGCCGCTCCATGTTCCGGTCTCGGCGGGGTTCGACGACCAGCCGCCGCACCAAGTGCCTGCCTCGACGGCGGTCGACGACCAGCCGCCGCACCAAGTGCCTGCCTCGACGGCGGTCGACGTCCCACCGCCACGTCTCGTCCCGGCTCCGGCGGGGTCCGGCGTTCCACCATGCCTCGTCTCCGTCTCGGCGGCGTCCGACGTCCCGCCATCACTCCAAGTTCCTGCCTCGGCTGCGCCCGCCTCAACGCCGGTCCAAGCTCCGTCCTCTGCAGCACCCAGCGTCCCGCCGCCGCCCCTCGTCTCAGCCCCATCAGCGGACTCAAGGTGGAGTTCGGGTCGTCCCGGACGTCCGCCTGAATGGCCCCATCGGGACGTATTGGTCTGGCCACCCGCACGGCCCCCTGAAGGTCCATGCGTCCGCCCCAAGTCCCTGTTCCGGCGGAGCACTCCATGCGTCCGCCCCAAGTCCCTGTTCCGGCGGAGCACGCCATGCCTCCGCCACAAGTCCCTGCTCTGGCGGAGCACGTCCTGCGTCCGCCACAAGTCCCTGTTCCGGCGGAGCACGCCATGCGTCCGCCACAAATCCCTGCTTCGGCGGTGCCAGACGGCCCGCCGCCAACCCAATTCCCTGTCCCGGCGGCGCCCGAGGACACGCCATTGCTTCCCGTCACTCCCTCGGCGGTGCTCGACGATCCGCCGTCGCCCCAAGCTCCTTTTTCGGCGGAACTCGACGATTCGCCGGCGCTCCAGTTTCCTGCCTGGGCGGTGGACGACGACCCGCCGTCGCTTCTCGTCTCTGTCACAGCGGCTCCCGACGAAGCGCCGCCGCTCCACGTTCCTGTCTCAGCGGGGTTGGAGGACCAGCCGCCGTGCCACGTTCCGGTCTCGGCGGGGTTCGAGGACCAGCCGCCGCTCCACGTTCCTGTCTCGGCGGGGTTCGAGGACCAGCCGCCGCTCCACGTTCCTGTCTCGGCGGGGTTGGAGGACCAGCCGCCGTGCCACGTTCCTGTCTCAGCGGGGTTGGAGGACCAGCCGCCGCCTGCCGCCCTTGCCTCGGCGGCATCCGACGAACCGCCACCACTCCACGTTCCTGTCCCGGCGGGGCTTGACAACCAGCCGCCGCTCCACTTTCCTGTCTCTGCAGGGTTCGAGGACCAGCCGCCATGCCACGTTCCTGTCTCGGCGGGGTTCGACGACCAGCCGCCGCTCCACGTTCCGGTCTCGGCGGGGTTCGAGGACCAGCCGCCGCTCCACGTTCCTGTCTCGGCGGGGTTCGAGGACCAGCCGCCGCTCCACGTTCCTGTCTCGGCGGGGTTCGAGGACCAGCCGCCGCTCCACGTTCCTGTCTCGGCGTGGTTCGACGACCAGCCGCCGCTCCGCGTTCCTGTCCCGGCGGGGTTCGACGACCAGCCGCCGCCGCCGCTCCACGTTCCTGTCTCGGCGGGGTTCGACGACCAGCCGCCGCCGCCGCTCCACGTTCCTGTCTCGGCGGGGTTCGACGACAAGCCGCCGCTCCATGTTCCGGTCTCGGCGGGGTTCGACGACCAGCCGCCGCACCAAGTGCCTGCCTCGACGGCGGTCGACGACCAGCCGCCGCACCAAGTGCCTGCCTCGACGGCGGTCGACGTCCCACCGCCACGTCTCGTCCCGGCTCCGGCGGGGTCCGGCGTTCCACCATGCCTCGTCTCCGTCTCGGCGGCGTCCGACGTCCCGCCATCACTCCAAGTTCCTGCCTCGGCTGCGCCCGCCTCAACGCCGGTCCAAGCTCCGTCCTCTGCAGCACCCAGCGTCCCGCCGCCGCCCCTCGTCTCAGCCCCATCAGCGGACTCAAGGTGGAGTTCGGGTCGTCCCGGACGTCCGCCTGAATGGCCCCATCGGGACGTATTGGTCTGGCCACCCGCACGGCCCCCTGAAGGGCCACGAAAGGACTCGCTGGTCTGGCCCCCCGGGCATCCGCCAGACCGGCCTCGATCACGGGTCGTTGACCCACCTCCCGACCCCTTCCGCCCACCCTTGTTTTTGGGACATGGTTTTTTCGTTTTTGTTATTCTTGGGGACGGCTGGAATCCGTCCCTTGAGGGGGGGTACTGTCATGATACGCGTCGGGCATGACAGCCTTTTGTTATTGTTTTCGTCACCTCCCTGCCATGTGTCTTTTGTTATTGTTTTCGTCACCTCCCTGCCATGTGCTTTGTGTTATTGTTTTCGTTCTCACCAGCCACGCACCTGTTCCCAGTTCACGATCACACACCTGCTCCCCATCTGCTCCCCTGATTACCGGACTATTTATACCTCCCATGCCCTCAACCCAGTGTCGGGTCATTATCCCGTTTGGCTCCCTGTTGCTGCGTCACGGACTGTCACGACCGCTCCTAGATCTCGTTCCTGCTCTGGTTCTCGTTTCCGTCCTCGTTCCGGCCCTTTATCCTTGTCCCAGTTAGTCGCGTCCTGTTTGCCCTTGTTGTTTGTATCCTGCCTCGCTGTTTGTCCTCGTTTGATCCCTTCAATAAATTCCCCTTAACATCATCCATTTCCCTGCCTCCTCGCCTATTGGGTCCACCTCCTCCTTGCCATAAGGCAATCCTGACACCTTCACCTGTAAATAAAACGTCCCGACCTGAAGACATCTTAATGTTATTATTTTGTTATACACACAGTGCCGCCAAGTGGAATCAAAAATTTGTTTTTATTTTAATTTTCACGTACTGCACGGTGCCCTTTTGACGAATCCGACTGAAAATTAGTCAGAATAGACTCAAGACAATGATCTTACTCTCTGCCGAATTTTGTGACGTTTTGGCAAAAGGCGTGGCTATTAAGGTGCTGAAAAGTCCGATTGTACTCTGTGGCAACAAAAGCTCCGGCAACATGACTCAGATGATCCTATCTTCTCGAAGTTGTACACATTTGAGGATACTTCAGCCCTGAAGACATCTACCAACTTATTTTACATCGTAGTAGTAGCGCCACCAACTGGTAAAAGCTAATACAAGTTATTTTCTTGGATGTTTTTCTCCGTGCAACTCAACAAGGTCGCCCTCATATATGCTCGGATGACTGTTTCGGCCATGAGGATGTCACAATACGAAATTCGTGATTTTTCGTGAAAAGTTGTGGGAGTGGCATTGCACTGTTCGGCAATAAAACAAAGCTGATTATGAGGTTCTAAATATGAACGACAACTCGTAAAACTTTACACACACATCAGGCCGAGCAAATTTATCAATATTTTATACGTTAGTTGTGCAGCTTTTTTTAAATGGCTCGCCATGGCCCTCGAGAAATGTTAAAAAAAAAGCAGCTCTGGTTGAGTGTTTCACCTCGCTTTTTGTAAATTTTATGGAGTACAGTGAACCCTCGGTTATCGCGGTTAATGGGGACCGAGACCACCCGCGAAAACTGAAAATCCGCGAAGTAGCGGCGCACCTTCAAAAATGCTTAAAAAAAAATACAATATATATAATAAATATATAAATATATATATATATATATATATATATATATATATATATATATATATATATATACGGGGGGAGAGAGAGAGAGAGAGTGAAATTCATGTTATAACAAAAAAACCAAATTATTATTAAAACGTATTATTTTTTTATTCCCCAGCCATTCTTTTTGTATTTATTTAATTACTCCGACTTTTACCTGCTGGTACGCCGTCCGGTGTGCCCTGTGAAATGAAAGGTGGCATTCTTTATTTATTTATTCATTTATTCATTCATAACTGACAGCCTCGCGCTCCGCTCGTGCCCGGGCAGAAGAGGTGCTCCAATTCGGCTTAACTGTGACACACGCCCGCCCTCCTCCCCCGGAGCTTCCATTCGGTTAAACTTAGGGGCCGCTTGGCACCGCCGTGCCCGGGGAAGGTGCTCCTCTTCGGCTTACTGTGACGCGAGCATGCCCTCCTCCTCCGGAGCTTCCATTCGGTTAAACTTAGGGGCCGCTTGGAACCGCCCGTGCCCGGGGAAGGGGCTTCTCTTCGGCTTACTGTGACGCGAGCATGCCCTCCTCCTCCGGAGCTTCCATTCGGTTAAACTTAGGGGCCGCTTGGAACCGCCCGTGCCCGGGGAAGGTGCTCCTCTTCGGCTTACTGTGACGCGAACATGCCCTCCTCCTCCGGAGCTTCCATTCGGTTAAACTTAGGGGCCGCTTGGCACCGCCCGTGCCCGGGGAAGGTGCTCCTCTACGGCTTAACTGCCACGCACGCCGGCCGGAGCTCTGGTACGGTCCGAACCGCGCGAAACGTCGCCACCGATCGTGTCCGGGGGAACGTGCTCTTCTTCGTCCACTCTCCTCTTCGCCCACGCTCTTCTTCGGCGCACGCCGGCCGTCTAACCGCTCCAGCGCCCCGTCGTGCCGCTTGGCGAAACTACAATGCCCCCGAATATTTTTTAGACCCGCGAAGCACTGAACCCGCGAAAGGTGAACCGCGAAGTAGCGAGGGTTCACTGTATGTATAAGACCAAGACCTACAAAAAAGTCTCTTGGAGCAATGAGCTAGGTTTTACAGGAAGTCGGCCATTTTGAATTTACTTAAAAGGGGGCGGGTCACCACAATGGACTTTGTGTAGAAATTATTATTGGGGCCCGAGCAGCGACCACGGCGAGGTCCCTATTGCTTTTGTCGAAAATATTATTACTTTTATTATTATTATTATTATTATTATTATTATTAGGGCCTGAGCAGCGACCGCTGCGAATTCCCTATTGTTTTTGTAGAAATTAGTATTATTATTATTTTTCCGATTGTTCGATCGCATTTTTGACCCCCGAAACATGCACAAAAACTCACCAAACTTGGCAGTCTCATCGGGCATGGCGAAAAATTTTATATTTTTTAACGTCTAATATGAACAGGAAGTGAGTTATGAATTTTTGAAAGTCCGACTTTTGCCCTTTTTTGCATGTTTACAGGGGTCATTCTTTTGCACCCTGATCCTAAAGGCTTCATCTGATTGCCTTAAAGTTCTGTCTGGAGCATCTTAAGACCTGGGACAAACACTGGGGCTAAAATTTTTTGTTTCCGAAATACTATATGACGGGGGCGGGGCTTCAAAGTTTTCACTTAAGATTTCCTTCGCCGCAATGGACAAAATGCTTAATAACTCTCCTGCACATGCTGCTAAAAATCCAAAACTTCACATGTACATAAAGAGTCGGTACCTGAAGACATCTATATGTTTATATTCAGTTATACACCTTGCGCCAATCAATATCAATTTTTACATTTTGACGTACTGCTCGGTGCCCTTTTAACGAATCCGATTGAAAATTGGCTAGAAAAGACTCAAGACATTGATCTTACTCTATCCCTATTTTTACGACTTTCCTTCAAAGGGCGTGGCTATTACGGTGCCGCAGAGTCTGATTATTCTCCGTGGCAACAAAAGTTCCTGCAAAATGATTCAGATGATCCATCTTCTGGAAATCTTTCACATTTGAGGATATTCAGGCCCTGAAGACGGCTGCCAACTTATTTTTGATCGCAGTGGTAGTGCTACCAACTGGTTAAAACAAATACAAATTATTTTCGTTGATGTTTTTCTCCGGGCAGGTGAACAAAATCTACCTTATATTTGCTCGGATGAGTGTTTAGGCCTTGAGCATGTCACAATACGAAAGTCTTTCGCCTTCTTCAGAGTGTCACATGATGCTGTCTTGTGACCCGTCTTTATCAGCTGATGTTCCATGAGGGCGTGACTTACCTGTCACAAGAATGAAGGCAAGTCACGCCCCCCGCTGTCCGTTCACTCCGCCAAGATGCTGGTCCAGGTGGTAGAGAGGATGAAGGCTCCCTTGTCTCTGTTCATGGTTTTTATGCCTCGCTTGCAGATCTCAATGGCCTCTCTGATCCAGCGCTGTTGTTTGTTCTCTTCTGTGCGGATGACCCTGCCCTTCTCCCGGTCCATGATGTGGTTTTCCCTTTTGCAGTGGTCAGTGATTGCTGATTTGTAATGTTCATGTTGTGCTTGTTCTTTTACTGCTCTGATTTTTTCATTTTTTTGACAGGTAAGTCACACCCTCATGGAACATCAGCTCAAGACACCATCATGCGACACTCTGAAGAAGGCGAAAGACTCGCCGAAACATGTCAGGTAAAAAATTAACCTAAAACATAATTGTCTGCTTTTAATGAATCAGTCAAATATCAATAATAAGAAGACAAAATGAACCTAATACAAATAAAGGAATGCTTAATAACTCCCCTGCACATGCTCCTAAAAATCCAAACCTTCACCTGTAAATAAAACGTCCCGACCTGAAGACATCTTAATGTTATTATTTTGTTATACACACAGTGCCGCCAAGTGGAATCAAAAATTTGTTTTTATTTTAATTTTCACGTACTGCACGGTGCCCTTTTGACGAATCCGACTGAAAATTAGTCAGAAAAGACTCAAGACAATGATCTTACTCTCTGCCGAATTTTGTGACGTTTTGGCAAAAGGCGTGGCTATTAAGGTGCTGAAAAGTCCGATTGTACTCTGTGGCAACAAAAGCTCCGGCAACATGACTCAGATGATCCTATCTTCTCGAAGTTGTACACATTTGAGGATACTTCAGCCCTGAAGACATCTACCAACTTATTTTACATCGTAGTAGTAGCGCCACCAACTGGTAAAAGCTAATACAAGTTATTTTCTTGGATGTTTTTCTCCGTGCAACTCAACAAGGTCGCCCTCATATATGCTCGGATGACTGTTTCGGCCATGAGGATGTCACAATACGAAATTCGTGATTTTTCGTGAAAAGTTGTGGAGTGGCATTGCACTGTTCGGCAATAAAACAAAGCTGATTATGAGGTTCTAAATATGAACGACAACTCGTAAAACTTTACACACACATCAGGCCGAGCAAATTTATCAATATTTTATACGTTAGTTGTGCAGCTTTTTTGAAATGGCTCGCCATGGCCCTCGAGAAATGTTAAAAAAAAGCAGCTCTGGTTGAGTGTTTCACCTCGCTTTTTGTAAATTTTATGGAGTACAGTGAACCCTCGGTTATCGCGGTTAATGGGGACCGAGACCACCCGCGAAAACTGAAAATCCGCGAAGTAGCGGCGCACCTTCAAAAATGCAAAAAAAAAATATACATATATATAATATATATATATATATATATATATATATATATATATATATATATATATATATATATATATATATATATACGGGGGGAGAGAGAGAGAGAGAGTGAAATTCATGTTATAACAAAAAAACCAAATTTATTAAAACGTATTATTTTTTTATTCCCCAGCCATTCTTTTTGTATTTATTTAATTACTCCGACTTTTACCTGCTGGTACGCCGTCCGGTGTGCCCTGTGAAATGAAAGGTGGCATTCTTTATTTATTTATTCATTTATTCATTCATAACTGACAGCCTCGCGCTCCGCTCGTGCCCGGGCAGAAGAGGTGCTCCATTTTGGCTTAACTGTGACACACGCCCGCCCTCCTCCCCCGGAGCTTCCATTCGGTTAAACTTAGGGGCCGCTTGGCACCGCCCGTGCCCGGGGAAGGTGCTCCTCTTCGGCTTACTGTGACGCGAGCATGCCCTCCTCCTGCGGAGCTTCCATTCGGTTAAACTTAGGGGCCGCTTGGAACCGCCCGTGCCCGGGGAAGGTGCTCCTCTTCGGCTTACTGTGACGCGAGCATGCCCTCCTCCTCCGGAGCTTCCATTCGGTTAAACTTAGGGGCCGCTTGGCACCGCCCGTGCCCGGGGAAGGTGCTCCTCTACGGCTTAACTTCCACGCACGCCGGCCGGAGCTCTGGTACGGTCCGAACCGCGCGAAACGTCGCCACCGATCGTGTCCGGGGGAACGTGCTCTTCTTCGTCCACTCTCCTCTTCGCCCACGCTCTTCTTCGGCGCACGCCGGCCGTCTAACCGCTCCAGCGCCCCGTCGTGCCGCTCGGCGAAACTACAATGCCCCCGAATATTTTTTATACCCGCGAAGCACTGAACCCGCGAAAGGTGAACCGCGAAGTAGCGAGGGTTCACTGTATGTATAAGACCAAGACCTACAAAAAAGTCTCTTGGAGCAATGAGCTAGGTTTTACAGGAAGTCGGCCATTTTGAATTTACTTAAAAGGGGGCGGGTCACCACAATGGACTTTGTGTAGAAATTATTATTGGGGCCCGAGCAGCGACCGCGGCGAGGTCCCTATTGTTTTTGTAGAAAATATTATTACTTTTATTATTATTATTATTATTATTATTAGGGCCTGAGCAGCGACCGCTGCGAAGTCCCTATTGTTTTTGTAGAAATTATTATTATTATTATTTTTCCGATTGTTCGATCGCATTTTTGACCCCCGAAACATGCACAAAAACTCACCAAACTTGGCAGTCTCATCGGGCATGGCGAAAAATTTGATATTTTAACGTCTAATATGAACAGGAAGTGAGTTATGAATTTTTGAAAGTCCGACTTTTGCCCTTTTTTGCATGTTTACAGGGGTCATTCTTTTGCACCCTGATCCTAAAGGCTTCATCTGATTGCCTTAAAATTCTGTCTGTAGCATCTGAAGACCTGGGACAAACACTGGGGCTAAAATTTTTTGTTTCCGAAATACTATATGACGGGGGCGGGGCTTCAAAGTTTTCACTTAAGATTTCCTTCGCCGCAATGGACAAAATGCTTAATAACTCTCCTGCACATGCTGCTAAAAATCCAAAACTTCACATGTACATAAAGAGTCTGTACCTGAAGACATCTATATGTTTATATTCAGTTATACACCTTGCGCCAATCAATATCATTTTTTACATTTTGACGTACTGCACGGTGCCCTTTTAACGAATCTGATTGAAAATTGGCTAGAAAAGACTCAAGACATTGATCTTACTCTATCCCTATTTTTGTGACTTTCCTTCGAAGGGCGTGGCTATTACGGTGCCGCAGAGTCTGATTATTCTCCGTGGCAACAAAAGTTCCTGCAAAATGATTCAGATGATCCATCTTCTCGAAATTTTTCACATTTGAGGATATTCAGGCCCTGAAGACGGCTGCCAACTTATTTTTGATCGCAGTGGTAGCGCCACCAACTGGTTAAAACAAATACAAATTATTTTCGTTGATGTTTTTCTCCGGGCAGGTTAACAAAATCTACCTTATATTTGCTCGGATGAGTGTTTAGGCCTTGAGCATGTCACAATACGAAAGTCTTTCGCCTTCTTCAGAGTGTCACATGATGGTGCCTTGTGACCCGTCTTTATCAGATGATGTTCCATGAGGGCGTGACTTACCTGTCACAAGAATGAAGGCAAGTCACGCCCCCCGCTGTCCGTTCACTCCGCCAAGATGCTGGTCCAGGTGGTAGAGAGGATGAAGGCTCCCTTGTCTCTGTTCATGGTTTTTATGCCTCGCTTGCAGATCTCAATGGCCTCTCTGATCCAGCGCTGTTGTTTGTTCTCTTCTGTGCGGATGACCCTGCCCTTCTCCCGGTCCATGATGTGGTTTTCCCTTTTGCAGTGGTCAGTGATTGCTGATTTGTAATGTTCATGTTGTGCTTGTTCTTTTACTGCTCTGATTTTTTTCATTTTTTTGACAGGTAAGTCACACCCTCATGGAACATCAGCTCAAGACACCATCATGCGACACTCTGAAGAAGGCGAAAGACTCGCCGAAACATGTCAGTGAAAAAATTAACCTAAAACATAATTGTCTGCTTTTAATGAATCAGTCAAATATCAATAATAAGAAGACAAAATGAACCTAATACAAATAAATGAATGCTTAATAACTCCCCTGCACATGCTCCTAAAAATCCAAACCTTCACCTGTAAATAAAACGTCCCGACCTGAAGACATCTTAATGTTATTATTTTGTTATACACACAGTGCCGCCAAGTGGAATCAAAAATTTGTTTTTATTTTAATTTTCACGTACTGCACGGTGCCCTTTTGACGAATCCGACTGAAAATTAGTCAGAAAAGACTCAAGACAATGATCTTACTCTCTGCCGAATTTTGTGACGTTTTGGCAAAAGGCGTGGCTATTACGGTGCTGAAAAGTCCGATTGTACTCTGTGGCAACAAAAGCTCCGGCAACATGACTCAGATGATCCTATCATCTCGAAGTTGTACACATTTGAGGATACTTCAGCCCTGAAGACATCTACCGACTTATTTTTCATCGTAGTAGTAGCGCCACCAACTGGTAAAAGCTAATACAAGTTATTTTCTTGGATGTTTTTCTCCGTGCAACTCAACAAGGTTGCCCTCATATATGCTCGGATGACTGTTTCGGCCATGAGGATGTCACAATACGAAATTTGTCCTTTTTCGTGAAAAGTTTTGGGAGTGGCATTGCACTGTTCGGCAATAAAACAACGCTGATTATGAGGTTCTAAATATGAACGACAACTCGTGAAACTTAACACACACATCAGGCCGAGCAAATTTATCAATATTTTATACGTTAGTTGTGCAGCTTTTTTGAAATGGCTCGCCATGGCCCTCGAGAAATGTTAAAAAAAGCAGCCCTGATTGAGTGTTTCACCTCGCTTTTTGTAAATTTTATGGAGTACAGTGAACCCTCGGTTATCGCGGTTAATGGGGACCGAGACCACCCGCGAAAACTGAAAATCCGCGAAGTAGCGGCGCACCTTCAAAAATGCTTAAAAAAAATATACAATGTATATAATAAATATATATATATATATATATATACGGGGAGAGAGAGAGTGAAATTCATTTTATAACAAAAAAACCAAATTATTATTAAAACGTATTATTTTTTTATTCCCCAGCCATTCTTTTTGTATTTATTTAATTACTCCGACTTTTACCTGCTGGTACGCCGTCCGGTGTGCCCTGTGAAATGAAAGGTGGCATTCTTTATTTATTTATTCATTTATTCATTCATAACTGACAGCCTCGCGCTCCGCTCGTGCCCGGGCAGAAGAGGTGCTCCAATTCGGCTTAACTGTGACACACGCCCGCCCTCCTCCCCCGGAGCTTCCATTCGGTTAAACTTAGGGGCCGCTTGGCACCGCCGTTCCCGGGGAAGGTGCTACTCTTCGGCTTACTGTGACGCGAGCATGCCCTCCTCCTCCGGAGCTTCCATTCGGTTAAACTTAGGGGCCGCTTGGAACCGCCCGTGCCCGGGGAAGGTGCTCCTCTTCGGCTTACTGTGACGCGAGCATGCCCTCCTCCTCCGGAGCTTCCATTCGGTTAAACTCAGGGGCCGCTTGGAACCGCCCGTGCCCGGGGAAGGTGCTCCTCTTCGGCTTACTGTGACGCGAACATGCCCTCCTCCTCCGGAGCTTCCATTCGGTTAAACTTAGGGGCCGCTTGGCACCGCCCGTGCCCGGGGAAGGTGCTCCTCTATGGCTTAACTGCCACGCACGCCGGCCGGAGCTCTGGTACGGTCCGAACCGCGCGAAACGTCGCCACCGATCGTGTCCGGGGGAACGTGCTCTTCTTCGTCCACTCTCCTCTTCGCCCACGCTCTTCTTCGGCGCACGCCGGCCGTCTAACCGCTCCAGCGCCCCGTCGAGCCGCTCGGCGAAACTACAATGCCCCCGAATATTTTTTAGACCCGCGAAGCACTGAACCCGCGAAAGGTGAACCGCGAAGTAGCGAGGGTTCACTGTATGTATAAGACCAAGACCTACAAAAAAGTCTCTTGGAGCAATGAGCTAGGTTTTACAGGAAGTCGGCCATTTTGAATTTACTTAAAAGGGGGCGGGTCACCACAATGGACTTTGTGTAGAAATTATTATTGGGGCCCGAGCAGCGACCGCCGCGAGGTCCCTATTGTTTTTGTAGAAAATATTATTACTATTATTATTATTATTATTATTAGGGCCTGAGCAGCGACCGCTGCGAAGTCCCTATTGTTTTTGTAGGAATTATTATTATTATTATTTTTCCGATTGTTCGATCGCATTTTTGACCCCCGAAACATGCACAAAAACTCACCAAACTTGGCAGTCTCATCGGGCATGGCGAAAAATTTGATATTTTTTAACGTCTAATATGAACAGGAAGTGAGTTATGAATTTTTGAAAGTCCGACTTTTGCCCTTTTTTGCATGTTTACAGGGGTCATTCTTTTGCACCCTGATCCTAAAGGCTTCATCTGATTGCCTTAAAGTTCTGTCTGGAGCATCTTAAGACCTGGGACAAACACTGGGGCTAAAATTTTTTGTTTCCGAAATACTATATGACGGGGGCGGGGCTTCAAAGTTTTCACTTAAGATTTCCTTCGCCGCAATGGACAAAATGCTTAATAACTCTCCTGCACGTGCTGCTAAAAATCCAAAACTTCACATGTACATAAAGAGTCGGTACCTGAAGACATCTATATGTTTATATTCAGTTATACACCTTGCGCCAATCAATATAAATCTTTACATTTTGACGTACTGCACGGTGCCCTTTTAACGAATCCGATTGAAAATTGGCTAGAAAAGACTCAAGACATTGATCTTACTCTATCCCTATTTTTATGACTTTCCTTCAAAGGGCGTGGCTATTACGGTGCCGCAGAGTCTGATTATTCTCCGTGGCAACAAAAGTTCCTGCAAAATGATTCAGATGATCCATCTTCTGGAAATCTTTCACATTTGAGGATATTCAGGCCCTGAAGACGACTGCCAACTTAATTTTGATCGCAGTGGTAGCGCCACCAACTGGTTAAAACAAATACAAATTATTTTCGTTGATGTTTTTCTTTGGGCAGGTTAACAAAATCTACCTTATATTTGCTCGGATGAGTGTTTAGACCTTGAGGATGTCACAATACGAAAGTCTTTCGCCTTCTTCAGAGTGTCACATGATGGTGTCTTGTGACCCGTCTTTATCAGCTGATGTTCCATGAGGGCGTGACTTACCTGTCACGAGAATGAAGGCAAGTCACGCCCCCCGCTGTCCGTTCACTCCGCCAAGATGCTGGTCCAGGTGGTAGAGAGGATGAAGGCTCCCTTGTCTCTGTTCATGGTTTTTATGCCTCGCTTGCAGATCTCAATGGCCTCTCTGATCCAGCGCTGTTGTTTGTTCTCTTCTGTGCGGATGACCCTGCCCTTCTCCCGGTCCATGATGTGGTTTTCCCTTTTGCAGTGGTCAGTGATTGCTGATTTGTAATGTTCATGTTGTGCTTGTTCTTTTACTGCTCTGATTTTTTCATTTTTTTGACAGGTAAGTCACACCCTCATGGAACATCAGCTGATAAAGACGGGTCTCAAGACACCATCATGCGACACTCTGAAGAAGGCAAAAGACTCGCCGAAACATGTCAGGTAAAAAATTAACCTCAAACATAATTGTCTGCTTTTAATGAATCAGTCAAATATCAATAATAAGAAGACAAAATGAACCTAATACAAATAAATGAATGCTTAATAACTCCCCTGCACATGCTCCTAAAAATCCAAACCTTCACCTGTAAATAAAACGTCCCGACCTGAAGACATCTTAATGTTATTATTTTGTTATACACACAGCGCCGCCAAGTGGAATCAAAAATTTGTTTTTATTTTAATTTTCACGTACTGCACGGTGCCCTTTTGACGAATCCGACTGAAAATTTGTCAGAAAAGACTCAAGACAATGATCTTACTCTCTGCCGAATTTTGTGACGTTTTGGCAAAAGGCGTGGCTATTACGGTGCTGAAAAGTCCGATTGTACTCTGTGGCAACAAAAGCTCCGGCAACATGACTCAGATGATCCTATCTTCTCGAAGTTGTACACATTTGAGGATAATTCAGCCCTGAAGACATCTACCGACTTATTTTTCATCGTAGTAGTAGCGCCACCAACTGGTAAAAGCTAATACAAGTTATTTTCTTGGATGTTTTTCTCCGTGCAACTCAACAAGGTCGCCCTCATATATGCTCGGATGACTGTTTCGGCCATGAGGATGTCACAATACGAAATTTGTCCTTTTTCGTGAAAAGTTGTGGGAGTGGCATTGCACTGTTCGGCAATAAAACAACGCTGATTATGAGGTTCTAAATATGAACGACAACTCGTGAAACTTTACACACACATCAGGCCGAGCAAATTTATCAATATTTTATACGTTAGTTGTGCAGCTTTTTTTAAATGGCTCGCCATGGCCCTCGAGAAATGTTAAAAAAAGCAGCCCTGATTGAGTGTTTCACCTCGCTTTTTGTAAATTTTATGGAGTACAGTGAACCCTCGGTTATCGCGGTTAATGGGGACCGAGACCACCCGCGAAAACTGAAAATCCGCGAAGTAGCGGCGCACCTTCAAAAATGCTTAAAAAAAATATACAATATATATAATAAATATATATATATATATATATACGGGGAGAGAGAGAGTGAAATTCATGTTATAACAAAAAAACCAAATTATTATTAAAACGTATTATTTTTTTATTCCCCAGCCATTCTTTTTGTATTTATTTAATTACTCCGACTTTTACCTGCTGGTACGCCGTCCGGTGTGCCCTGTGAAATGAAAGGTGGCATTCTTTATTTATTTATTCATTTATTCATTCATAACTGACAGCCTCGCGCTCCGCTCGTGCCCGGGCAGAAGAGGTGCTCCAATTTGGCTTAACTGTGACACACGCCCGCCCTCCTCCCCCGGAGCTTCCATTCGGTTAAACTTAGGGGCCGCTTGGCACCGCCCGTGCCCGGGGAAGGTGCTCCTCTTCGGCTTACTGTGACGTGAGCATGCCCTCCTCCTCCGGAGCTTCCATTCGGTTAAACTTAGGGGCCGCTTGGAACCGCCCGTGCCCGGGGAAGGTGCTCCTCTACGGCTTAACTGCCACGCACGCCGGCCGGAGCTCTGGTACGGTCCGAACCGCGCGAAACGTCGCCACCGATCGTGTCCGGGGGAACGTGCTCTTCTTCGTCCACTCTCCTCTTCGCCCACGCTCTTCTTCGGCGCACGCCGGCCGTCTAATCTCTCCAGCGACCCGTCGTGCCGCTCGGCGAAACTACAATGCCCCAGAATATTTTTTAGACCCGCGAAGCACTGAACCCGCGAAAGGTGAACCGCGAAGTAGCGAGGGTTCACTGTATGTATAAGACCAAGACCTACAAAAAAGTCTCTTGGAGCAATGAGCTAGGTTTTACAGGAAGTCGGCCATTTTGAATTTACTTAAAAGGGGGCGGGTCACCACAATGGACTTTGTGTAGAAATTATTATTGGGGCCCGAGCACCGACCGCGGCGAGGTCCCTATTGTTTTTGTAGAAAACATTATTACTTTTATTATTATTATTATTATTATTATTAGGGCCTGAGCAGCGACCGCTGCGAAGTCCCTATTGTTTTTGTAGAAATTATTATTATTATTATTTTTCCGATTGTTCGATCGCATTTTTGACCCCCGAAACATGCACAAAAACTCACCAAACTTGGCAGTCTCATCGGGCATGGCGAAAAATTTGATATTTTAACGTCTAATATGAACAGGAAGTGAGTTATGAATTTTTGAAAGTCCGACTTTTGCCCTTTTTTGCATGTTTACAGGGGTCATTCTTTTGCACCCTGATCCTAAAGGCTTCATCTGATTGCCTTAAAATTCTGTCTGTAGCATCTGAAGACCTGGGACAAACACTGGGGCTAAAATTTTTTGTTTCCGAAATACTATATGACGGGGGCGGGGCTTCAAAGTTTTCACTTAAGATTTCCTTCGCCGCAATGGACAAAATGCTTAATAACTCTCCTGCACATGCTGCTAAATATCCAAAACTTCACATGTACATAAAGAGTCTGTACCTGAAGACATCTATAAGTTTATATTCAGTTATACACCTTGCGCCAATCAATATCATTTTTTACATTTTGACGTACTGCACGGTGCCCTTTTAACGAATCCGATTGAAAATTGGCTAGAAAAGACTCAAGACATTGATCTTACTCTATCCCTATTTTTATGACTTTCCTTCAAAGGGCGTGGCTATTACGGTGCCGCAGAGTCTGATTATTCTCCGTGGCAAAAAAAGTTCCTGCAAAATGATTCAGATGATCCATCTTCTGGAAATCTTTCACATTTGAGGATATTCAGGCCCTGAAGACGGCTGCCAACTTATTTTTGATCGCAGTGGTAGCGCCACCAACTGGTTAAAACAAATACAAATTATTTTCGTTGATGTTTTTCTCCGGGCAGGTGAACAAAATCTACCTTATATTTGCTCGGTTGAGTGTTTAGGCCTTGAGCATGTCACAATACGAAAGTCTTTCGCCTTCTTCAGAGTGTCACATGATGGTGTCTTGTGACCCGTCTTTATCAGCTGATGTTCCATGAGGGCGTGACTTACCTGTCACAAGAATGAAGGCAAGTCACGCCCCCCGCTGTCCGTTCACTCCGCCAAAATGCTGCTCCAGGTGGTAGAGAGGATGAAGGCTCCCTTGTCTCTGTTCATGGTTTTTATGCCTCGCTTGCAGATCTCAATGGCCTCTCTGATCCAGCGCTGTTGTTTGTTCTCTTCGGTGCGGATGACCCTGCCCTTCTCCCGGTCCATGATGTGGTTTTCGCTTTTGCAGTGGTCAGTGATTGCTGATTTGTAATGTTCATGTTGTGCTTGTTCTTTTACTGCTCTGATTTTTCATTTTTTTGACAGGTAAGTCACACCCTCATGGAACATCAGCTGATAAAGACGGGTCTCAAGACACCATCATGCGACACTCTGAAGAAGGCGAAAGACTCGCCGAAACATGTCAGGTAAAAAATTAACCTAAAACATAATTGTCTGCTTTTAATGAATCAGTCAAATATCAATAATAAGAAGACAAAATGAACCTAATACAAATAAATGAATGCTTAATAACTCCCCTGCACATGCTCCTAAAAATCCAAACCTTCTGTCATGATACGCGTCGGGCATGACAGCCTTTTGTTATTGTTTTCGTCACCTCCCTGCCATGTGTCTTTTGTTATTGTTTTCGTCACCTCCCTGCCATGTGCTTTGTGTTATTGTTTTCGTTCTCACCAGCCACGCACCTGTTCCCAGTTCACGATCACACACCTGCTCCCCATCTGCTCCCCTGATTACCGGACTATTTATACCTCCCATGCCCTCAACCCAGTGTCGGGTCATTATCCCGTTTGGCTCCCTGTTGCTGCGTCACGGACTGTCACGACCGCTCCTAGATCTCGTTCCTGCTCTGGTTCTCGTTTCCGTCCTCGTTCCGGCCCTTTATCCTTGTCCCAGTTAGTCGCGTCCTGTTTGCCCTTGTTGTTTGTATCCTGCCTCGCTGTTTGTCCTCGTTTGATCCCTTCAATAAATTCCCCTTAACATCATCCATTTCCCTGCCTCCTCGCCTATTGGGTCCACCTCCTCCTTGCCATAAGGCAATCCTGACAGAATGACCCGACCCAGAAAAAAGGACCCAGCGAGGGGCTCGCGGCGGCGTCATGGACACCGCCGCACGGACCCCCCCCACCAACCCGCCGATCAGCTCAGCACCACGTCTGCCACGCTACCCGCTTACCCCGCTTACGAGGACGAGCTCGCAAGTGTCGTCTACATGCTGGACTCCCGCCGCACTGAGCTGAGTGCACAAATGGCCCAGATAGCGGAGCGGGTGGCCTCGATAGCGGCGAAGGGCGCCGCCGAGGCACCATCCCGGGAGACTCTCAAGGAGCTGACAGCCCAGATCGCGGCGCTGAAGGTCCAGACGGTGGAGAGCATGAGGCAGTCTCTCTCGCTGCAGGCCCAGCTGGCTGACAGAAAGCAGGCTGAAAGGGGTCACGCCTCCACGTCAGCTGCCGCAACCCATGTCGCCTCCACGCCAGCTGCAGCAGCCCATGCAGTCTCCCCGCCAGCTGCTGAGCCCTGCCACGGCTCCCCGCCAGCTGCTGAGTCCCTTCCCGGCTCCCCGCCAGCCGCAGCGCCCCTTCCCGGCTGCCCGCCAGCGGCTGAGTCCCTCCCCGGCTCCCCGCCAGCCGCAGCGTCCCTTCCCGGCTGCCCGCCAGCTGCTGAGTCCCTTCCCGGCTCCCCGCCAGCCGCAGCGTCCCTTCCCGGCTGCCCCCCAGCCGCAGCGTCCCATCCCGGCTCCTCGCCAGCTGCTGAACCCTGTTCCGGCTCCCCGGCAGCTGCCGAGCCCCTTCCCGGCTCCCCGCCAGCTGCCGAGCCCCTTCCCGGTTCCCCGCCAGCTGCCGAGCCCCGTCCCGGCGCTCTGCCAGCTGCTGAGCCCCGTCTCGGCTCCCCGCTAGCTGCTGAGCCCCATTCCGGCGCCCCGCCAGCTGCCGAGCCCCTTCCCGGCTCCCCGCCAGCTGCCGAGCCCCGTTCCGGCTCCACGCCAGCGGATGAGTCAAGTGCCGGCTCCCCGCCAGCGGATGAGTCCTGTTCCGGCTCCTCCCCAGCTGTTGAGTCCCGTCCGGACTTCCTGCCAGCTGCTGAACCCCGTTCCGGCTCCCCGCCAGTTGATACGCCCCGTCCCGGCTCACCCCAAGCTGGGGGGGCCCGTTCTGGCCTCCTGAGAGCTGCTGACCCCCCCTCCGGCGCCTCGCCACCGCCACAAGTCCCTGTTCTGGCGGAGCACGTCCTGCGTCCGCCACCAGCCCCTGTTCCGGCGGAGCACGCCCTGCGTCCGCCACAAGTCCCTGTTCCGGCGGAGCACGCCCTGCGTCCGCCACCAGTCCCTGTTCCGGCGGAGCACGCCATGCGTCCGCCACAAGTCCCAGTTCTGGCGGAGCACGTTCGGCGTCCGCCACAAGTCCCTGGTCCGGCGGAGCACGCCCTGCGTCCGCCACCAGTCCCTGTTCCGGCGGAGCATGTCCTGCGTCCGCCACAAGTCCCTGTTCCGGCGGAGCACGTCCTGCGTCCGCCACAAGTCCCTATCCCGGCGGAGCACGCCCGGTGTCCGCCATCAGTCCCTGTTCCGGCGGAGCACGTCCTGCGTCCGCCACAAGTCCCTGTTCTGGCGGAGCACGTTCTGTGTCCGCCACAAGTCCCTGTTCTGGCGGAGCACGCCCTGCGTCCGCCACCAGTCCCAGTTCTGGCGGAGCACGTTCGGCGTCCGCCACAAGTCCCTGGTCCGGCGGAGCACGCCCTGCGTCCGCCACCAGTCCCTGTTCCTGCGGAGCACGCCATGCGTCCGCCACAAGTCCCTGTTCTGGCGGAGCACGTTCTGTGTCCGCCACAAGTCCCTGTTCTGGCGGAGCACGTCCTGCGTCCGCCACCAGTCCCTGTTCCGGCGGAGCACTCCATGCGTCCGCCCCAAGTCCCTGTTCCGGCGGAGCACTCCATGCGTCCGCCCCAAGTCCCTGTTCCGGCGGAGCACGCCATGCCTCCGCCACAAGTCCCTGCTCTGGCGGAGCACGTCCTGCGTCCGCCACAAGTCCCTGTTCCGGCGGAGCACGCCATGCGTCCGCCACAAATCCCTGCTTCGGCGGTGCCAGACGGCCCGCCGCCAACCCAATTCCCTGTCCCGGCGGCGCCCGAGGACACGCCATTGCTTCCCGTCACTCCCTCGGCGGTGCTCGACGATCCGCCGTCGCCCCAAGCTCCTTTTTCGGCGGAACTCGACGATTCGCCGGCGCTCCAGTTTCCTGCCTGGGCGGTGGACGACGACCCGCCGTCGCTTCTCGTCTCTGTCACAGCGGCTCCCGACGAAGCGCCGCCGCTCCACGTTCCTGTCTCAGCGGGGTTGGAGGACCAGCCGCCGTGCCACGTTCCGGTCTCGGCGGGGTTCGAGGACCAGCCGCCGCTCCACGTTCCTGTCTCGGCGGGGTTCGAGGACCAGCCGCCGCTCCACGTTCCTGTCTCGGCGGGGTTGGAGGACCAGCCGCCGTGCCACGTTCCTGTCTCAGCGGGGTTGGAGGACCAGCCGCCGCCTGCCGCCCTTGCCTCGGCGGCATCCGACGAACCGCCACCACTCCACGTTCCTGTCCCGGCGGGGCTTGACAACCAGCCGCCGCTCCACTTTCCTGTCTCTGCAGGGTTCGAGGACCAGCCGCCATGCCACGTTCCTGTCTCGGCGGGGTTCGACGACCAGCCGCCGCTCCACGTTCCGGTCTCGGCGGGGTTCGAGGACCAGCCGCCGCTCCACGTTCCTGTCTCGGCGGGGTTCGAGGACCAGCCGCCGCTCCACGTTCCTGTCTCGGCGGGGTTCGAGGACCAGCCGCCGCTCCACGTTCCTGTCTCGGCGTGGTTCGACGACCAGCCGCCGCTCCGCGTTCCTGTCCCGGCGGGGTTCGACGACCAGCCGCCGCCGCCGCTCCACGTTCCTGTCTCGGCGGGGTTCGACGACCAGCCGCCGCCGCCGCTCCACGTTCCTGTCTCGGCGGGGTTCGACGACAAGCCGCCGCTCCATGTTCCGGTCTCGGCGGGGTTCGACGACCAGCCGCCGCACCAAGTGCCTGCCTCGACGGCGGTCGACGACCAGCCGCCGCACCAAGTGCCTGCCTCGACGGCGGTCGACGTCCCACCGCCACGTCTCGTCCCGGCTCCGGCGGGGTCCGGCGTTCCACCATGCCTCGTCTCCGTCTCGGCGGCGTCCGACGTCCCGCCATCACTCCAAGTTCCTGCCTCGGCTGCGCCCGCCTCAACGCCGGTCCAAGCTCCGTCCTCTGCAGCACCCAGCGTCCCGCCGCCGCCCCTCGTCTCAGCCCCATCAGCGGACTCAAGGTGGAGTTCGGGTCGTCCCGGACGTCCGCCTGAATGGCCCCATCGGGACGTATTGGTCTGGCCACCCGCACGGCCCCCTGAAGGGCCACGAAAGGACTCGCTGGTCTGGCCCCCCGGGCATCCGCCAGACCGGCCTCGATCACGGGTCGTTGACCCACCTCCCGACCCCTTCCGCCCACCCTTGTTTTTGGGACATGGTTTTTTCGTTTTTGTTATTCTTGGGGACGGCTGGAATCCGTCCCTTGAGGGGGGGTACTGTCATGATACGCGTCGGGCATGACAGCCTTTTGTTATTGTTTTCGTCACCTCCCTGCCATGTGTCTTTTGTTATTGTTTTCGTCACCTCCCTGCCATGTGCTTTGTGTTATTGTTTTCGTTCTCACCAGCCACGCACCTGTTCCCAGTTCACGATCACACACCTGCTCCCCATCTGCTCCCCTGATTACCGGACTATTTATACCTCCCATGCCCTCAACCCAGTGTCGGGTCATTATCCCGTTTGGCTCCCTGTTGCTGCGTCACGGACTGTCACGACCGCTCCTAGATCTCGTTCCTGCTCTGGTTCTCGTTTCCGTCCTCGTTCCGGCCCTTTATCCTTGTCCCAGTTAGTCGCGTCCTGTTTGCCCTTGTTGTTTGTATCCTGCCTCGCTGTTTGTCCTCGTTTGATCCCTTCAATAAATTCCCCTTAACATCATCCATTTCCCTGCCTCCTCGCCTATTGGGTCCACCTCCTCCTTGCCATAAGGCAATCCTGACACCTTCACCTGTAAATAAAACGTCCCGACCTGAAGACATCTTAATGTTATTATTTTGTTATACACACAGTGCCGCCAAGTGGAATCAAAAATTTGTTTTTATTTTAATTTTCACGTACTGCACGGTGCCCTTTTGACGAATCCGACTGAAAATTAGTCAGAATAGACTCAAGACAATGATCTTACTCTCTGCCGAATTTTGTGACGTTTTGGCAAAAGGCGTGGCTATTAAGGTGCTGAAAAGTCCGATTGTACTCTGTGGCAACAAAAGCTCCGGCAACATGACTCAGATGATCCTATCTTCTCGAAGTTGTACACATTTGAGGATACTTCAGCCCTGAAGACATCTACCAACTTATTTTACATCGTAGTAGTAGCGCCACCAACTGGTAAAAGCTAATACAAGTTATTTTCTTGGATGTTTTTCTCCGTGCAACTCAACAAGGTCGCCCTCATATATGCTCGGATGACTGTTTCGGCCATGAGGATGTCACAATACGAAATTCGTGATTTTTCGTGAAAAGTTGTGGGAGTGGCATTGCACTGTTCGGCAATAAAACAAAGCTGATTATGAGGTTCTAAATATGAACGACAACTCGTAAAACTTTACACACACATCAGGCCGAGCAAATTTATCAATATTTTATACGTTAGTTGTGCAGCTTTTTTTAAATGGCTCGCCATGGCCCTCGAGAAATGTTAAAAAAAAAGCAGCTCTGGTTGAGTGTTTCACCTCGCTTTTTGTAAATTTTATGGAGTACAGTGAACCCTCGGTTATCGCGGTTAATGGGGACCGAGACCACCCGCGAAAACTGAAAATCCGCGAAGTAGCGGCGCACCTTCAAAAATGCTTAAAAAAAAATACAATATATATAATAAATATATAAATATATATATATATATATATATATATATATATATATATATATATATATATATACGGGGGGAGAGAGAGAGAGAGAGTGAAATTCATGTTATAACAAAAAAACCAAATTATTATTAAAACGTATTATTTTTTTATTCCCCAGCCATTCTTTTTGTATTTATTTAATTACTCCGACTTTTACCTGCTGGTACGCCGTCCGGTGTGCCCTGTGAAATGAAAGGTGGCATTCTTTATTTATTTATTCATTTATTCATTCATAACTGACAGCCTCGCGCTCCGCTCGTGCCCGGGCAGAAGAGGTGCTCCAATTCGGCTTAACTGTGACACACGCCCGCCCTCCTCCCCCGGAGCTTCCATTCGGTTAAACTTAGGGGCCGCTTGGCACCGCCGTGCCCGGGGAAGGTGCTCCTCTTCGGCTTACTGTGACGCGAGCATGCCCTCCTCCTCCGGAGCTTCCATTCGGTTAAACTTAGGGGCCGCTTGGAACCGCCCGTGCCCGGGGAAGGGGCTTCTCTTCGGCTTACTGTGACGCGAGCATGCCCTCCTCCTCCGGAGCTTCCATTCGGTTAAACTTAGGGGCCGCTTGGAACCGCCCGTGCCCGGGGAAGGTGCTCCTCTTCGGCTTACTGTGACGCGAACATGCCCTCCTCCTCCGGAGCTTCCATTCGGTTAAACTTAGGGGCCGCTTGGCACCGCCCGTGCCCGGGGAAGGTGCTCCTCTACGGCTTAACTGCCACGCACGCCGGCCGGAGCTCTGGTACGGTCCGAACCGCGCGAAACGTCGCCACCGATCGTGTCCGGGGGAACGTGCTCTTCTTCGTCCACTCTCCTCTTCGCCCACGCTCTTCTTCGGCGCACGCCGGCCGTCTAACCGCTCCAGCGCCCCGTCGTGCCGCTTGGCGAAACTACAATGCCCCCGAATATTTTTTAGACCCGCGAAGCACTGAACCCGCGAAAGGTGAACCGCGAAGTAGCGAGGGTTCACTGTATGTATAAGACCAAGACCTACAAAAAAGTCTCTTGGAGCAATGAGCTAGGTTTTACAGGAAGTCGGCCATTTTGAATTTACTTAAAAGGGGGCGGGTCACCACAATGGACTTTGTGTAGAAATTATTATTGGGGCCCGAGCAGCGACCACGGCGAGGTCCCTATTGCTTTTGTCGAAAATATTATTACTTTTATTATTATTATTATTATTATTATTATTATTAGGGCCTGAGCAGCGACCGCTGCGAATTCCCTATTGTTTTTGTAGAAATTAGTATTATTATTATTTTTCCGATTGTTCGATCGCATTTTTGACCCCCGAAACATGCACAAAAACTCACCAAACTTGGCAGTCTCATCGGGCATGGCGAAAAATTTTATATTTTTTAACGTCTAATATGAACAGGAAGTGAGTTATGAATTTTTGAAAGTCCGACTTTTGCCCTTTTTTGCATGTTTACAGGGGTCATTCTTTTGCACCCTGATCCTAAAGGCTTCATCTGATTGCCTTAAAGTTCTGTCTGGAGCATCTTAAGACCTGGGACAAACACTGGGGCTAAAATTTTTTGTTTCCGAAATACTATATGACGGGGGCGGGGCTTCAAAGTTTTCACTTAAGATTTCCTTCGCCGCAATGGACAAAATGCTTAATAACTCTCCTGCACATGCTGCTAAAAATCCAAAACTTCACATGTACATAAAGAGTCGGTACCTGAAGACATCTATATGTTTATATTCAGTTATACACCTTGCGCCAATCAATATCAATTTTTACATTTTGACGTACTGCTCGGTGCCCTTTTAACGAATCCGATTGAAAATTGGCTAGAAAAGACTCAAGACATTGATCTTACTCTATCCCTATTTTTACGACTTTCCTTCAAAGGGCGTGGCTATTACGGTGCCGCAGAGTCTGATTATTCTCCGTGGCAACAAAAGTTCCTGCAAAATGATTCAGATGATCCATCTTCTGGAAATCTTTCACATTTGAGGATATTCAGGCCCTGAAGACGGCTGCCAACTTATTTTTGATCGCAGTGGTAGTGCTACCAACTGGTTAAAACAAATACAAATTATTTTCGTTGATGTTTTTCTCCGGGCAGGTGAACAAAATCTACCTTATATTTGCTCGGATGAGTGTTTAGGCCTTGAGCATGTCACAATACGAAAGTCTTTCGCCTTCTTCAGAGTGTCACATGATGCTGTCTTGTGACCCGTCTTTATCAGCTGATGTTCCATGAGGGCGTGACTTACCTGTCACAAGAATGAAGGCAAGTCACGCCCCCCGCTGTCCGTTCACTCCGCCAAGATGCTGGTCCAGGTGGTAGAGAGGATGAAGGCTCCCTTGTCTCTGTTCATGGTTTTTATGCCTCGCTTGCAGATCTCAATGGCCTCTCTGATCCAGCGCTGTTGTTTGTTCTCTTCTGTGCGGATGACCCTGCCCTTCTCCCGGTCCATGATGTGGTTTTCCCTTTTGCAGTGGTCAGTGATTGCTGATTTGTAATGTTCATGTTGTGCTTGTTCTTTTACTGCTCTGATTTTTTCATTGTTTTGACAGGTAAGTCACACCCTCATGGAACATCAGCTCAAGACACCATCATGCGACACTCTGAAGAAGGCGAAAGACTCGCCGAAACATGTCAGGTAAAAAATTAACCTAAAACATAATTGTCTGCTTTTAATGAATCAGTCAAATATCAATAATAAGAAGACAAAATGAACCTAATACAAATAAATGAATGCTTAATAACTCCCCTGCACATGCTCCTAAAAATCCAAACCTTCACCTGTAAATAAAACGTCCCGACCTGAAGACATCTTAATGTTATTATTTTGTTATACACACAGTGCCGCCAAGTGGAATCAAAAATTTGTTTTTATTTTAATTTTCACGTACTGCACGGTGCCCTTTTGACGAATCCGACTGAAAATGAGTCAGAAAAGATTCAAGACAATGATCTTACTCTCTGCCGAATTTTGTGACGTTTTGGCAAAAGGCGTGGCTATTAAGGTGCTGAAAAGTCCGATTGTACTCTGTGGCAACAAAAGCTCCGGCAACATGACTCAGATGATCCTATCTTCTCGAAGTTGTACACATTTGAGGATACTTCAGCCCTGAAGACATCTACCAACTTATTTTACATCGTAGTAGTAGCGCCACCAACTGGTAAAAGCTAATACAAGTTATTTTCTTGGATGTTTTTCTCCGTGCAACTCAACAAGGTCGCCCTCATATATGCTCGGATGACTGTTTCGGCCATGAGGATGTCACAATACGAAATTCGTCCTTTTTCATGAAAAGTTGTGGGAGTGGCATTGCACTGTTCGGCAACAAAACAAAGCTGATTATGAGGTTCTAAATATGAACGACAACTTGTAAAACTTTACACACACATCAGGCCGAGCAAATTTATCAATATTTTATACGTTAGTTGTGCAGCTTTTTTGAAATGGCTCGCCATGGCCCTCGAGAAATGTTAAAAAAAGCAGCTCTGGTTGAGTGTTTCACCTCGCTTTTTGTAAATTTTATGGAGTACAGTGAACCCTCGGTTATCGCGGTTAATGGGGACCGAGACCACCCGCGAAAACTGAAAATCCGCGAAGTAGCGGCGCACCTTCAAAAATGCTTAAAAAAAATAAACAGGTCACTGCTCGGGCCCTAATAATAATAATAATAATAATTTCCACAAAAACAATGGGGACCTCGTAGCGGTCGCTGCTCGGGCCCTAATAATAATTTCTACAAAAACAATAGGGACCTCGCCGCGGTCGCTGCTCGGGCCCCAATAATAATTTCTACACAAAGTCCATTGTGGTGACCCGCCCCCTTTTAAGTAAATTCAAAATGGCCGACTTCCTGTAAAACCTAGCTCATTGCTCCAAGAGTCTTTTTTGTAGGTCTTGGTCTTATACATACAGTGAACCCTCGCTACTTGGCGGTTCACCTTTCGCGGGTTCAGTGCTTCGCGGGTCTAAAAAATATTCGGGGGCATTGTAGTTTCGCCGAGCGGCACGACGGGGCGCTGGAGCGGTTAGACGGCCGGCGTGCACCAAAGAAGAGCGTGGGCGAAGAGGAGAGTGGACGAAGAAGAGCACGTTCCCCCGGACACGATCGGTGGCGACGTTTCGCGCGGTTCGGACAGTACCAGAGCTCCGGCCGGCGTGCGTGGCAGTTAAGCCGTAGAGGAGCACCTTCCCCGGGCACGGGCGGTGCCAAGCGGCCCCTAAGTTTAACCGATTGGAAGCTCCGGAGGAGGAGGGCATGCTCGCGTGGCAGTTAAGCCGTAGAGGAGCACCTTCCCCGGGCACGGGCGGTGCCAAGCGGCCCCTAAGTTTAACCGAATGGAAGCTCCGGAGGAGGAGGGCATGCTCGCGTCACAGTAAGCCGAAGAGGAGCACCTTCCCCGGGCACGGGCGGTTCCAAGCGGCCCCTAAGTTTAACCGAATGGAAGCTCCGGAGGAGGAGGGCATGCTCGCGTCACAGTAAGCCGAAGAGGAGCACCTTCCCCGGCCACGGGCGGTTCCAAGCGGCCCCTAAGTTTAACCGAATGGAAGCTCCGGAGGAGGAGGGCATGCTCGCGTCACAGTAAGCCGAAGAGGAGCACCTTCCCCGGGCACGGGCGGTGCCAAGCGGCCCCTAAGTTTAACCGAATGGAAGCTCCGGGGGAGGAGGGTGGGCGTGTGTCACAGTTAAGCCGAATTGGAGCACCTCTTCCGCCCGGGCACGAGCGGAGCGCGAAGCTGTCAGTTATGAATGAATAAATGAATAAATAAATAAATAAATAAAGAATGGCACCTTTCATTTCACAGGGCACACCAGACGGCGTACCAGCAGGTAAAAGTCTGAGTAATTAAATAAATACAAAAAGAATGGCTGGGGAATAAAAAAATAATACGTTTTAATAATAATTTGGTTTTTTTGTTCTAACATGAATTTCACTCTCTCTCTCTCTCCCCGTATATATATATATATATATTTATTATATATATTGTATTTTTTTTTAAGCATTTTTGAAGGTGCGCCGCTACTTCGCGGATTTTCAGTTTTCGCGGGTGGTCTCGGTCCCCATTAACCGCGATAACCGAGGGTTCACTGTACTCCATAAAATTTACAAAAAGCGAGGTGAAACACTCAACCAGGGCTGCTTTTTTTAACATTTCTCGAGGGCCATGGCGAGCCATTTCAAAATAGCTGCACAACTAACGTATAAAATATTGATAAATTTGCTCTGCCTGATGTGTGTGTAAAGTTTCACGAGTTGTCGTTCATATTTAGAACCTCATAATCAGCGTTGTTTTATTGCCCACAACTTTTCACGAAAAAGGATGAATTTCGTATTGTGACATCCTCATGGCCGAAACAGTCATCCGAGCATATATGAGGGCGACCTTGTTGAGTTGCACGGAGAAAAACATCCAAAAAAATAACTTGTATTAGCTTTTACCAGTTGGTGGCGCTACTACTACGATGAAAAATAAGTTGGTGGATGTCTTCAGGGCTGAAGTATCCTCAAATGTGTACAACTTCGAGAAGATAGTATCATCTGAGTAATGTTGCCGGAGCTTTTGTTGCCACAGAGTACAATCGGACTTTTCAGCACCGTAATAGCCACGCCTTTTGCCAAAACGTCACAAAATTCGGCAGAGAGTAAGTGAGTCTTTTCTGACTAATTTTCAGTC
Source organism: Idiotropiscis lumnitzeri (assembly GCF_059441095.1). Classification (NCBI taxonomy): domain Eukaryota; kingdom Metazoa; phylum Chordata; class Actinopteri; order Syngnathiformes; family Syngnathidae; genus Idiotropiscis; species Idiotropiscis lumnitzeri. Next base: position 732,566 of record NW_028283577.1, on the reverse strand, counting down.
GGATTCGTCAAAAGGGCACCGTGCAGTACGTGAAAATTAAAATTAAAAAAAATTTTTGATTCCACTTGGCGGCGCTGTGTGTATAATTTTTTTCAGCATGGGCACAAGAATTCCACCGAACATCGCCAGTTCAATGGGATTTTGGTTAAGTCCGCAAATAATAGTGAACAATATACTTTGGCTGCGCGCTCGAATAATTTTACTCGTATATACTTCAATGAGGGTGTAGTGTGGGTATCGGGATCTTTAACACGCCCTAACACGAAGCTGACTCTCCAACCGCCACAGCCTTTTAATGACGAAATTATAAAATAAACAAAAACACTGTTCAACAACATAAAATAAAATAAAAAATCACATCATACTTACATTTATAAACTTTAATCCTCAAGAACATTATTCTCAGGTTGACCGAAAGACGAGGACACGGGAGCGCCTCGGGCATGTTCTTCTTCCTTGTGTAGGCGAATGACGTTTTAAGGTGCTTGTCCGCCACCTGCTGTGCTGAACTATGTATTAAATAAGAAAAGCAAATTGTTGAATGTTTTTTCCCCAATGAAGACTGAATTGTAAAATACCCGGAAATGGCTTTTCTGTTTTATTGTGCATTTAAAAAAAATTCAGATTGTCCTTTTTTGTTGAGATAATTGTTGAATATTGAAATTGCACATGTAACTGGTAATTTAGTTTTAGATATTATTTGAACCAGTGGAGGGCCATGCATTTCACACCTGGGCCTTCAATGAAGTCCTACTTCGTCCTACTTGAATAAATCCCCCTCATAATACCATAATTTATGACACCACGGGTGGACAAACAATATACAGAAAAGCACTTAGACAGCACTGACCGAGTGTTGGACGATATAGCTTCTCTTGAAAGGTCCGTGTTGAAAATGGCCTCGCAAGTGAATCTTCAATTTCTAAAGATAAAGATGTCTTTTAATTGTCCCATAACGGGGACATTTGCAGTGTTACAGCAGCAAAGATATACATCACACAGTGGCACCGACGTAATGTAGCCGTTAATGTATAACATTGGCAGCAGGCATTCATAAAAAGCATGCAAATATACACAGTATATACGTATATACACAGATCCCCATGTATATACACACTTACAGCCCACAACATATACAAGTGTAAGGAAACACTCCTAATGCCTGTCTATGGTTCAGAGGGGAAATAAATAAAAACGCTGCAATGATAAAAAAAAATACTGAATGATTGAAAATACTGCAATGATAAAAATACTGCAAGAATAAAAGTACTGTACCCAGCCAACATGTCCAACTGGGCCCCAAATGGGGTAAATGCGGGATTCCTGGGTACCAAGTGGGAATGGGCTAGAAGTGGGCAATGGTACAGGGTTCCATGTGGGCGCCATCTGGGATTGGTGGGCATGGGCTTAAACTGGGCAAATGTTGTGGGTGCAATACGGGTTGTGTATGGGCTAAGTGGGCATGGGTTAGAACTGGTAAAGATAAAGATAAAGATGTCCTTTATTAGTCCCACAATGGGGAAATTTGAGGTGTTACAGCAGCAAAGATATAGCTCACACAGAGTCGGCGGCGTAATGTAGCCGTTAATGTATAACATTAGCAGCAGACATTCATAAAAAGCATGCAAATATACACAGTATAAACGTATCTAAGTGTAAGGAAAGACTCCTAATGTCTGTCCATTATACAGAGGGGAAAATGCTGTAATGATAAAAACTACTGAATCTACTACTGAAACCATTTATAGGTCCTATTTGGGTTATGTGTGGGCTAAGTGGGCATGGGTTAGAACTGGTCAACCATGTGAGGGTCTCATATGGGCTGTATATGGGCCAAGTGGGCATGGGTTAGAGCTGGTCAACCATGTCTGGGTCCTATTTGGGTTATGTGTGGGCTAAGTGGGCATGGGTTAGAAGTGGTCACCATTTATCGGTCCTGTTTGGGTTATGTGTGGGATAAGTGGGCATAGGTTAGAGCTGGTCAACCATGTCTGGGTCCTGTTATGGGTTATAGATGAGCTAAGCGGGCATGGGTTTGAAAATTTGTTCTGGAGCCTTTTTGATATTTAATGCATGCTATGCTAATAGTAACCACCCGAAGACTATTCTCAGTAGAACTATTCAATGGATGCCAAAACGATAGAGACATGGCCATGGAGCCTATGCTGCGAGATTGTGAAAGGACTAAAATAAGTGTAGGATTTTTGAGGACCAGAAGTCAGCTTTTATTAGGTTTGACATTGATTTAACTTATGGAACAATGCAAATTATGGTCGGGTTGTTGTTGGACTTTTTCCGCTTTTGACTAATGGACGGGTGTTTTTATTTTCTGGGACTCTTTAGAACAAGCGGCACGGTGGCGGACTGGTTAGCAAGTCCGCATCACAGTACAGAAGTGCAAGGTTCTCCCTGTGCCTGCTAGGGTTTTCGCCGGTTTCCTCCCACTTTCCAAAAACATCCATGATAGGTTGATTGGTCACTGGTCCAAGGTCTGAGTGTGAGAGCGGATGGTTGCTTGTCTCTGTGTGCCCTGCGATTGACTGGCAACCAGTTCAGGGTGTACCCTGTCGACTGCCCGAAGACAGCTGGGATAGGCTCCAGCACTCCCGGGGACCCTTGTGAGGACAAGAAGCAGTACAGAGGATTGATTGATTTATTAAAATTAAATTCATGTATTTATCTATGCTAAATTTAACAAGGCTGGACGTTATATTTTGTGAATTTACATGTACCCCCAACTGTGACTTAATAACCCTTAAGGGACAAGATAACATTTTATAATATACCAGACAGCTAAGATTGTCATCTATGAACTATTTGACAAGGCAGGTCCAGCATTGTCAGCCACATCCAACAGTCAACACAGTTACTTTTTTTTAAATAAACAAAATCAACATTATTAATTAATGTTATTTTATTAATTCTGTATGCTGTGAAAGATCTTTATTCAAAGTATATTTGAAGTTATTTCTACCTTATTGCTTGATTTTTGTAGATTCAATTCGGAGTTGTCAAAATTACAGATTCTTTTGAAGGCAGCATATTCAAACTGTGAGAAAAGGAGCGAATGCAAGCTACGCGGTCTTTGAGGTGCGGCAGAAGAGCTGAAAGCACGGTGAGTCCCGAACGATAATTGAATTAATTAATTAATCTTGGGTAAATGTCTGGCTCTCATTTTTTAGACTTACTTTACAATGTGTTTTGTAATTTTTCAAGGTTGCCTGTGTTGGAAAACTGCTTGGTGCGTTAGCTAAAACACAGTATGCTAAAATGATAAGTGACGAGAACACAGAGGGTATATCAACAACGTACGTACTCGAATTATTTTGGGGAAAACTTAAGTACATTATAATCACCCTTTTAATAATACTGATAAGCGTTGTGTGTTTTATTTATTTTTATGAGGACCTTTACAACGAGCTACATATTGTTAGCATTGGGCCTACGACGCTAAACACAGTGTCCCTCGATCTCTCTCCAAAATTCTCCAAAAGACTTAAGCTTTCACTCAAATTAATACAATCTACTCCACTAGCTCATTTAAGGCTTTTTTGTGATGTGTTTGATTTGGGTAAGTAAAGCAAAACATATTAACTGTTGAATGTTGCCTGTTATTTAAATAATAGAAATTCAAGATGAAAGTTGAACAGATATTGAAATGCTAGATTGGCTCATTCAGAATCATGCCACAATGTGCTTTGTATGTTTTGTGTGTGGGTTTATCAAGCTCTAATTCAATGCAGTGTCCAAAACGAGCGCGCATAATTGTTGGATGAATGTTGGTTAATAGAGTCAGATAATAGTTCCAACAGTTGAACAGATGTTGAAATGCTAGATTGGCTCATTCAGAATCATGCCACAATGTGCTTTGTATGTTTTGTGTTTAGGCTTATCAAGCTCTAATTCAATGCAGTGTTGAGCTGCATTTGAGAGGAACTACGTAAGTAACTAATGTGGAAAAATTGTGACTTCTTTGTGTACTTTTATTTTGAATATTCAAATTTTGTGGGTAAAGGTTAGAGAAAATAAGTTAAAAATGAGAGCTGTACAGGTATTTAAGTTTTTGGTTTGTAAAATACCCGAATGTGGGTTTCAGCCGGTGAGGCAATGATTGGACAGAGCAAAAGCTATGCTCCAAAATAGAAGTGATTACACCTTCACTAGACTAACCTGCAGCTAATTACATAATTATAAAATTAACACTTTAACCTGGCTTCCCCATCACAGATGTATTCTTTTAAATGCAAAGCTTTTTGTTCTAGCTTTTGTTGTTAAATGACATTCATGCCCAAGTGTCTATGCATCCATTGCAGGGATGTTTTCTCAAGTGACGAGTCTGAAGCCTGTGATGACGAAGTACCATCTACACCTCCCCATGGATTGTCACAGAGAAAAAGCTTCCTAACCAAGAGAGGCGCTGCAGAAGGTCCTTGAGTACGTCCAACGTGTTGAGTCTGTGAGTCTACTGCAGGATCTAATGCAGGTATGAAAATGATGAAATTTTAATGTATTATCTTCAAAATTAAAATAATTATTTAATTTCTTGAAATATAAAATTAGGTACCCTAAACCCAAGTAGGAACCCCAGTCCCAGTACATTCCTGATTCTGGAGCTACAGAGATCAAACCATCCTACTGTATCACTAAATAGCCCCACCTCTAAAACCCTGATTCGGAAGGCCGAGTTGAAAGACTTCAGAGTTCAAGATGGTCAACTGCAACTATGATAAGCCGAATGTGTTCACCCCAAGTCGGAAACTGAGAAAAAGACTCAATTTTCACATGATTTCAGTCCCTTCTATATTTAAAAGAATGTATTGGGGCTCTAAAAATGTGAAATATTTTTACAAGTATTTCTTTTACTACTCATAGGCAGTTTCATAATAATAGTACAATTTGGCATCGTGTATTGTTTTTTGGTTCCATTCAAAATGCACAAGACGTATAGACATATTTTGTTTGTGGATCGCTGCAGCATCACACGAGCGCACAGAGACAAACGTGGCAGCAACTTAAAACAATTAAAATATCGAATCGAAATCGGGAACTGAAAATCAAAAATCGAATCGGGGCTAGAGTGAATCGTTACCTCCCTAATCATAATCATTTTGGTAGAATGTTGGGCTCTTGCCCTTTGAGTGTATATGGCGTTACCGAAGCTGTTCACTTAATCGACAATTCCTTTCCTGTGACGTTTATCATACCCAGTTTAACTGCCAAAATATTTTTAAGTGTGTGATGATTATCTGGATCGAGTGACACCCATGTTATAATGGTTGCAGGTATTGGTGGATTGGACGATAGTGTCAGAACAATGATGGCGTTCATCATGACAAATCCTCTGTCTCTGAAGTACAATCTCTTTGGACATCGTAGCAAGAACAAGCGCCGAGACCTGCCTTTTTCTGATGTTCTATACGGTAATATATATATATATATATATATTTTTTTTTAAGGGATTGTGGTGTGAAGACATTTCAGCATGTCCCATAAGGTTTCACAATCATTAAATAGCTTTACTAAGTTGACTTCTTGTCTTTTTTGTTTTAGGAGCACTGAAAAGGAATGGAGCCACAAAGGACATCAACGAGAAGGACACAGGCAACCCTGTCCAAGTGGTTCATGGGAGCTTGTGATCAAGGTGGGAATAGGGCAGTTCGAGCTCGGAGATCTCAAGGCAACTGTCAGGTTTAAAACGTCCTGACGCCATTTTTAGACTGAAGGTGGCATAAATCCAGACCAAACCAGTTAGAGTTTTGTTTTTGACCATTCGCGAATGGGAGAGGAAGTCAGGAGGTGAAGCAGGCGTCTTGCCAGTTCAATCTCGCGCACTCTCTCTCACTCTCTACCACCCGTTCGGTCTTTTATCAGCAACCTAAGCAGACAATGGAGGTCTGTCTGAAATTCTAGCAGGCAGGCAGGAAGCAATCAACCACAGTAGTCAGTCAGGAATTCGAAACTAAAGTGTGTGCGTGTGTTCCAGTTGTGCGCGTGTGTGCTAAAGCAATAATGTGAGTGTCTGTGTGTGTGTGCGCAATTATAACTGATACAAATAGTGTATAAAAACATGATTAGAAATACACAAACTATTTACATATCCTCATCCCATCTCACATTCCCCCGTTTGTGGGTTTAAATCATGTCCTTACGGCTTTAAGACAGATCATCATAATGAAATCATACAACAGTGTGGTCATCCGTGGAGGGGCGAAAACCCTCAGTAGGGACAAAATTCCCCTCCTCCCTTCCGGCGTGGAACGAGATTCTCATGGTATGTTGGTCACTTGGGAATAAAACATAAAAAAACTTCAATATACCTAGTGAAAAATAACAAAACTGTCTCCACGCAGAGCTTGTCTCCACGCAGAGCTTGTCTCTGCGGCGACTTGATGGAGGCCCTTGCCTCGTTGTAGGAGGGGACAGCCGTCTTTACCTCCCGGATCTTCGTGTGTGGTGTATGTGTGTGCATGTGTGGGGGCAGGGGCAAAAGGGTCCATGTGTTATTTAGGTTTCAGTGTCCAGTTCGAGTTTGTCATTGTCCAGTTCGAATTCGTCATTCTCAACATCAATCAGGTTGTAATGGTACATTTGGGCAACAAACATGCAGTTAATAATCATCTTTGTCATAAGAATAATGCAACATGAACAGACTACACATAACAAAAATGAAAACCATAATTATCCCGATATATTGTCTTTCAAATTCTTCGTAGTGGTCATAACATCAATAATTGTTTCATTTTATTAAAAATGTAAATGCAGTAATGTTCTCCAATCAAGGCTAAAATTCTTTATGTACGTCATTAATTTCCAAACAATATCTAATCTTTTTGTTCTGTGGCTTCAACATTCGTATCTGTGGCTGGTTGTGCGGTTCCGATGTGCGTGTGGTCCGATATTGTGACTCAGGTGGGCTCCTGTTCGAGGGATTCGCGTTGCTCGGCCTTTAGCTGGAAACCGGAGAAGCTTGTACTGCAACTGGTGGATCCAGCTGCCACGCCCCGTGACCTTTGCTGCCGTCGGGGTCACTGCAATCATCTGGCGAGGGCCATCTCAGCATTCACTTGTCCCAACGAAGTCGTTTCAGCACCTTGAAGAAGAGTTGGTCTCCCACACGGACGTGATTTCTCTGTGGATCAGAACACACTGACCAGTAATTGCGTCTTTTTTTTTTTTTTTTTTTTTTGGTCAAAACATGTTTCCCATGTGGACTGGGACTGATGTGCCAGTCGCTGGTGGTTCTGATGAACCTGAGAGTCGATAGGGGATAGTGTCCTAACTTCGGCTGGCACTATCCTCATTGCTGTGATTGAAACACAGTCTGGTCATTGTCTCCTTTTTTTCCCTCATTGTCTTGATAAGTCTGCCCTTAACAGTCCCATTAGTGCGTTCCACAAGTCCTGCAGACTGTATGCACAATGACGCTTTGAGTCAATTTTGCAACAACTGTCCCACTTGTTACAACATCATTCACAAATGCATAATTTTCACTTCAAATCACTTCTTGAAATTCCAAATGTCAGGATAATTTGTGTTAGGTTGAAGATGTATTTTATCCCATATTTTACTCTATTAGTATTGCAAAAGAATTGTTCCACAGCGTGACCCATGTTTGACCATATGGATGAGAAGACTTCACAGAGAAGCGGATGCCTGAAGACTGGATCAACGTCTGCAACATCAAAGGAGGTGTGCTGAGACACACCTCTGAAACAAAAGGACTGAGACTTTAGTACCAGAGCACTAAAAGGGCATATCTGCCTTTTCAATCAGTGGATGACTGCCATTGATGTCTGTCTTTCCTCTTGTGTCTGAGATGTTTACATGTTCCTGCTGGTGCTCCCCCCTTCATCCCTTAGTGCAAATACATTGTATTGTTAGGGACTTCCCTAATAAAATAGAGGGCTCGGCGGAGTGTGCTCCAGAACGAATTTGGAGATGTAACTGAGCACACCTCCGTTCGTTCTCCTCGCGAGTAAAAGATCAACTCTTGTCTTCCTTCCATTCATTTAGCCTATGTTCAGTGAATGCTTAGGTGATTGAACCTGACAATTTGATTACACAACACTTTTTCCAACTGTTTTAGCATCAACATATGTTGTCGGAAACAACTTAATCCATTTTGAAAACATATGAATTACAACCAAACAATATTGCATCTCAAACAAATAACACTGTCTAAAAAAAAGTTTTTTGTTGAAAAGTCTGTATGTGGGAACAATTTCATATCATACTACCCCTCTCTTGACACATGGTTATGCTCGTGTGTCACTCTTATTACTTTTCCAATCAATGAATTAGGCAGCCAGGATTTGCCATCTGCCAATTTGCTGATCCTGTCCTCAGCAATGTTTGCACCTTTGTTCTCCCAATGTGTGCGTTCAATTACTGGTACCTTTTTCCCTGGCGTGGGATCAAATTGTCAAGTTGATTTTCTGCGTGTGGGGGTGTGTTCATTTTCCCTTTTAGCTGCGCTGTGTCGATATAAAGGCGAGGCAGTTTCCAATTGTAATTGTGTCATTTTCTGTTAAGTGAATTTTGCGTTCACAAATAACTATTTTAGACGTGCTTTATGCACAACTTTTCTTTTCCTGTTGTGGTTTTTAAAGCCCAATGTCGACAGAACGCATGAACATTTATCTTGATTGTCAGTCCACATTGTAACCATACAACTCATACAAGATGGGAAACCCCAAATTTTAATTAGCTCACACCCGCCTACGCTCTTCCTGCTTATCCTAACAATCTCTTATCCGTTGGTATCACAATGTTAGTACTCCCATCGCATAAAAGTCAGTTTGATTTCAGGCTGCGACCTTGGTTCTCAAACACTTTTACTTCTTATCAGTCTGGAATGCCCACCTGGTCTGTGTTACAAGTCTGAGTTCCTCCAGTCGGGAGGAAGGTCAAGTCGCGGTTTGGTGATAATTTGGACGGCTCCACAGTCGTGTGGCGCCTCCTAGATGATGCGGGGAAAAAATGACGCTGGGCTGAAATGCACCGCAACTTATCAGTATAATGTGTCCCTGTGACAATTAGGCCGGCGTGCAATGTGAATGTGGTGGGAAAAGAATGTAATTTTTTGATTCCTTAAAGCAGCAGTGAAAGCTCTTAATCACACTCTAAGTGGTTCTCTGCCACGAAATCCAAATTGTTGTGACTAAATATGCAAATGAATTCATTTTGCCCTGGTTCCTGCAGTAACCCAGGCTAATGAAGTCATTTTTTGCAGTCACTGTTTTGCTCAAATGGCTTATAATAATTTGGTAGTGCGTTAAGATGCTTTGTCGATACAATCTTGTAGTGTATCTTCACAAGTTCCAACATACACAACCCATTCCATGGCCATGACGATACTGTTTTAAAGATTACCAAGGCTTGTTGGACCTTTCTCTGCCACATAAATTACAGCCCTGAGAGGCACTGGGCCTCAACTTTATCTATGAAGGGTCAGGGATTTAATGGGGGTCACCGAGGCGTCCCAAGGAAAGTTTTTACAGAAAAGTGGTCTGGCAATATCTTTTCTCTTTCTTATCACTGACAATGCGCCCCTTTAAAGTTTTGACGTTTGTTTGAATTCGCCCGTGCTTATTAATTCTATTGAAGTCCAATTTTGTCAGTGTATCACGGCCTAATGAGTAAAACGCATGTTGATGTAGAACTCCTTCTACACACACTTTTATGTTTGACTTTTTACGTCACGTGATCCTCCATTGCTACCACAACTCGTCCTGAAAAGTTAATGTTTTGTAACAAGACTTACTGCTTCCTCCTTTCTTTCTTTTCTTTTTCCTTCCTTCTGCCCAACACGTTCATGCTTTCTGTGCATAATTTAGAATTTTCTTTTCCATTTTACAAGTTGGCCAATTTAAATTAGGTTGTTTTATTTGAAAAGCCTGTAATTCTCTTTTTTTTCCCCTTTTCACCTAATCACAAATTTCTTATCACAAAAATGAACATGTTAATTCTATTTTATTTCCTATTTTTCCAATCTTGTGACTCATTTCACTTCAACCAGTTCTACCTTAAAGTGGACAAGTACACATCAATGTTTTTTGTAGTTTCTATTTTCTTCTCTGCTTTAATGAAAATTATAGCCCTTCTAGCCAAATTTTTCCTGTGTCATTTCTATCTCTGCATTTCATTCCATTTCTGGCCTACCTTAATACTAAAACAAAAATGCTCTTTCAAAAATTAAAACTATCTAAAACTAGTGATGGCAAAATGAAGCCCCATAAAGCAGCCAAGCCCTGCAGGGAAATACTTCACACACGAATGGGCTTCGAGATGCTTCATTTTTCTTGACTACGCCATCCCATGGACAGAAAAATGTATAACATGCTTGGTGCATGCAATAAAATGGTGAGCTGTAAATCATGCTCTGCCCACCAAACAATATGTATTTGAAGAGTGATTTTAATTGTTCTGTTTTACTTTGTCTTCTAACTTCTCCAATATTCAGACAGCTCCGCCGAGACCAACGTTTCACCCCCACACTGATATAAAATGGACCCAACCGTTTGGGTCTCTTTCCAAATTTGGTACCAAAGCCTCCCCCACAGTGCGGCAGCTATCTTGAATTGGCCCGTTCCCAGAAAGTTTTACTTCATTCAGTGTCATTCAGTATTATTCAAAATCTTTCAGTGTCATTCCAAATCATTCAATGTCATTCACAATCTTTCCACATCCTTCCACCTTCCATCGTTCAGTGTCATTCCACATTCTCTTTCATATATAACATAACATAACAATAACATAATCCTGGGTCAGCAGACACCTAATTAATGTGTTAATACATGATACATTTTTCTATAAGCAACCCTTATGATTGTAACGTATTTTTAATTCTTTCTAGGCGGGAACTGTCCGAACAAAAAATTCATGCAATTTGTAATTAGACACTTTGTCATACAAAAAGTCACTCAGGGCAAGAGAAAAAAAATTGTCACTTGCCCAAGTTGGGCAAGTAATTTGGCCACTCGGGCAAGGCAAATTTTAGTGGCACTTGCCCTATGGGCAAGCAGTTTTTAAAGTTAACTTCGAACCCTGTGATGGTGTCTTGTGACCTGTCTTTATCAGCTGATGTTCCATGAAGGCGTGCCTTACCTGTCACAAGAATGAAGGCAAGTCACGCCCCCCGCTGTCCATTCACTCCGCCAAGACGCTGCTCCAGGTGGTAGAGAGGATGAAGGCTCCCTTGTCTCTGTTCATGGTTTTTATGCCTCGCTTGCAGATCTCAATGGCCTCTCTGATCCAGCGCTGTAGTTTGTTCTCTTCTGTGCGGATGACCCTGCCCTTCTCCCGGTCCATGATGTGGTTTTCCCTTTTGCAGTGGTCAGTGATTGCTGATTTGTAATGTTCATGTTGTGCTTGTTCTTTTACTGCTCTGATTTTTTAATTTTTTTGACAGGTAAGTCACACCCTCATGGAACATCAGCTGATAAAGACTGGTCTCAAGACACCATCATGCGACACTCTGAAGAAGGCGAAAGACTCGCCGAAACATGTCAGGTAAAAAATTAACCTAAAACATAAATGTCTGCTTTTAATGAATCAGTCAAATATCAATAATAAGAAGACAAAATGAACCTAATACAAATAAATGAATGCTTAATAACTCCCCTGCACATGCTCCTAAAAATCCAAACCTTCACCTGTAAATAAAACGTCCCGACCTGAAGACATCTTAATGTTATTATTTTGTTTTACACACAGCGCCGCCAAGTGGAATCAAAAATTTGTTTTTATTTTAATTTTCACGTACTGCACGGTGCCCTTCTGACGAATCCGACTGAAAATTAGTCAGAAAAGACTCAAGACAATGATCTTACTCTCTGCCGAATTTTGTGACGTTTTGGCAAAAGGCGTGGCTATTACGGTGCTGAAAAGTCCGATTGTACTTTGTGACAACAAAAGCTCCGGCAACATGACTCAGATGATCCTATCTTCTCGAAGTTGTACACATTTGAGGATACTTCAGCCCTGAAGACTTCTACCAACTTATTTTTCATCGTAGTAGTAGCGCCACCAACTGGTAAAAGCTAATACAAGTTATTTTCTTGGATGTTTTTCTCCGTGCAACTCAACAAGGTCGCCCTCATATATGCTCGGATTACTGTTTCGGCCATGAGGATGTCACAATACGAAATTCGTCCTTTTTCGTGAAAGGTTGTGGGAGTGGCATTGCACTGTTCGGCAATAAAACAACGCTGATTATGAGGTTGTAAATATGAACGACAACTCGTGAAACTTTACACACACATCAGGCCGAGCAAATTTATATATATATATATATATATATATATATATATATATATATATATATATATACGGGGAGAGAGAGAGTGAAATTCATGTTACAACAAAAAAAAACAAATTATTATTAAAACATATTATTTTTTAATTCCCCAGCCATTCTTTTTGTATTTATTTAATTACTCCGACTTTTACCTGCTGGTACGCCGTCCGGTGTGCCCTGTGAAATGAAAGGTGGCATTCTTTATTTATTTATTCATTTATTCATTCATAACTGACATGCCTCGCGCTCCGCTCGTGCCCGGGCGGAAGAGGTGCTCCAATTCGGCTTAACTGTGACACACGCCCGCCCTCCTCCCCCGGAACTTCCATTCGGTTAAACTTAGGGGCCGCTTGGCACCGCCCGTGCCCGGGGAAGGTGCTCCTCTTCGGCTTACTGTGACGCGAGCATACCCTCCTCCTCCGGAGCTTCCATTCAGTTAAACTTAGGGGCCGCTTGAAACCGCCCGTGCCCGGGGAAGGTGCTCCTCTTCGGCTTACTGTGACGCGAGCATCCCCTCCTCCTCCGGAGCTTCCATTCGGTTAAACTTAGGGGCCGCTTGGAACCGCCCGTGCCCGTGGAAGGTGCTCCTCTTCGGCTTACTGTGACGCGAGCATGCCCTCCTCCTCCGGAGCTTCCATTCGGTTAACCTTAGGGGCCGCTTGGAACCGCCCGTGCCCGGGGAAGGTGCTCCTCTTCGGCTTACTGTGACGCGAGCATGCCCTCCTCCTCCGGAGCTTCCATTCGGTTAAACTTAGGGGCCGCTTGGCACCGCCCGTGCCCGGGGAAGGTGTTCCTCTACGGCTTAACTGCCACGCACGCCGGCCGGAGCTCTGGTACGGTTCAAACCGCGCGAAACGTCGCCACCGATCGTGTCCGGGGGAACGTGCTCTTCTTCGTCCACTCTCCTCTTCGCCCACGCTCTTCTTCGGCGCACGCCGGCCGTCTAACTGCTCCAGCGCCCCGTCGTGCCGCTCGGCGAAACTACAATGCCCCCGAATATTTTTTAGACCCGCGAAGCACTGAACCCGCGAAAGGTGAACCGCGAAGTAGCGAGGGTTCACTGTATTAAGACCAAGACCTACAAAAAAGTCTCTTGGAGCAATGAGCTAGGTTTTACAGGAAGTCGGCCATTTTTAATTTACTTAAAAGGGGGCGGGTCACCACAATGGACTTTGTGTAGAAATTATTATTGGGGCCCGAGCAGCGACGGCGGCGAGGTCCCTATTGTTTTTGAAGAAATTATTATTAGGGCCCGAGCAGCGACCGCTACGAGGTCCCCATTGTTTTTGTGGAAATTATTATTATTTTTATTATTATTATTAGGGCCCGAGCAGTGACCGCTGCGAGGTCCCTATTGTTTTTCTAGAAATTGTTATTAGGGCCCGAGCTGCGACGGCTGCGAGGTCCCTATTGTTTTTGTAGAAAATATTATTACTTTTATTATTAATAATATTATTATTATTATTATTATTAGGGCCTGAGCAGCGACCGCTGCGAAGTCCCTATTGTTTTTGTAGAAATTATTATTATTATTATTTTTCCGATTGTTCGATCGCATTTTTGACCCCCGAAACATGCACAAAAACTCACCAAACTTGGCAGTCTCATCGGGCATGGCGAAAAATTTGATATTTTAACGTCTAATATGAACAGGAAGTGAGTTATGAATTTTTGAAAGTCCGACTTTTGCCCTTTTTTGCATGTTTACAGGGGTCATTCTTTTGCACCCTGATCCTAAAGGCTTCATCTGATTGCCTTAAAATTCTGTCTGTAGCATCTGAAGACCTGGGACAAACACTGGGGCTAAAATTTTTTGTTTCCGAAATACTATATGACAGGGGCGGGGCTTCAAAGTTTTCACTTAAGATTTCTTTCGCCGCAATGGACAAAATGCTTAATAACTCTCCTGCACATGCTGCTAAAAATCCAAAACTTCACATGTACATAAAGAGTCTGTACCTGAAGACATCTATATGTTTATATTCAGTTATACACCTTGCGCCAATCAATATCATTTTTTACATTTTGACGTACTGCACGGTGCCCTTTTAACGAATCTGATTGAAAATTGGCTAGAAAAGAGTCAAGACATTGATCTTACTCTATCCCTATTTTTGTGACTTTCCTTCGAAGGGCGTGGCTATTACGGTGCCGCAGAGTCTGATTATTCTCCGTGGCAACAAAAGTTCCTGCAAAATGATTCAGATGATCCATCTTCTCGAAATTTTTCACATTTGAGGATATTCAGGCCCTGAAGACGGCTGCCAACTTATTTTTGATCGCAGTGGTAGCGCCACCAACTGGTTAAAACAAATACAAATTATTTTTGTTGATGTTTTTCTCCGGGCAGGTTAACAAAATCTACCTTATATTTGCTCGGATGAGTGTTTAGGCCTTGAGCATGTCACAATACAAAAGTCTTTCGCCTTCTTCAGAGTGTCACATGATGGTGTCTTGTGACCCGTCTTTATCAGCTGATGTTCCATGAGGGCGTGACTTACCTGTCACAAGAATGAAGGCAAGTCACGCCCCCCGCTGTCCGTTCACTCCGCCAAGATGCTGGTCCAGGTGGTAGAGAGGATGAAGGCTCCCTTGTCTCTGTTCATGGTTTTTATGCCTCGCTTGCAGATCTCAATGGCCTCTCTGATCCAGCGCTGTTGTTTGTTCTCTTCTGTGCGGATGACCCTGCCCTTCTCCCGGTCCATGATGTGGTTTTCCCTTTTGCAGTGGTCAGTGATTGCTGATTTGTAATGTTCATGTTGTGCTTGTTCTTTTACTGCTCTGATTTTTTTCATTTTTTTGACAGGTAAGCCACACCCTCATGGAACATCAGCTCAAGACACCATCATGCGACACTCTGAAGAAGGCGAAAGACTCGCCAAAACATGTCAGGTAAAAAATTATCCTAAAACATAATTGTCTGCTTTTAATGAATCAGTCAAATATCAATAATAAGAAGACAAAATGAACCTAATACAAATAAATGAATGCTTAATAACTCCCCTGCACATGCTCCTAAAAATCCAAACCTTCACCTGTAAATAAAACGTCCCGACCTGAAGACATCTTAATGTTATTATTTTGTTATACACACAGTGCCGCCAAGTGGAATCAAAAAATTTTTTTTATTTTAATTTTCACGTACTGCACGGTGCCCTTTTGACGAATCCGACTGAAAATTAGTCAGAAAAGAGTCTAGACAATGATCTTACTCTCTGCCGAATTTTGTGACGTTTTGGCAAAAGGCGTGGCTATTACGGTGCTGAAAAGTCCGATTGTACTCTGTGGCAACAAAAGCTCCAGCAACATGACTCAGATGATCCTATCTTCTCGAAGTTGCACACATTTGAGGATACTTAAGCCCTGAAGACATCTACCAACTTATTTTTCATCGTAGTAGTAGCGCCACCAACTGCTAATAGCTAATACAAGTTATTTTCTTGGATGTTTTTCTCCGTGCAACTCAACAAGGTCGCCCTCATATATGCTCGGATGACTGTTTCGGGCCATGAGGATGTCATAATACGAAATTTGTCCTTTTTCATGAAAAGTTGTGGGAGTGGCATTGCACTGTTCGGCAATAAAACAACGCTGATTATGAGGTTCTAAATATGAACAACAACTCGTGAAACTTTACACACACATCAGGCCGAGCAAATTTATCAATATTTTATACGTGAGTTGTGCAGCTTTTTTGAAATGGCTCACCATGGCCCTCGAGAAATGTTCAAAAAAGCAGCCCTGGTTGAGTGTTTCACCTCGCTTTTTGTAAATTTTATGGAGTACAGTGAACCCTCGGTTATCGCGGTTAATGGGGACCGAGACCACCCGCGAAAACTGAAAATCCGCGAAGTAGCGGCGCACCTTCAAAAATGCTTAAAAAAAATATACAATATATATAATAATATATATATATATATATATATATATATATATATATATATATATATATATATATATATATATATATACGGGGGGAGAGAGAGAGAGAGAGAGTGAAATTCATGTTATAACAAAAAAAACAAATTATTATTAAAACGTATTATTTTTTTATTCCCCAACCATTCTTTTTGTATTTATTTAATTACTCCGACTTTTACCTGCTGGTACGCCGTCCGGTGTGCCCTGTGAAATGAAAGGTGGCATTCTTTATTTATTTATTCATTTATTCATTCATAACTGACAGCCTCGCGCTCCGCTCGTGCCCGGGCAGAAGAGGTGCTCCAATTCGGCTTAACTGTGACACACGCCCGCCCTCCTCCCCCGGAGCTTCCATTCGGTTAAACTTAGGGGCCGCTTGGCACCGCCCGTGCCCGGGGAAGGTGCTCCTCTTCGGCTTACTGTGACGCGAGCATGCCCTCCTCCTCCGGAGCTTCCATTCGGTTAAACTTAGGGGCCGCTTGGAACCGCCCGTGCCCGGGGAAGGTGCTCCTCTTCGGCTTACTGTGACGCGAGCATGCCCTCCTCCTCCGGAGCTTCCATTCGGTTAAACTCAGGGGCCGCTTGGAACCGCCCGTGCCCGGGGAAGGTGCTCCTCTACGGCTTAACTGCCACGCACGCCGGCCGGTGCTCTGGTACGGTCCGAACCGCGCGAAACGTCGCCACCGATCGTGTCCGGGTGAACGTGCTCTTCTTCGTCCACTCTCCTCTTTGCCCACGCTCTTCTTCGGCGCCCGCCGGCCGTCTAACCGCTCCAGCGCCCCGTCGTGCCGCTCGGCGAAACTACAATGCCCCCGAATATTTTTTAGACCCGCGAAGCACTGAACCCGCGAAAGGTGAACCTCGAAGTAGCTAGGGTTCACTGTATGTATAAGACCAAGACCTACAAAAAAGTCTCTTGGAGCAATGAGCTAGGTTTTACAGGAAGTCGGCCATTTTGAATTTACTTAAAAGGGGGCGGGTCTCCACAATGGACTTTGTGTAGAAATTATTATTGGGGCCCGAGCAGCGACCGCGTCGAGGTCCCTATTGTTTTTGTAGAAATTATTATTACTTTTATTATTATTATTATTATTATTATTAGGGCCTGAGCAGCGACCGCTGCGAAGTCCCTATTGTTTTTGTAGAAATTATTATTATTATTATTTTTCCGATTGTTCGATCGCATTTTTGACCCCCGAAACATGCACAAAAACTCACCAAACTTGGCAGTCTCATCGGGCATGGCGAAAAATTTTATATTTTTTAACGTCTAATATGAACAGGAAGTGAGTTATGAATTTTTGAAAGTCCGACTTTTGCCCTTTTTTGCATGTTTACAGGGGTCATTCTTTTGCACCCTGATCCTAAAGGCTTCATCTGATTGCCTTAAAGTTCTGTCTGGAGCATCTTAAGACCTGGGACAAACACTGGGGCTAAAATTTTTTGTTTCCGAAATACTATATGACGGGGGCGGGGCTTCAAAGTTTTCACTTAAGATTTCCTTCGCCGCAATGGACAAAATGCTTAATAACTCTCCTGCACGTGCTGCTAAAAATCCAAAACTTCACATGTACATAAAGAGTCGGTACCTGAAGACATCTATATGTTTATATTCAGTTATACACCTTGCGCCAATCAATATAAATTTTTACATTTTGACGTACTGCACGGTGCCCTTTTAACGAATCCGATTGAAAATTGGCTAGAAAAGACTCAAGACATTGATCTTACTCTATCCCTATTTTTATGACTTTCCTTCAAAGGGCGTGGCTATTACGGTGCCGCAGAGTCTGATTATTCTCCGTGGCAACAAAAGTTCCTGCAAAATGATTCAGATGATCCATCTTCTGGAAATCTTTCACATTTGAGGATATTCAGGCCCTGAAGACGGCTGCCAACTTATTTTTGATCGCAGTGGTAGCGCCACCAACTGGTTAAAACAAATACAAATTATTTTCGTTGATGTTTTTCTCCGGGCAGGTTAACAAAATCTACCTTATATTTGCTCGGATGAGTGTTTAGGCCTTGAGCATGTCACAATACGAAAGTCTTTCGCCTTCTTCAGAGTGTCACATGATGGTGTCTTGTGACCCGTCTTTATCAGCTGATGTTCCATGAGGGCGTGACTTACCTGTCACAAGAATGAAGGCAAGTCACGCCCCCCGCTGTCCGTTCACTCCGCCAAGATGCTGGTCCAGGTGGTAGAGAGGATGAAGGCTCCCTTGTCTCTGTTCATGGTTTTTATGCCTCGCTTGCAGATCTCAATGGCCTCTCTGATCCAGCGCTGTTGTTTGTTCTCTTCTGTGCGGATGACCCTGCCCTTCTCCCGGTCCATGATGTGGTTTTCCCTTTTGCAGTGGTCAGTGATTGCTGATTTGTAATGTTCATGTTGTGCTTGTTCTTTTACTGCTCTGATTTTTTCATTTTTTTGACAGGTAAGTCACACCCTCATGGAACATCAGCTCAAGACACCATCATGCGACACTCTGAAGAAGGCGAAAGACTCGCCGAAACATGTCAGGTAAAAAATTAACCTAAAACATAATTGTCTGCTTTTAATGAATCAGTCAAATATCAATAATAAGAAGACAAAATGAACCTAATACAAATAAATGAATGCTTAATAACTCCCCTGCACATGCTCCTAAAAATCCAAACCTTCACCTGTAAATAAAACGTCCCGACCTGAAGACATCTTAATGTTATTATTTTGTTATACACACAGTGCCGCCAAGTGGAATCAAAAATTTGTTTTTATTTTAATTTTCACGTACTGCACGGTGCCCTTTTGACGAATCCGACTGAAAATTAGTCAGAAAAGACTCAAGACAATGATCTTACTCTCTGCCGAATTTTGTGACGTTTTGGCAAAAGGCGTGGCTATTAAGGTGCTGAAAAGTCCAATTGTACTCTGTGGCAACAAAAGCTCCGGCAACATGACTCAGATGATCCTATCTTCTCGAAGTTGTACACATTTGAGGATACTTCAGCCCTGAAGACATCTACCAACTTATTTTACATCGTAGTAGTAGCGCCACCAACTGGTAAAAGCTAATACAAGTTATTTTCTTGGATGTTTTTCTCCGTGCAACTCAACAAGGTCGCCCTCATATATGCTCGGATTACTGTTTCGGCCATGAGGATGTCACAATACGAAATTCGTGATTTTTCGTGAAAAGTTGTGGGAGTGGCATTGCACTGTTCGGCAATAAAACAAAGCTGATTATGAGGTTCTAAATATGAACGACAACTCGTAAAACTTTACACACACATCAGGCCGAGCAAATTTATCAATATTTTATAAGTTAGTTGTGCAGCTTTTTTGAAATGGCTCGCCATGGCCCTCGAGAAATGTTAAAAAAAAGCAGCTCTGGTTGAGTGTTTCACCTCGCTTTTTGTAAATTTTATGGAGTACAGTGAACCCTTGGTTATCGCGGTTAATGGGGACCGAGACCACCCGCGAAAACTGAAAATCCGCGAAGTAGCGGCGCACCTTCAAAAATGCTTAAAAAAAATATACAATATATATAATAAATATATATATATATATATATATATATATATATATATATATATATACGGGGAGAGAGAGAGTGAAATTCATGTTATAACAAAAAAACCAAATTATTATTAAAACGTATTATTTTTTTATTCCCCAGCCATTCTTTTTGTATTTATTTAATTACTCCGACTTTTACCTGCTGGTACGCCGTCCGGTGTGCCCTGTGAAATGAAAGGTAGCATTCTTTATTTATTTATTCATTTATTCATTCATAACTGACAGCCTCGCGCTCCGCTCGTGCCCGGGCAGAAGAGGTGCTCCAATTTGGCTTAACTGTGACACACGCCCGTCCTCCTCCCCCGGAGCTTCCATTCGGCTAAACTTAGGGGCCGCTTGGCACCGCCCGTGCCCGGGGAAGGTGCTCCTCTTCGGCTTACTGTGACGCGAGCATGCCCTCCTCCTCCGGAGCTTCCATTCGGTTAAACTTAGGGGCCGCTTGGAACCGCCCGTGCCCGGGGAAGGTGCTCCTCTTCGGCTTACTGTGACGCGAGCATGCCCTCCTCCTCCGGAGCTTCCATTCGGTTAAACTTAGGGGCCGCTTGGAACCGCCCGTGCCCGGGGAAGGTGCTCCTCTTCGGCTTACTGTGACGCGAGCATGCCCTCCTCCTCCGGAGCTTCCATTCGGTTAAACTTAGGGGCCGCTTGGCACCGCCCGTGCCCGGGGAAGGTGCTCCTCTACGGCTTAACTGCCACGCACGCTGGCCGGAGCTCTGGTACGGTCCGAACCGCGCGAAACGTCGCCACCGATCGTGTCCGGGGGAACGTGCTCTTCTTCGTCCACTCTCCTCTTCGCCCACGCTCTTCTTCGGCGCACGCCGGCCGTCTAACCGCTCCAGCGCCCCGTCGTGCCGCTCTGCGAAACTACAATGCCCCCGAATATTTTTTAGACCCGCGAAGCACTGAACCCGCGAAAGGTGAACCGCGAAGTAGCGAGGGTTCACTGTATGTATAAGACCAAGACCTACAAAAAAGTCTCTTGGAGCAATGAGCTAGGTTTTACAGGAAGTCGGCCATTTTGAATTTACTTAAAAGGGGGCGGGTCACCACAATGGACTTTGTGTAGAAATTATTATTGGGGCCCGAGCAGCGACCGCGGCGAGGTCCCTATTGTTTTTGAAGAAAATATTATTACTTTTATTATTATTATTATTATTATTATTATTAGGGCCTGAGCAGCGACCGCTGTGAAGTCCCTATTGTTTTTGTAGAAATTATTATTATTATTATTTTTCCGATTGTTCGATCGCATTTTTGACCCCCGAAACATGCACAAAAACTCACCAAACTTGGCAGTCTCATCGGGCATGGCGAAAAATTTGATATTTTAACGTCTAATATGAACAAGAAGTGAGTTATGAATTTTTGAAAGTCCGACTTTTGCCCTTTTTTGCATGTTTACAGGGGTCATTCTTTTGCACCCTGATCCTAAAGGCTTCATCTGATTGCCTTAAAATTCTGTCTGTAGCATCTGAAGACCTGGGACAAACACTGGGGCTAAAATTTTTTGTTTCCGAAATACTATATGACGGGGGCGGGGCATCAAAGTTTTCACTTAAGATTTCCTTCGCCGCAATGGACAAAATGCTTAATAACTCTCCTGCACATGCTGCTAAAAATCCAAAACTTCACATGTACATAAAGAGTCTGTACCTGAAGACATCTATATGTTTATATTCAGTTATACACCTTGCGCCAATCAATATCATTTTTTACATTTTGACGTACTGCACGGTGCCCTTTTAACGAATCTGATTGAAAATTGGCTAGAAAAGACTCAAGACATTGATCTTACTCTATCCCTATTTTTGTGACTTTCCTTCGAAGGGCGTGGCTATTACGGTGCCGCAGAGTCTGATTATTCTCCGTGGCAACAAAAGTTCCTGCAAAATGATTCAGATGATCCATCTTCTCGAAATTTTTCACATTTGAGGATATTCAGGCCCTGAAGACGGCTGCCAACTTATTTTTGATCGCAGTGGTAGCGCCACCAACTGGTTAAAACAAATACAAATTATTTTCGTTGATTTTTTTCTCCGGGCAGGTTAACAAAATCTACCTTACATTTGCTCGGATGAGTGTTTAGGCCTTGAGGATGTCACAATACGAAAGTCTTTCGCCTTCTTCAGAGTGTCACATGATGGTGTCTTGTGGCCCGTCTTTATCAGCTGATGTTCCATGAGGGCGTGACTTACCTGTCACAAGAATGAAGGCAAGTCACGCCCCCCGCTGTCCGTTCACTCCGCCAAAATGCTGCTCCAGGTGGTAGAGAGGATGAAGGCTCCCTTGTCTCTGTTCATGGTTTTTATGCCTCGCTTGCAGATCTCAATGGCCTCTCTGATCCAGCGCTGTTGTTTGTTCTCTTCGGTGCGGATGACCCTGCCCTTCTCCCGGTCCATGATGTGGTTTTCCCTTTTGCAGTGGTCAGTGATTGCTGATTTGTAATGTTCATGTTGTGCTTGTTCTTTTACTGCTCTGATTTTTTCATTTTTTTGACAGGTAAGTCACACCCTCATGGAACATCAGCTGATAAAGACGGGTCTCAAGACACCATCATGCGACACTCTGAAGAAGGCAAAAGACTCGCCGAAACATGTCAGGTAAAAAATTAACCTAAAACATAATTGTCTGCTTTTAATGAATCAGTCAAATATCAATAATAAGAAGACAAAATGAACCTAATACAAATAAATGAATGCTTAATAACTCCCCTGCACATGCTCCTAAAAATCCAAACCTTCACCTGTAAATAAAACGTCCCGACCTGAAGACATCTTAATGTTATTATTTTGTTATACACACAGCGCCGCCAAGTGGAATCAAAAATTTGTTTTTATTTTAATTTTCACGTACTGCACGGTGCCCTTTTGACGAATCCGACTGAAAATTAGTCAGAAAAGACTCAAGACAAGGATCTTACTCTCTGCCGAATTTTGTGAAGTTTTGGCAAAAGGCGTGGCTATTACGGTGCTGAAAAGTCCGATTGTACTCTGTGGCAACAAAAGCTCCGGCAACATGACTCAGATGATCCTATCTTCTCGAAGTTGTACACATTTGAGGATACTTCAGCCCTGAAGACATCTACCGACTTATTTTTCATCGTAGTAGTAGCGCCACCAACTGGTAAAAGCTAATACAAGTTATTTTCTTGGATGTTTTTCTCCGTGCAACTCAACAAGGTCGCCCTCATATATGCTCGGATGACTGTTTCGGCCATGAGGATGTCACAATACGAAATTCGTGATTTTTCGTGAAAAGTTGTGGGAGTGGCATTGCACTGTTCGGCAATAAAACAAAGCTGATTATGAGGTTCTAAATATGAACGACATCTCGTAAAACTTTACACACACATCAGGCCGAGCAAATTTATCAATATTTTATACGTTAGTTGTGCAGCTTTTTTGAAATGGCTCGCCATGGCCCTCGAGAAATGTTCAAAAAAGCAGCCCTGATTGAGTGTTTCACCTCGCTTTTTGTAAATTTTATGGAGTACAGTGAACCCTCGGTTATCGCGGTTAATGGGGACCGAGACCACCCGCGAAAACTGAAAATCCGCGAAGTAGCGGCGCACCTTCAAAAATGCTTAAAAAAAATATACAATATATATAATAAATATATATATATATATATATATATATATATATATATATATATACGGGGAGAGAGAGAGTGAAATTCATTTTATAACAAAAAAACCAAATTATTATTAAAACGTATTATTTTTTTATTCCCCAGCCATTCTTTTTGTATTTATTTAATTACTCCGACTTTTACCTGCTGGTACGCCGTCCGGTGTGCCCTGTGAAATGAAAGGTGGCATTCTTTATTTATTTATTCATTTATTCATTCATAACTGACAGCCTCGCGCTCCGCTCGTGCCCGGGCGGAAGAGGTGCTCCAATTCGGCTTAACTGTGACACACGCCCGCCCTCCTCCCCCGGAACTTCCATTCGGTTAAACTTAGGGTCCGCTTGGCACCGCCCGTGCCCGGGGAAGGTGCTCCTCTTCGGCTTACTGTGACGCGAGCATGCCCTCCTCCTCCGGAGCTTCCATTCAGTTAAACTTAGGGGCCGCTTGGAACCGCCCGTGCCCGGGGAAGGTGCTCCTCTTCGGCTTACTGTGACGCGAGCATGCCCTCCTCCTCCGGAGCTTCCATTCGGTTAAACTTAGGGGCCGCTTGGAACCGCCCGTGCCCGGGGAAGGTGCTCCTCTTCGGCTTACTGTGACGCGAGCATGCCCTCCTCCTCCGGAGCTTCCATTCGGTTAAACTTAGGGGCTGCTTGGCACCGCCCGTGCCCGGGGAAGGTGCTCCTCTACGGCTTAACTGCCACGCACGCCGGCCGGAGCTCTGGTACGGTCCGAACCGCGCGAAACGTCGCCACCGATCGTGTCCGGGAGAACGTGCTCTTCTTCGTCCACTCTCCTCTTCGCCCACGCTCTTCTTCGGCGCACGCCGGCCGTCTAACCGCTCCAGCGCCCCGTCGTGCCGCTCGGCGAAACTACAATGCCCCCGAATATTTTTTAGACCCGCGAAGCACTGAACCCGCGAAAGGTGAACCGCGAAGTAGCGAGGGTTCACTGTATGTATAAGACCAAGACCTACAAAAAAGTCTCTTGGAGCAATGAGCTAGGTTTTACAGGAAGTCGGCCATTTTGAATTTACTTAAAAGGGGGCGGGTCACCACAATGGACTTTGTGTAGAAATTATTATTGGGGCCCGAGCAGTGACGGCGGCGAGGTCCCTATTGTTTTTGTAGAAATTATTATTAGGGCCTGAGCAGCGACCGCTACGAGGTCCCCATTGTTTTTGTGGAAATTATTATTATTTTTATTATTATTATTATTAGGGCCCGAGCAGTGACCGCTGCGAGGTCCCTATTGTTTTTCTAGAAATTGTTATTAGGGCCCGAGCTGCGACGGCTGCGAGGTCCCTATTGTTTTTGTAGAAAATATTATTACTTTTATTATTATTAATATTATTATTATTATTATTAGGGCCTGAGCAGCGACCGCTGCGAAGTCCCTATTGTTTTTGTAGAAATTATTATTATTATTATTTTTCCGATTGTTTGATCGCATTTTTGACCCCCGAAACATGCACAAAAACTCACAAAACTTGGCAGTCTCATCGGGAATGGCGAAAAATTTGATATTTTAACGTCTAATATGAACAGGAAGTGAGTTATGAATTTTTGAAAGTCCGACTTTTGCCCTTTTTTGCATGTTTACAGGGGTCATTCTTTTGCACCCTGATCCTAAAGGCTTCATCTGATTGCCTTAAAATTCTGTCTGTAGCATCTGAAGACCTGGGACAAACACTGGGGCTAAAATTTTTTGTTTCCGAAATACTATATGACGGGGGCGGGGCTTCAAAGTTTTCACTTAAGATTTCCTTCGCCGCAATGGACAAAATGCTTAATAACTCTCCTGCACATGCTGCTAAAAATCCAAAACTTCACATGTACATAAAAAGTCTGTACCTGAAGACATCTATATGTTTATATTCAGTTATACACCTTGCGCCAATCAATATCATTTTTTACATTTTGACGTACTGCACGGTGCCCTTTTAACGAATCTGATTGAAAATTGGCTAGAAAAGACTCAAGACATTGATCTTACTCTATCCCTATTTTTGTGACTTTCCTTCGAAGGGCGTGGCTATTACGGTGCCGCAGAGTCTGATTATTCTCCGTGGCAACAAAAGTTCCTGCAAAATGATTCAGATGATCCATCTTCTCGAAATTTTTCACATTTGAGGATATTCAGGCCCTGAAGACGGCTGCCAACTTATTTTTGATCGCAGTGGTAGCGCCACCAACTGGTTAAAACAAATACAAATTATTTTCGTTGATGTTTTTCTCCGGGCAGGTGAACAAAATCTACCTTATATTTGCTCGGATGAGTGTTTAGGCCTTGAGCATGTCACAATACGAAAGTCTTTCGCCTTCTTCAGAGTGTCACATGATGCTGTCTTGTGACCCGTCTTTATCAGCTGATGTTCCATGAGGGCGTGACTTACCTGTCACAAGAATGAAGGCAAGTCACGCCCCCCGCTGTCCGTTCACTCCGCCAAGATGCTGGTCCAGGTGGTAGAGAGGATGAAGGCTCCCTTGTCTCTGTTCATGGTTTTTATGCCTCGCTTGCAGATCTCAATGGCCTCTCTGATCCAGCGCTGTTGTTTGTTCTCTTCTGTGCGGATGACCCTGCCCTTCTCCCGGTCCATGATGTGGTTTTCCCTTTTGCAGTGGTCAGTGATTGCTGATTTGTAATGTTCATGTTGTGCTTGTTCTTTTACTGCTCTGATTTTTCATTTTTTTGACAGGTAAGTCACACCCTCATGGAACATCAGCTGATAAAGACGGGTCTCAAGACACCATCATGCGACACTCTGAAGAAGGCGAAAGACTCGCCGAAACATGTCAGGTAAAAAATTAACCTAAAACATAATTGTCTGCTTTTAATGAATCAGTCAAATATCAATAATAAGAAGACAAAATGAACCTAATACAAATAAATGAATGCTTAATAACTCCCCTGCACATGCTCCTAAAAATCCAAACCTTCACCTGTAAATAAAACGTCCCGACCTGAAGACATCTTAATGTTATTATTTTGTTATACACACAGTGCCGCCAAGTGGAATCAAAAATTTGTTTTTATTTTAATTTTCACGTACTGCACGGTGCCCTTTTGACGAATCCGACTGAAAATTTGTCAGAAAAGACTCAAGACAATGATCTTACTCTCTGCCGAATTTTGTGACGTTTTGGCAAAAGGCGTGGCTATTAAGGTGCTGAAAAGTCCGATTGTACTTTGTGGCAACAAAAGCTCCGGCAACATGACTCAGATGATCCTATCTTCTCGAAGTTGTACACATTTGAGGATACTTCAGCCCTGAAGACATCTACCAACTTATTTTACATCGTAGTAGTAGCGCCACCAACTGGTAAAAGCTAATACAAGTTATTTTCTTGGATGTTTTTCTCCGTGCAACTCAACAAGGTCGCCCTCATATATGCTCGGATGACTGTTTCGGCCATGAGGATGTCACAATACGAAATTCGTGATTTTTCGTGAAAAGTTGTGGGAGTGGCATTGCACTGTTCGGCATTAAAACAAAGCTGATTATGAGGTTCTAAATATGAACGACAACTCGTAAAACTTTACACACACATCAGGCCGAGCAAATTTATAAAAAGTCTGTACCTGAAGACATCTATATGTTTATATTCAGTTATACACCTTGCGCTAATCAATATCATTTTTTACATTTTGACGTACTGCACGGTGCCCTTTTAACGAATCTGATTGAAAATTGGCTAGAAAAGACTCAAGACATTGATCTTACTCTATCCCTATTTTTGTGACTTTCCTTCGAAGGGCGTGGCTATTACGGTGCCGCAGAGTCTGATTATTCTCCGTGGCAACAAAAGTTCCTGCAAAATGATTCAGATGATCCATCTTCTCGAAATTTTTCACATTTGAGGATATTCAGGCCCTGAAGACGGCTGCCAACTTATTTTTGATCGCAGTGGTAGCGCCACCAACTGGTTAAAACAAATACAAATTATTTTCGTTGATGTTTTTCTCCGGGCAGGTGAACAAAATCTACCTTATATTTGCTCGGATGAGTGTTTAGGCCTTGAGCATGTCACAATACGAAAGTCTTTCGCCTTCTTCAGAGTGTCACATGATGCTGTCTTGTGTCCCGTCTTTATCAGCTGATGTTCCATGAGGGCGTGACTTACCTGTCACAAGAATGAAGGCAAGTCACGCCCCCCGCTGTCCGTTCACTCCGCCAAGATGCTGGTCCAGGTGGTAGAGAGGATGAAGGCTCCCTTGTCTCTGTTCATGGTTTTTATGCCTCGCTTGCAGATCTCAATGGCCTCTCTGATCCAGCGCTGTTGTTTGTTCTCTTCTGTGCGGATGACCCTGCCCTTCTCCCGGTCCATGATGTGGTTTTCCCTTTTGCAGTGGTCAGTGATTGCTGATTTGTAATGTTCATGTTGTGCTTGTTCTTTTACTGCTCTGATTTTTTTCATTTTTTTGACAGGTAAGTCACACCCTCATGGAACATCAGCTCAAGACACCATCATGCGACACTCTGAAGAAGGCGAAAGACTCGCCGAAACATGTCAGGTAAAAAATTAACCTAAAACATAATTGTCTGCTTTTAATGAATCAGTC
Organism: Idiotropiscis lumnitzeri; assembly: GCF_059441095.1. Taxonomy (NCBI): domain Eukaryota; kingdom Metazoa; phylum Chordata; class Actinopteri; order Syngnathiformes; family Syngnathidae; genus Idiotropiscis; species Idiotropiscis lumnitzeri. The sequence goes on along the minus strand of NW_028283577.1, from coordinate 704,598 downwards.
AAATATCAATAATAAGAAGACAAAATGAACCTAATACAAATAAATGAATGCTTAATAACTCCCCTGCACATGCTCCTAAAAATCCAAACCTTCACCTGTAAATAAAACGTCCCGACCTGAAGACATCGTAATGTTATTATTTTGTTATACACACAGTGCCGCCAAGTGGAATCAAAAATTTGTTTTTATTTTAATTTTCACGTACTGCACGGTGCCCTTTTGACGAATCCGACTGAAAATTAGTCAGAAAAGACTCAAGACAATGATCTTACTCTCTGCCGAATTTTGTGACGTTTTGGCAAAAGGCGTGGCTATTAAGGTGCTGAAAAGTCCGATTGTACTCTGTGGCAACAAAAGCTCCGGCAACATGACTCAGATGATCCTATCTTCTCGAAGTTGTACACATTTGAGGATACTTCAGCCCTGAAGACATCTACCAACTTATTTTACATCGTAGTAGTAGCGCCACCAACTGGTAAAAGCTAATACAAGTTATTTTCTTGGATGTTTTTCTCCGTGCAACTCAACAAGGTCGCCCTCATATATGCTCGGATGACTGTTTCGGCCATGAGGATGTCACAATACGAAATTCGTGATTTTTCGTGAAAAGTTGTGGGAGTGGCATTGCACTGTTCGGCAATAAAACAAAGCTGATTATGAGGTTCTAAATATGAACGACAACTCGTAAAACTTTACACACACATCAGGCCGAGCAAATTTATCAATATTTTATACGTTAGTTGTGCAGCTTTTTTGAAATGGCTCGCCATGGCCCTCGAGAAATGTTAAAAAAAAGCAGCTCTGGTTGAGTGTTTCACCTCGCTTTTTGTAAATTTTATGGAGTACAGTGAACCCTCGGTTATCGCGGTTAATGGGGACCGAGACCATCCGCGAAAACTGAAAATCCGCGAAGTAGCGGCGCACCTTCAAAAATGCTTAAAAAAAATATACAATATATATAATAAATATATAAATTTATATATATATATATATATATATATATATATATATATATATATATATATATATATATATATATATATATACGGGGAGAGAGAGAGTGAAATTCATGTTATAACAAAAAAACCAAATTATTATTAAAACGTATTATTTTTTTATTCCCCAGCCATTCTTTTTGTATTTATTTAATTACTCCGACTTTTACCTGCTGGTACGCCGTCCGGTGTGCCCTGTGAAATGAAAGGTGGCATTCTTTATTTATTTATTCATTTATTCATTCATAACTGACAGCCTCGCGCTCCGCTCGTGCCCGGGCAGAAGAGGTGCTCCAATTTGGCTTAACTGTGACACACGCCCGTCCTCCTCCCCCGGAGCTTCCATTCGGTTAAACTTAGGGGCCGCTTGGCACCGCCCGTGCCCGGGGAAGGTGCTCCTCTTCGGCTTACTGTGACGCGAGCATGCCCTCCTCCTCCGGAGCTTCCATTCGGTTAAACTTAGGGGCCGCTTGGAACCGCCCGTGCCCGGGGAAGGTGCTCCTCTTCGGCTTACTGTGACGCGAGCATGCCCTCCTCCTCCGGAGCTTCCATTCGGTTAAACTTAGGGGCCGCTTGGCACCGCCCGTGCCCGGGGAAGGTGCTCCTCTACGGCTTAACTGCCACGCACGCTGGCCGGAGCTCTGGTACGGTCCGAACCGCGCGAAACGTCGCCACCGATCGTGTCCGGGGGAATGTGCTCTTCTTCGTCCACTCTCCTCTTCGCCCACGCTCTTCTTCGGCGCACGCCGGCCGTCTAACCGCTCCAGCGCCCCGTCGTGCCGCTCGGCGAAACTACAATGCCCCCGAATATTTTTTAGACCCGCGAAGCACTGAACCCGCGAAAGGTGAACCGCGAAGTAGCGAGGGTTCACTGTATGTATAAGACCAAGACCTACAAAAAAGTCTCTTGGAGCAATGAGCTAGGTTTTACAGGAAGTCGGCCATTTTGAATTTACTTAAAAGGGGGCGGGTCACCACAATGGACTTTGTGTAGAAATTATTATTGGGGCCCGAGCAGCGACCGCGGCGAGGTCCCTATTGTTTTTGTAGAAAATATTATTACTTTTATTATTATTATTATTATTATTATTATTAGGGCCTGAGCAGCGACCGCTGCGAAGTCCCTATTGTTTTTGTAGAAATTATTATTATTATTATTTTTCCGATTGTTCGATCGCATTTTTGACCCCCGAAACATGCACAAAAACTCACCAAACTTGGCAGTCTCATCGGGCATGGCGAAAAATTTGATATTTTAACGTCTAATATGAACAGGAAGTGAGTTATGAATTTTTGAAAGTCCGACTTTTGCCCTTTTTTGCATGTTTACAGGGGTCATTCTTTTGCACCCTGATCCTAAAGGCTTCATCTGATTGCCTTAAAATTCTGTCTGTAGCATCTGAAGACCTGGGACAAACACTGGGGCTAAAATTTTTTGTTTCCGAAATACTATATGACGGGGGCGGGGCATCAAAGTTTTCACTTAAGATTTCCTTCGCCGCAATGGACAAAATGCTTAATAACTCTCCTGCACATGCTGCTACAAATCCAAAACTTCACATGTACATAAAGAGTCTGTACCTGAAGACATCTATATGTTTATATTCAGTTATACACCTTGCGCCAATCAATATCATTTTTTACATTTTGACGTACTGCACGGTGCCCTTTTAACGAATCTGATTGAAAATTGGCTAGAAAAGACTCAAGACATTGATCTTACTCTATCCCTATTTTTGTGACTTTCCTTCGAAGGGCGTGGCTATTACGGTGCCGCAGAGTCTGATTATTCTCCGTGGCAACAAAAGTTCCTGCAAAATGATTCAGATGATCCATCTTCTCGAAATTTTTCACATTTGAGGATATTCAGGCCCTGAAGACGGCTGCCAACTTATTTTTGATCGCAGTGGTAGCGCCACCAACTGGTTAAAACAAATACAAATTATTTTCGTTGATGTTTTTCTCCGGGCATGTTAACAAAATCTACCTTATATTTGCTCGGATGAGTGTTTCGGCCTTGAGCATGTCACAATACGAAAGTCTTTCGCCTTCTTCAGAGTGTCACATGATGGTGTCTTGTGACCCGTCTTTATCAGCTGATGTTCCATGAGGGCGTGACTTACCTGTCACAAGAATGAAGGCAAGTCACGCCCCCCGCTGTCCGTTCACTCCGCCAAGATGCTGGTCCAGGTGGTAGAGAGGATGAAGGCTCCCTTGTCTCTGTTCATGGTTTTTATGCCTCGCTTGCAGATCTCAATGGCCTCTCTGATCCAGCGCTGTTGTTTGTTCTCTTCTGTGCGGATGACCCTGCCCTTCTCCCGGTCCATGATGTGGTTTTCCCTTTTGCAGTGGTCAGTGATTGCTGATTTGTAATGTTCATGTTGTGCTTGTTCTTTTACTGCTCTGATTTTTTTCATTTTTTTGACAGGTAAGTCACACCCTCATGGAACATCAGCTCAAGACACCATCATGCGACACTCTGAAGAAGGCGAAAGACTCGCCGAAACATGTCAGGTAAAAAATTAACCTAAAACATAATTGTCTGCTTTTAATGAATCAGTCAAATATCAATAATAAGAAGACAAAATGAACCTAATACAAATAAATGAATGCTTAATAACTCCCCTGCACATGCTCCTAAAAATCCAAACCTTCACCTGTAAATAAAACGTCCCGACCTGAAGACATCTTAATGTTATTATTTTGTTATACACACAGTGCCGCCAAGTGGAATCAAAAATTTGTTTTTATTTTAATTTTCACGTACTGCACGGTGCCCTTTTGACGAATCCGACTGAAAATGAGTCAGAAAAGATTCAAGACAATGATCTTACTCTGCCGAATTTTGTGACGTTTTGGCAAAAGGCGTGGCTATTACGGTGCTGAAAAGTCCGATTGTACTCTGTGGCAACAAAAGCTCCAGCAACATGACTCAGATGATCCTATCTTCTCGAAGTTGTACACATTTGAGGATACTTCAGCCCTGAAGACATCTACCAACTTATTTTTCATCGTAGTAGTAGCGCCACCAACTGGTAAAAGCTAATACAAGTTATTTTCTTGGATGTTTTTCTCCGTGCAACTCAACAAGGTCGCCCTCATATATGCTCGGATGACTGTTTCGGCCATGAGGATGTCATAATACGAAATTTGTCCTTTTTCATGAAAAGTTGTGGGAGTGGCATTGCACTGTTCGGCAATAAAACAACGCTAATTATGAGGTTCTAAATATGAACGACAACTCGTGAAACTTTACACACACATCAGGCCGAGCAAATTTATCAATATTTTATACGTTAGTTGTGCAGCTTTTTTGAAATGGCTCGCCATGGCCCTCGAGAAATGTTCAAAAAAGCAGCCCTGGTTGAGTGTTTCACCTCGCTTTTTGTAAATTTTATGGAGTACAGTGAACCCTCGGTTATTGCGGTTAATGGGGACCGAGACCACCCGCAAAAACTGAAAATCCGCGAAGTAGCGGCGCACCTTCAAAAATGCTTAAAAAAAATATACAATATGTATAATAAATATATAATATATATATATATATATATATATATATATATATATATATATATATATAGATATATATATATATATATACGGGGAGAGAGAGAGTGAAATTCATGTTATAACAAAAAAACCAAATTATTATTAAAACGTATTATTTTTTTATTCCCCAGCCATTCTTTTTGTATTTATTTAATTACTCCGACTTTTACCTGCTGGTACGCCGTCCGGTGTGCCCTGTGAAATGAAAGGTGGCATTCTTTATTTATTTATTCATTTATTCATTCATAACTGACAGCCTCGCGCTCCGCTCGTGCCCGGGCAGAAGAGGTGCTCCAATTCGGCTTAACTGTGACACACGCCCGCCCTCCTCCCCCGGAGCTTCCATTCGGTTAAACTTAGGGGCCGCTTGGCACCGCCGTGCCCGGGGAAGGTGCTCCTCTTCGGCTTACTGTGACGCGAGCATGCCCTCCTCCTCCGGAGCTTCCATTCGGTTAAACTTAGGGGCCGCTTGGAACCGCCCGTGCCCGGGGAAGGTGCTTCTCTTCGGCTTACTGTGACGCGAGCATGCCCTCCTCCTCCGGAGCTTCCATTCGGTTAAACTTAGGGGCCGCTTGGAACCGCCCGTGCCCGGGGAAGGTGCTCCTCTTCGGCTTACTGTGACGCGAACATGCCCTCCTCCTCCGGAGCTTCCATTCGGTTAAACTTAGGGGCCGCTTGGCACCGCCCGTGCCCGGGGAAGGTGCTCCTCTACGGCTTAACTGCCACGCACGCCGGCCGGAGCTCTGGTACGGTCCGAACCGCGCGAAACGTCGCCACCGATCGTGTCCGGGGGAACGTGCTCTTCTTCGTCCACTCTCCTCTTCGCCCACGCTCTTCTTCGGCGCACGCCGGCCGTCTAACCGCTCCAGCGCCCCGTCGTGCCGCTTGGCGAAACTACAATGCCCCCGAATATTTTTTAGACCCGCGAAGCACTGAACCCGCGAAAGGTGAACCGCGAAGTAGCGAGGGTTCACTGTATGTATAAGACCAAGACCTACAAAAAAGTCTCTTGGAGCAATGAGCTAGGTTTTACAGGAAGTCGGCCATTTTGAATTTACTTAAAAGGGGGCGGGTCACCACAATGGACTTTGTGTAGAAATTATTATTGGGGCCCGAGCAGCGACCGCGGCGAGGTCCCTATTGTTTTTGTCGAAAATATTATTACTTTTATTATTATTATTATTATTATTATTATTAGGGCCTGAGCAGCGACCGCTGCGAAGTCCCTATTGTTTTTGTAGAAATTAGTATTATTATTATTTTTCCGATTGTTCGATCGCATTTTTGACCCCCGAAACATGCACAAAAACTCACCAAACTTGGCAGTCTCATCGGGCATGGCGAAAAATTTTATATTTTGTAACGTCTAATATGAACAGGAAGTGAGTTATGAATTTTTGAAAGTCCGACTTTTGCCCTTTTTTGCATTTTTACAGGGGTCATTCTTTTGCACCCTGATCCTAAAGGCTTCATCTGATTGCCTTAAAGTTCTGTCTGGAGCATCTTAAGACCTGGGACAAACACTGGGGCTAAAATTTTTTGTTTCCGAAATACTATATGACGGGGCGGGGCTTCAAAGTTTTCACTTAAGATTTCCTTCGCCGCAATGGACAAAATGCTTAATAACTCTCCTGCACATGCTGCTAAAAATCCAAAACTTCACATGTACATAAAGAGTCGGTATCTGAAGACATCTATATGTTTATATTCAGTTATACACCTTGCGCCAATCAATATCAATTTTTACATTTTGACGTACTGCACGGTGCCCTTTTAACGAATCCGATTGAAAATTGGCTAGAAAAGACTCAAGACATTGATCTTACTCTATCCCTATTTTTACGACTTTCCTTCAAAGGGCGTGGCTATTACGGTGCCGCAGAGTCTGATCATTCTCCGTGGCAACAAAAGTTCCTGCAAAATGATTCAGATGATCCATCTTCTGGAAATCTTTCACATTTGAGGATATTCAGGCCCTGAAGACGGCTGCCAACTTATTTTTGATCGCAGTGGTAGTGCCACCAACTGGTTAAAACAAATACAAATTATTTTCGTTGATGTTTTTCTCCGGGCAGGTGAACAAAATCTACCTTATATTTGCTCGGATGAGTGTTTAGGCCTTGAGCATGTCACAATACGAAAGTCTTTCGCCTTCTTCAGAGTGTCACATGATGCTGTCTTGTGACCCGTCTTTATCAGCTGATGTTCCATGAGGGCGTGACTTACCTGTCACAAGAATGAAGGCAAGTCACGCCCCCCGCTGTCCGTTCACTCCGCCAAGATGCTGGTCCAGGTGGTAGAGAGGATGAAGGCTCCCTTGTCTCTGTTCATGGTTTTTATGCCTCGCTTGCAGATCTCAATGGCCTCTCTGATCCAGCGCTGTTGTTTGTTCTCTTCTGTGCGGATGACCCTGCCCTTCTCCCGGTCCATGATGTGGTTTTCCCTTTTGCAGTGGTCAGTGATTGCTGATTTGTAATGTTCATGTTGTGCTTGTTCTTTTACTGCTCTGATTTTTTCATTTTTTTGACAGGTAAGTCACACCCTCATGGAACATCAGCTCAAGACACCATCATGCGACACTCTGAAGAAGGCGAAAGACTCGCCGAAACATGTCAGGTAAAAAATTAACCTAAAACATAATTGTCTGCTTTTAATGAATCAGTCAAATATCAATAATAAGAAGACAAAATGAACCTAATACAAATAAATGAATGCTTAATAACTCCCCTGCACATGCTCCTAAAAATCCAAACCTTCACCTGTAAATAAAACGTCCCGACCTGAAGACATCTTAATGTTATTATTTTGTTATACACACAGTGCCGCCAAGTGGAATCAAAAATTTGTTTTTATTTTAATTTTCACGTACTGCACGGTGCCCTTTTGACGAATCCGACTGAAAATGAGTCAGAAAAGATTCAAGACAATGATCTTACTCTCTGCCGAATTTTGTGACGTTTTGGCAAAAGGCGTGGCTATTAAGGTGCTGAAAAGTCCGATTGTACTCTGTGGCAACAAAAGCTCCGGCAACATGACTCAGATGATCCTATCTTCTCGAAGTTGTACACATTTGAGGATACTTCTGCCCTGAAGACATCTACCAACTTATTTTACATCGTAGTAGTAGCGCCACCAACTGGTAAAAGCTAATACAAGTTATTTTCTTGGATGTTTTTCTCCGTGCAACTCAACAAGGTCGCCCTCATATATGCTCGGATGACTGTTTCGGCCATGAGGATGTCACAATACGAAATTCGTCCTTTTTCATGAAAAGTTGTGGGAGTGGCATTGCACTGTTCGGCAATAAAACAAAGCTGATTATGAGGTTCTAAATATGAACGACAACTTGTAAAACTTTACACACACATCAGGCCGAGCAAATTTATCAATATTTTATACGTTAGTTGTGCAGCTTTTTTTAAATGGCTCGCCATGGCCCTCGAGAAATGTTAAAAAAAGCAGCTCTGGTTGAGTGTTTCACCTCGCTTTTTGTAAATTTTATGGAGTACAGTGAACCCTCGGTTATCGCGGTTAACGGGGACCGAGACCACCCGCGAAAACTGAAAATCCGCGAAGTAGCGGCGCACCTTCAAAAATGCTTAAAAAAAATAAACAGGTCACTGCTCGGGCCCTAATAATAATAATAATAATAATTTCCACAAAAACAATGGGGACCTCGTAGCGGTCGCTGCTCGGGCCCTAATAATAATTTCTACAAAAACAATAGGGACCTCGCCGCGGTCGCTGCTCGGGCCCCAATAATAATTTCTACACAAAGTCCATTGTGGTGACCCGCCCCCTTTTAAGTAAATTCAAAATGGCCGACTTCCTGTAAAACCTAGCTCATTGCTCCAAGAGTCTTTTTTGTAGGTCTTGGTCTTATACATACAGTGAACCCTCGCTACTTGGCGGTTCACCTTTCGCGGGTTCAGTGCTTCGCGGGTCTAAAAAATATTCGAGGGCATTGTAGTTTCGCCGAGCGGCACGACGGGGCGCTGGAGCGGTTAGACGGCCGGCGTGCGCCAAAGAAGAGCGTGGGCGAAGAGGAGAGTGGACGAAGAAGAGCACGTTCCCCCGGACACGATCGGTGGCGACGTTTCGCGCGGTTCGGACAGTACCAGAGCTCCGGCCGGCGTGCGTGGCAGTTAAGCCGTAGAGGAGCACCTTCCCCGGGCACGGGCGGTGCCAAGCGGCCCCTAAGTTTAACCGAATGGAAGCTCCGGAGGAGGAGGGCATGCTCGCGTCACAGTAAGCCGAAAAGGAGCACCTTCCCCGGGCACGGGCGGTTCCAAGCGGCCCCTAAGTTTAACCGAATGGAAGCTCCGGAGGAGGAGGGCATGCTCGCGTCACAGTAAGCCGAAGAGGAGCACCTTCCCCGGCCACGGGCGGTTCCAAGCGGCCCCTAAGTTTAACCGAATGGAAGCTCCGGAGGAGGAGGGCATGCTCGCGTCACAGTAAGCCGAAGAGGAGCACCTTCCCCGGGCACGGGCGGTGCCAAGCGGCCCCTAAGTTTAACCGAATGGAAGCTCCGGGGGAGGAGGGTGGGCGTGTGTCACAGTTAAGCCGAATTGGAGCACCTCTTCCGCCCGGGAACGAGCGGAGCGCGAAGCTGTCAGTTATGAATGAATAAATGAATAAATAAATAAAGAAAGAAAGAATGGCACCTTTCATTTCACAGGGCACACCAGACGGCGTACCAGCAGGTAAAAGTCTGAGTAATTAAATAAATACAAAAAGAATGGCTGGGGAATAAAAAAATAATACGTTTTAATAATAATTTGTTTTTTTTGTTATAACATCAATTTCACTCTCTCTCTCTCTCCCCGTATATATATATTTATATATTTATTATATATATTGTATTTTTTTTTAAGCATTTTTGAAGGTGCGCCGCTACTTCGCGGATTTTCAGTTTTCGCGGGTGGTCTCGGTCCCCATTAACCGCGATAACCGAGGGTTCACTGTACTCCATAAAATTTACAAAAAGCGAGGTGAAACACTCAACCAGGGCTGCTTTTTTTAACATTTCTCGAGGGCCATGGCGAGCCATTTCAAAATAGCTGCACAACTAACGTATAAAATATTGATAAATTTGCTCTGCCTGATGTGTGTGTAAAGTTTCACGAGTTGTCGTTCATATTTAGAACCTCATAATCAGCGTTGTTTTATTGCCGAACAGTGCAATGCCACTCCCACAACTTTTCACGAAAAAGGATGAATTTCGTATTGTGACATCCTCATGGCCGAAACAGTCATCCGAGCATATATGAGGGCGACCTTGTTGAGTTGCACGGAGAAAAACATCCAAAAAAATAACTTGTATTAGCTTTTACCAGTTGGTGGCGCTACTACTACGATGAAAAATAAGTTGGTGGATGTCTTCAGGGCTGAAGTATCCTCAAATGTGTACAACTTCGAGAAGATAGTATCATCTGAGTAATGTTGCCGGAGCTTTTGTTGCCACAGAGTACAATCGGACTTTTCAGCACCGTAATAGCCACGCCTTTTGCCAAAACGTCACAAAATTCGGCAGAGAGTAAGTGAGTCTTTTCTGACTAATTTTCAGTCGGATTCGTCAAAAGGGCACCGTGCAGTACGTGAAAATTAAAATAAAAACAAATTTTTGATTCCACTTGGCGGCGCTGTGTGTATAACAAAATAATAACATTAAGATGTCTTCAGGTCGGGACGTTTTATTTACAGGTGAAGGTTTGGATTTTTAGGAGCATGTCCAGGGGAGTTATTAAGCATTCATTTATTTGTATTAGGTTCATTTTGTCTTCTTATTATTGATATTTGACTGATTCATTAAAAGCAGACAATTATGTTTTAGGTTAATTTTTTACCTGACATGTTTCGGCGAGTCTTTCGCCTTCTTCAGAGTGTCGCATGATGGTGTCTTGAGACCCGTCTTTATCAGCTGATGTTCCATGAGGGTGTGACTTACCTGTCAAAAAAATTAAAAAATCAGAGCAGTAAAAGAACAAGCACAACATGAACATTACAAATCAGCAATCACTGACCACTGCAAAAGGGAAAACCACATCATGGACTGGGAGAAGGGCAGGGTCATCCGCACCGGAGAGAACAAACTACAGCGCTGGATCAAAGAAGCAATTGAGATCTGCAAGCGAGGCATAAAAACCATGAACAGAGACAAGGGAGCCTTCATCCTCTCTACCACCTGGAGCAGCATCTTGGCGGAGTGAACGGACAGCGGGGGGCGTGACTTGCCTTCATTCTTGTGACAGGTAAGGCACGCCTTCATGGAACATCAGCTGATTAAGACTGGTCACAAGACACCATCACAGGGTTCGAAGTTAACTTTAAAAACTGCTTCCCCATAGGGCAAGTGCCACTAAAATTTGCCTTGCCCGAGTGGCCAAATTACTTGCCCAACTTGGGCAAGTGACAATTCTTTTTCTCTTGCCCTGAGTGACTTTTTGTATGACAAAGTGTATAATTACAAATTGCATGAATTTTTTGTTCGGACAGTTCCCGCCTAGAAAGAATTAAAAATACGTTACAATCATAAGTGTTGCTTATATAAAAATGTATCATGTATTAACACATTAATTAGGTGTCTGCTGACCCAGGATTATGTTATTGTTATGTTATGTTATATATCAAAGAGAATGTGGAATGACACTGAACGATGGAAGGTGGAAGGATGTGGAAAGATCGTGAATGACATTGAATGATTTGGAATGACACTGAAAGATTTTGAATAATACTGAATGACACTGAATGAAGTAAAACTCTCTGGGAACGGGCCAATTCAAGATAGCTGCCGCACTGTGGGGGAGGCTTTGGTACCAAATTTGGAAAGAGACCCAAACGGTTGGGTCCATTTTATATCAGTGTGGGGGTGAAACGTTGGTCTCTGCGGAGCTGTCTGAATATTGGAGAAGTGAGAAGACAAAGTAAAACAGAACAATTAAAATCACTCTTCAAATACATATTGTTTGGTAAGCAGAGCATGATTTACAGCTCACCATTTTATTGCATGCACCAAGCATGTTATACATTTTTCTGTCCACGGGATGGCGTAGTCAAGAAAAATGAAGCATCTCGAAGCCCATTCGTGTGTGAAGTATTTCCCTGCAGGGCTTGGCTGCTTTATGGGGCTTCATTTTGCCATCACTAGTTTTAGATAGTTTTAATTTTTGAAAGAGCATTTTCATTTTACAGTGAACCCTCGCTACTTCGCGGTTCACCTTTCGCGGGTTCAGTGCTTCGCGGGTCTAAAAAATATTCGGGGGCATTGTAGTTTCGCCGAGCGGCACGACGGGGCGCTGGAGCTGTAAGACGGCCGGCATGCGCCGAAGAAGAGCGTGGGCGAAGAGGAGAGTGGACGAAGAAGAGCACGTTCCCCCGGGCACGATTTGGGGCGACGTTTCGCGCGGTTCGGACCGTACCAGAGCTCCGGCCAGCGTGCGTGGCAGTTAAGCCGAAGAGGAACAACTTCCGCCCGGGCACTAGCGGGGCGACATTTCGCTCTGTTCGGGAGCGTACGAGAGCTCCGGAGGAGGCCGGCCGGCGTGCGTGGCAGTTAAGCCGAAGAGGAGCACCTTCCCCGGGCACGGGCGGTGTCAAGCGGCCCCTAAGTTTAACCGAATGGAAGCTCCGGAGGAGGAGGGCATGCTCGCGTCACAGTTAAGCCGAAGAGAAGCACCTTCCCCGGGCACGGGCGGGGCGAAATGAAACCGAGTTCAACCGAACGGAGACACGCTTCGGGGGAGCAGGTGCATGACAATTAAGCCGAAGAGGAGCACCTCTTCCGCCCGAGCACGAGCGGAGCGCGAGGCTGTCAGTTATGAATGAATAAATGAATAAAAAAAATAAATGAAGAATGCCACCTTTCATTTCACAGGGCACACCGGACGGCGTACCAGCAGGTAAAGGTCGAAGTAATTAAAAAAATACAAAAAGAAGTAATTGAATAAATACAAAAATAATGGCTGGGGAATAAAAAAATAATAAGTTTTAATAATAATTTTTTTTTTTGTTATAGCATGAATTTCACTCTCTCTCTCTCTACCCGTGTATATATATATTTATATATACATATATATATATATATATATATATATACATATTTATTATTATTTTTTTTTTAAGCATTTTTGAAGGTGCACCACTACTTCGCACTTTTTTTTTTTAAGCATTTTTGAAGGTGCGCCGCTACTTCGCGGATTTTCAGTTTTCGCGGGTGGTCTCGGTCCCCATTAACCGCGATAACCGAGGGTTCACTGTATTTTTTTCATTATCGAATTTTATTTTTTTCTATTCAAGTTTTGAGTTCATTTTCGTTTACTAAAATAACCTTGGGCTGCAACTACTATCACAGCAACGGCTCATTATATTTTGGCTGCTAAATATGCCAATTTGTCAGAGAGAAGACCGTGACAAAGAATGGCCCAATCGCAATAAACACTCTACACCATACGTTCCTCGTTGACGTGTACATGGGGTGTTGCAGAGCACAGGTTCCAAGCGTACCGATATTGCAAAATTGGGACAATGCGTGTGACGACACCAACTTCCGCCTCCTATGTCATCGAGCTTGGCGGCACGTTATCATTATGTATTTATTTGTAACAATTTTGACGTTGAGAGTGATATTAAAACTTAAGTAATGTGGTAGTTAAGAAAAAACCCTGGCTTGGGACCCACCGGAACAAGCTATAGCTTCATTTGTACTATTTGAGGCGCTCTCACAATCTGCGGCGCATGCACACAAGGTCGCTAAGTACGCTAGCTGCACTCGGACAAAACACGTAGGTGACTTTAAAAGAGTGACCGAAATTGCACACATGCAACTGTTTATCATAATGTCATAATTTGATATGTACATTTGAAGAGAATTTTTTTCAGCATGGGCACAAGAATTCCACCGAACATCGCCAGTTCAATGGGATTTTGGTTAAGTCCGCAAATAATTGTGGACAATATACTTTGGCTGCGCGCTCGAATAATTTTACTCGTATATACTTCAATGAGGGTGTAGTGTGGGTATCGGGATCTTTAACACGCCCTAACACGAAGCTGACTCTCCAACCGCCACAGCCTTTTAATGACGAAATTATAAAATAAACAAAAACACTGTTCAACAACATAAAATAAAATAAAAAATCACATCATACTTACATTTATAAACTTTAATCCTCAAGAACATTATTCTCAGGTTGACCGAAAGACGAGGACACGGGAGCGCCTCGGGCATGTTCTTCTTCCTTGTGTAGGCGAATGACGTTTTAAGGTGCTTGTCCGCCACCTGCTGTGCTGAACTATGTATTAAATAAGAAAAGCAAATTGTTGAATGTTTTTTCCCCAATGAAGACTGAATTGTAAAATACCCGGAAATGGCTTTTCTGTTTTATTGTGCATTTAAAAAAAATTCAGATTGTCCTTTTTTGTTGAGATAATTGTTGAATATTGAAATTGCACATGTAACTGGTAATTTAGTTTTAGATATTATTTGAACCAGTGGAGGGCCATGCATTTCACACCTGGGCCTTCAATGAAGTCCTACTTAGTCCTACTTGAATAAATCCCCCTCATAATACCATAATTTATGACACCACGGGTGGACAAACAATATACAGAAAAGCACTTAGACAGCACTGACCGAATGTTGGACGATATAGCTTCTCTTGAAAGGTCCGTGTTGAAAATGGCCTCGCAAGTGAATCTTCAATTTCTAAAGATAAAGATGTCTTTTAATTGTCCCATAACGGGGACATTTGCAGTGTTACAGCAGCAAAGATATACATCACACAGTGGCACCGACGTAATGTAGCCGTTAATGTATAACATTGGCAGCAGGCATTCATAAAAAGCATGCAAATATACACAGTATATACGTATATACACAGATCCCCATGTATATACACACTTACAGCCCACAACATATACAAGTGTAAGGAAACACTCCTAATGCCTGTCTATGGTTCAGAGGGGAAATAAATAAAAATGCTGCAATGATAAAAAAAAATACTGAATGATTGAAAATACTGCAATGATAAAAATACTGCAAGAATAAAAGTACTGTACCCAGCCAACATGTCCAACTGGGCCCCAAATGGGGTAAATGCGGGATTCCTGGGTACCAAGTGGGAATGGGCTAGAAGTGGGCAATGGTACAGGGTTCCATGTGGGCGCCATCTGGGATTGGTGGGCATGGGCTTAAACTGGGCAAATGTTGTGGGTGCAATACGGGTTGTGTATGGGCTAAGTGGGCATGGGTTAGAACTGGTAAAGATAAAGATAAAGATGTCCTTTATTAGTCCCACAATGGGGAAATTTGAGGTGTTACAGCAGCAAAGATATAGCTCACACAGAGTCGGCGGCGTAATGTAGCCGTTAATGTATAACATTAGCAGCAGACATTCATAAAAAGCATGCAAATATACACAGTATAAACGTATCTAAGTGTAAGGAAACACTCCTAATGTCTGTCCATTATACAGAGGGGAAAATGCTGTAATGATAAAAACTACTGAATCTACTACTGAAACCATTTATAGGTCCTATTTGGGTTATGTGTGGGCTAAGTGGGCATGGGTTAGAACTGGTCAACCATGTGAGGGTCTCATATGGGCTGTATATGGGCCAAGTGGGCATGGGTTAGAGCTGGTCAACCATGTCTGGGTCCTATTTGGGTTATGTGTGGGCTAAGTGGGCATGGGTTAGAAGTGGTCACCATTTATCGGTCCTGTTTGGGTTATGTGTGGGATAAGTGTGCATAGGTTAGAGCTGGTCAACCATGTCTGGGTCCTGTATGGGTTATAGATGAGCTAAGCGGGCATGGGTTTGAAAATTTGTTCTGGAGCCTTTTTGATATTTAATGCATGCTATGCTAATAGTAACCACCCTGAAGACTATTCTCAGTAGAACTATTCAATGGATGCCAAAACGATAGAGACATGGCCATGGAGCCTATGCTGCGAGATTGTGAAAGGACGAAAATAAGTGTAGGATTTTTGAGGACCAGAAGTCAGCTTTTATTAGGTTTGACATTGATTTAACTTATGGAACAATGCAAATTATGGTCGGGTTGTTGTTGGACTTTTTCCGCTTTTGACTAAGGGACGGGTGTTTTTATTTTCTGGGACTCTTTAGAACAAGCGGCACGGTGGCGGACTGGTTAGCAAGTCCGCATCACAGTACAGAAGTGCAAGGTTCTCCCTGTGCCTGCTAGGGTTTTCGCCGGTTTCCTCCCACTTTCCAAAAACATCCATGATAGGTTGATTGGTCACTGGTCCAAGGTCTGAGTGTGAGAGCGGATGGTTGCTTGTCTCTGTGTGCCCTGCGATTGACTGGCAACCAGTTCAGGGTGTACCCTGTCGACTGCCCGAAGACAGCTGGGATAGGCTCCAGCACTCCCGGGGACCCTTGTGAGGACAAGAAGCAGTACAGAGGATTGATTGATTTATTAAAATTAAAATTAAATTCATGTATTTATCTATGCTAAATTTAACAAGGCTGGACGTTATATTTTGTGAATTTACATGTACCCCCAACTGTGACTTAATAACCCTTAAGGGACAAGATAACATTTTATAATATACCAGACAGCTAAGATTGTCATCTATGAACTATTTGACAAGGCAGGTCCAGCATTGTCAGCCACATCCAACAGTCAACACAGTTACTTTTTTTTAAATAAACAAAATCAACATTATTAATTAATGTTATTTTATTAATTCTGTATGCTGTGAAAGATCTTTATTCAAAGTATATTTGAAGTTATTTCTACCTTATTGCTTGATTTTTGTAGATTCAAGTTGGAGTTGTCAAAATTACAGATTCTTTTGAAGGCAGCATATTCAAACTGTGAGAAAAGGAGCGAATGCAAGCTACGCGGTCTTTGAGGTGCGGCAGAAGAGCTGAAAGCACGGTGAGTCCCGAACGATAATTGAATTAATTAATTAATCTTGGGTAAATGTCTGGCTCTCATTTTTTAGACTTACTTTACAATGTGTTTTGTAATTTTTCAAGGTTGCCTGTGTTGGAAAACTGCTTGGTGCGTTAGCTAAAACACAGTATGCTAAAATGATAAGTGACGAGAACACAGAGGGTATATCAACAACGTACGTACTCGAATTATTTTGGGGAAAACTTAAGTACATTATAATCACCCTTTTAATAATACTGATAAGCGTTGTGTGTTTTATTTATTTTTATGAGGACCTTTACAACGAGCTACATATTGTTAGCATTGGGCCTACGACGCTAAACACAGTGTCCCTCGATCTCTCTCCAAAATTCTCCAAAAGACTTAAGCTTTCACTCAAATTAATACAATCTACTCCACTAGCTCATTTAAGGCTTTTTTGTGATGTGTTTGATTTGGGTAAGTAAAGCAAAACATATTAACTGTTGAATGTTGCCTGTTATTTAAATAATAGAAATTCAAGATGAAAGTTGAACAGATATTGAAATGCTAGATTGGCTCATTCAGAATCATGCCACAATGTGCTTTGTATGTTTTGTGTGTGGGTTTATCAAGCTCTAATTCAATGCAGTGTCCAAAACGAGCGCGCATAATTGTTGGATGAATGTTGGTTAATAGAGTCAGATAATAGTTAAAATTCCAACAGTTGAACAGATGTTGAAATGCTAGATTGGCTCATTCAGAATCATGCCACAATGTGCTTTGTATGTTTTGTGTGTAGGCTTATCAAGCTCTAATTCAATGCAGTGTTGAGCTGCATTTGAGAGGAACTACGTAAGTAACTAATGTGGAAAAATTGTGACTTCTTTGTGTACTTTTATTTTGAATATTCAAATTTTGTGGGTAAAGGTTAGAGAAAATAAGTTAAAAATGAGAGCTGTACAGGTATTTAAGTTTTTGGTTTGTAAAATACCCGAATGTGGGTTTCAGCAGGTGAGGCAATGATTGGACAGAGCAAAAGCTATGCTCCAAAATAGAAGTGATTACACCTTCACTAGACTAACCTGCAGCTAATTACATAATTATAAAATTAACACTTTAACCTGGCTTCCCCATCACAGATGTATTCTTTTAAATGCAAAGCTTTTTGTTCTAGCTTTTGTTGTTAAATGACATTCATGCCCAAGTGTCTATGCATCCATTGCAGGGATGTTTTCTCAAGTGACGAGTCTGAAGCCTGTGATGACGAAGTACCATCTACACCTCCCCATGGATTGTCACAGAGAAAAAGCTTCCTAACCAAGAGAGGCGCTGCAGAAGGTCCTTGAGTACGTCCAACGTGTTGAGTCTGTGAGTCTACTGCAGGATCTAATGCAGGTATGAAAATGATGAAATTTTAATGTATTATCTTCAAAATTATAAATAATTATTTAATTTCTTGAAATATAAAATTAGGTACCCTAAACCCAAGTAGGAACCCCAGTCCCAGTACATTCCTGATTCTGGAGCTACAGAGATCAAACCATCCTACTGTATCACTAAATAGCCCCACCTCTAAAACCCTGATTCGGAAGGCCGAGTTGAAAGACTTCAGAGTTCAAGATGGTCAACTGCAACTATGATAAGCCGAATGTGTTCACCCCAAGTCGGAAACTGAGAAAAAGACTCAATTTTCACATGATTTCAGTCCCTTCTATATTTAAAAGAATGTATTGGGGCTCTAAAAATGTGAAATATTTTTACAAGTATTTCTTTTACTACTCATAGGCAGTTTCATAATAATAGTACAATTTGGCATCGTGTATTGTTTTTTGGTTCCATTCAAAATGCACAAGACGTATAGACATATTTTGTTTGTGGATCGCTGCAGCATCACACGAGCGCACAAAGACAAACGTGGCAGCAACTTAAAACAATTAAAATATCGAATCGAAATCGGGAACTGAAAATCAAAAATCGAATCGGGGCTTGAGTGAATCGTTACCTCCCTAATCATAATCATTTTGGTAGAATGTTGGGCTCTTGCCCTTTGAGTGTATATGGCGTTACCGAAGCTGTTCACTTAATCGACAATTCCTTTCCTGTGACGTTTATCATACCCAGTTTAACTGCCAAAATATTTTTAAGTGTGTGATGATTATCTGGATCGAGTGACACCCATGTTATAATGGTTGCAGGTATTGGTGGATTGGACGATAGTGTCAGAACAATGATGGCGTTCATCATGACAAATCCTCTGTCTCTGAAGTACAATCTCTTTGGACATCGTAGCAAGAACAAGCGCCGAGACCTGCCTTTTTCTGATGTTCTATACGGTAATATATTTTTTTTTTAATTTTTTTTTTAAGGGATTGTGGTGTGAAGACATTTCAGCATGTCCCATAAGGTTTCACAATCATTAAATAGCTTTACTAAGTTGGCTTCTTGTCTTTTTTGTTTTAGGAGCACTGAAAAGGAATGGAGCCACAAAGGACATCAACGAGAAGGACACAGGCAACCCTGTCCAAGTGGTTCATGGGAGCTTGTGATCAAGGTGGGAATAGGGCAGTTCGAGCTCGGAGATCTCAAGGCAACTGTCAGGTTTAAAACGTCCTGACGCCATTTTTAGACTGAAGGTGGCATAAATCCAGACCAAACCAGTTAGAGTTTTGTTTTTGACCATTCGCGAATGGGAGAGGAAGTCAGGAGGTGAAGCAGGCGTCTTGCCAGTTCAATCTCGCGCACTCTCTCTCACTCTCTACCACCCGTTCGGTCTTTTATCAGCAACCTAAGCAGACAATGGAGGTCTGTCTGAAATTCTAGCAGGCAGGCAGGAAGCAATCAACCACAGTAGTCAGTCAGGAATTCGAAACTAAAGTGTGTGCGTGTGTTCCAGTTGTGCGCGTGTGTGCTAAAGCAATAATGTGAGTGTCTGTGTGTGTGCGCAATTATAACTGATACAAATAGTGTATAAAAACATGATTAGAAATACACAAACTATTTACATATCCTCATCCCATCTCACATTCACCCGTTTGTGGGTTTAAATCATGTCCTTACGGCTTTAAGACAGATCATCATAATGAAATCATACAACAGTGTGGTCATCCGTGGAGGGGCGAAAACCCTCAGTAGGGACAAAATTCCCCTCCTCCCTTCCGGCGTGGAACGAGATTCTCATGGTATGTTGGTCACTTGGGAATAAAACATAAAAAAACTTCAATATACCTAGTGAAAAATAACAAAACTGTCTCCACGCAGAGTTTGTCTCCACGCAGAGCTTGTCTCTGCGGCGACTTGATGGAGGCCCTTGCCTCGTTGTAGGAGGGGACAGCCGTCTTTACCTCCCGGATCTTCGTGTGTGGTGTATGTGTGTGCATGTGTGGGGGCAGGGGCAAAAGGGTCCATGTGTTATTTAGGTTTCAGTGTCCAGTTCGAGTTTGTCATTGTCCAGTTCGAATTCGTCATTCTCAACATCAATCAGGTTGTAATGGTACATTTGGGCAACAAACATGCAGTTAATAATCATCTTTGTCATAAGAATAATGCAACATGAACAGACTACACATAACAAAAATGAAAACCATAATTATCCCGATATATTGTCTTTCAAATTCTTCGTAGTGGTCATAACATCAATAATTGTTTCATTTTATTAAAAATGTAAATGCAGTAATGTTCTCCAATCAAGGCTAAAATTCTTTATGTACGTCATTAATTTCCAAACAATATCTAATCTTTTTGTTCTGTGGCTTCAACATTCGTATCTGTGGCTGGTTGTGCGGTTCCGATGTGCGTGTGGTCCGATATTGTGACTCAGGTGGGCTCCTGTTCGAGGGATTCGCGTTGCTCCGCCTTTAGCTGGAAACCGGAGAAGCTTGTACTGCAACTGGTGGATCCAGCTGCCACGCCCCGCGACCTTTGCTGCCGTCGGGGTCACTGCAATCATCTGGCGAGGGCCATCTCAGCATTCACTTGTCCCAACGAAGTCGTTTCAGCACCTTGAAGAAGAGTTGGTCTCCCACACGGACGTGATTTCTCTGTGGATCAGAACACACTGACCAGTAATTGCGTCTTTTTTTTTTTTTTTTCTTTTTGGTCAAAACATGTTTCCCATGTGGACTGGGACTGATGTGCCAGTCGCTGGTGGTTCTGATGAACCTGAGAGTCGATAGGGGATAGTGTCCTAACTTCGGCTGGCACTATCCTCATTGTTGTGATTGAAACACAGTCTGGTCATTGTCTCCTTTTTTTCCCTCATTGTCAAGTCCTGCAGACTGTATGCACAATGACGCTTTGAGTCAATTTTGCAACAACTGTCCCACTTGTTACAACATCATTCACAAAATGCATAATTTTCACTTCAAATCACTTCTTGAAATTCCAAATGTCAGGATAATTTGTGTTAGGTTGAAGATGTATTTTATCCCATATTTTACTCTATTAGTATTGCAAAAGAATTGTTCCACAGCGTGACCCATGTTTGACCATATGGATGAGAAGACTTCACAGAGAAGCGGATGCCTGAAGACTGGATCAACGTCTGCAACATCAAAGGAGGTGTGCTGAGACACACCTCTGAAACAAAAGGACTGAGACTTTAGTACCAGAGCACTAAAAGGGCATATCTGCCTTTTCAATCAGTGGATGACTGCCATTGATGTCTGTCTTTCCTCTTGTGTCTGAGATGTTTACATGTTCCTGCTGGTGCTCCCCCCTTCATCCCTTAGTGCAAATACATTGTATTGTTAGGGACTTCCCTAATAAAATAGAGGGCTCGGCGGAGTGTGCTCCAGAACGAATTTGGAGATGTAACTGAGCACACCTCCGTTCGTTCTCCTCGCGAGTAAAAGATCAACTCTTGTCTTCCTTCCATTCATTTAGCCTATGTTCAGTGAATGCTTAGGTGATTGAACCTGACAATTTGATTACACAACACTTTTTCCAACTGTTTTAGCATCAACATATGTTGTCGGAAACAACTTAATCCATTTTGAAAACATATGAATTACAACCAAACAATATTGCATCTCAAACAAATAACACTGTCTAAAAAAAAGTTTTTTGTTGAAAAGTCTGTATGTGGGAACAATTTCATATCATACTACCCCTCTCTTGACACATAGTTATGCTCTTGTGTCACTCTTATTACTTTTCCAATCAATGAATTAGGCAGCCAGGATTTGCCATCTGCCAATTTGCTGATCCTGTCCTCAGCAATGTTTGCACCTTTGTTCTCCCAATGTGTGCGTTCAATTACTGGTACCTTTTTCCCTGGCGTGGGATCAAATTGTCAAGTTGATTTTCTGCGTGTGTGTGCGTGTGGGGGTGTGTTCATTTTCCCTTTTAGCTGCGCTGTGTCGATATAAAGGCGAGGCAGTTTCCAATTGTAATTGTGTCATTTTCTGTTAAGTGAATTTTGCGTTCACAAATAACTATTTTAGACGTGCTTTATGCACAACTTTTCTTTTCCTGTTGTGGTTTTTAAAGCCCAATGTCGACAGAACGCATGAACATTTATCTTGACTGTCAGTCCACATTGTAACCATACAACTCATACAAGATGGGAAACCCCAAATTTTAATTAGCTCACACCCGCCTACGCTCTTCCTGCTTATCCTAACAATCTCTTATCCGTTGGTATCACAATGTTAGTACTCCCATCGCATAAAAGTCAGTTTGATTTCAGGCTGCGACCTTGGTTCTCAAACACTTTTACTTCTTATCAGTCTGGAATGCGCACCTGGTCTGTGTTACAAGTCTGAGTTCCTCCAGTCGGGAGGAAGGTCAAGTCGCGGTTTGGTGATAATTTGGACGGCTCCACAGTCGTGTGGCGCCTCCTAGATGATGCGGGGAAAAAATGACGCTGGGCTGAAATGGACCGCAACTTATCAGTATAATGTGTCCCTGTGACAATTAGGCCGGCGTGCAATGTGAATGTGGTGGGAAAAGAATGTAATTTTTTGATTCCTTAAAGCAGCAGTGAAAGCTCTTAATCACACTCTAAGTGGTTCTCTGCCACGAAATCCAAATTGTTGTGACTAAATATGCAAATGAATTCATTTTGCCCTGGTTCCTGCAGTAACCCAGGCTAATGAAGTCATTTTTTGCAGTCACTGTTTTGCTCAAATGGCTTATAATAATTTGGTAGTGCGTTAAGATGCTTTGTCGATACAATCTTGTAGTGTATCTTCACAAGTTCCAACATACACAACCCATTCCATGGCCATGACGATACTGTTTTAAAGATTACCAAGGCTTGTTGGACCTTTCTCTGCCACATAAATTACAGCCCTGAGAGGCACTGGGCCTCAACTTTATCTATGAAGGGTCAGGGATTTAATGGGGGTCACCGAGGCGTCCCAAGGAAAGTTTTTACAGAAAAGTGGTCTGGCAATATCTTTTCTCTTTCTTATCACTGACAATGCGCCCCTTTAAAGTTTTGACGTTTGTTTGAATTCGCCCGTGCTTATTAATTCTATTGAAGTCCAATTTTGCCAGTGTATCACGGCCTAATGAGTAAAACGCATGTTGATGTAGAACTCCTTCTACACACACTTTTATGTTTGACTTTTTACGTCACGTGATCCTCCATTGCTACCACATCTCGTCCTGAAAAGTTAATGTTTTGTAACAAGACTTACTGCTTCCTCCTTTCTTTCTTTTCTTTTTCCTTCCTTCTGCCCAACACGTTCATGCTTTCTGTGCATAATTTAGAATTTTCTTTTCCATTTTACAAGTTGGCCAATTTAAATTAGGTTGTTTTATTTGAAAAGCCTGTAATTCTCTTTTTTTTCCCCTTTTCACCTAATCACAAATTTCTTATCACAAAAATGAACATGTTAATTCTATTTTATTTCCTATTTTTCCAATCTTGTGACTCATTTCACTTCAACCAGTTCTACCTTAAAGTGGACAAGTACACATCAATGTTTTTTGTAGTTTCTATTTTCTTCTCTGCTTTAATGAAAATTATAGCCCTTCTAGCCAAATTTTTCCTGTGTCATTTCTATCTCTGCATTTCATTCCATTTCTGGCCTACCTTAATACTAAAACAAAAATGCTCTTTCAAAAATTAAAACTATCTAAAACTAGTGATGGCAAAATGAAGCCCCATAAAGCAGCCAAGCCCTGCAGGGAAATACTTCACACACGAATGGGCTTCGAGATGCTTCATTTTTCTTGACTACGCCATCCCATGGACAGAAAAATGTATAACATGCTTGGTGCATGCAATAAAATGGTGAGCTGTAAATCATGCTCTGCCCACCAAACAATATGTATTTGAAGAGTGATTTTAATTGTTCTGTTTTACTTTGTCTTCTAACTTCTCCAATATTCAGACAGCTCCGCCGAGACCAACGTTTCACCCCCACACTGATATAAAATGGACCCAACCGTTTGGGTCTCTTTCCAAATTTGGTACCAAAGCCTCCCCCACAGTGCGGCAGCTATCTTGAATTGGCCCGTTCCCAGAAAGTTTTACTTCATTCAGTGTCATTCAGTATTATTCAAAATCTTTCAGTGTCATTCCAAATCATTCAATGTCATTCACAATCTTTCCACATCCTTCCACCTTCCATCGTTCAGTGTCATTCCACATTCTCTTTCATATATAACATAACATAACAATAACATAATCCTGGGTCAGCAGACACCTAATTAATGTGTTAATACATGATACATTTTTCTATAAGCAACCCTTATGATTGTAACGTATTTTTAATTCTTTCTAGGCGGGAACTGTCCGAACAAAAAATTCATGCAATTTGTAATTAGACACTTTGTCATACAAAAAGTCACTCAGGGCAAGAGAAAAAAAATTGTCACTTGCCCAAGTTGGGCAAGTAATTTGGCCACTCGGGCAAGGCAAATTTTAGTGGCACTTGCCCTATGGGCAAGCAGTTTTTAAAGTTAACTTCGAACCCTGTGATGGTGTCTTGTGACCTGTCTTTATCAGCTGATGTTCCATGAAGGCGTGCCTTACCTGTCACAAGAATGAAGGCAAGTCACGCCCCCCGCTGTCCATTCACTCCGCCAAGACGCTGCTCCAGGTGGTAGAGAGGATGAAGGCTCCCTTGTCTCTGTTCATGGTTTTTATGCCTCGCTTGCAGATCTCAATGGCCTCTCTGATCCAGCGCTGTAGTTTGTTCTCTTCTGTGCGGATGACCCTGCCCTTCTCCCGGTCCATGATGTGGTTTTCCCTTTTGCAGTGGTCAGTGATTGCTGATTTGTAATGTTCATGTTGTGCTTGTTCTTTTACTGCTCTGATTTTTTAATTTTTTTGACAGGTAAGTCACACCCTCATGGAACATCAGCTGATAAAGACTGGTCTCAAGACACCATCATGCGACACTCTGAAGAAGGCGAAAGACTCGCTGAAACATGTCAGGTAAAAAATTAACCTAAAACATAAATGTCTGCTTTTAATGAATCAGTCAAATATCAATAATAAGAAGACAAAATGAACCTAATACAAATAAATGAATGCTTAATAACTCCCCTGCACATGCTCCTAAAAATCCAAACCTTCACCTGTAAATAAAACGTCCCGACCTGAAGACATCTTAATGTTATTATTTTGTTTTACACACAGCGCCGCCAAGTGGAATCAAAAATTTGTTTTTATTTAAATTTTCACGTACTGCACGGTGCCCTTCTGACGAATCCGACTGAAAATTAGTCAGAAAAGACTCAAGACAATGATCTTACTCTCTGCCGAATTTTGTGACGTTTTGGCAAAAGGCGTGGCTATTACGGTGCTGAAAAGTCCGATTGTACTTTGTGACAACAAAAGCTCCGGCAACATGACTCAGATGATCCTATCTTCTCGAAGTTGTACACATTTGAGGATACTTCAGCCCTGAAGACTTCTACCAACTTATTTTTCATCGTAGTAGTAGCGCCACCAACTGGTAAAAGCTAATACAAGTTATTTTCTTGGATGTTTTTCTCCGTGCAACTCAACAAGGTCGCCCTCATATATGCTCGGATTACTGTTTCGGCCATGAGGATGTCACAATACGAAATTCGTCCTTTTTCGTGAAAGGTTGTGGGAGTGGCATTGCACTGTTCGGCAATAAAACAACGCTGATTATGAGGTTGTAAATATGAACGACAACTCGTGAAACTTTACACACACATCAGGCCGAGCAAATTTATCAATATTTTATACGTTAGTTGTGCAGCTTTTTTGAAATGGCTCGCCATGGCCCTCGAGAAATGTTCAAAAAAGCAACCCTGGTTGAGTGTTTCACCTCGCCTTTTGTAAATTTTATGGAGTACAGTGAACCCTCGGTTATCGCGGTTAATGGGGACCGAGACCACCCGCGAAAACTGAAAATCCGCGAAGTAGCGGCACACCTTCAAAAATGCTTAAAAAAAATACAATATATATAATAAATATATAAATATATATATATATATATATATATATATATATATATATATACGGGGAGAGAGAGAGTGAAATTCATGTTATAACAAAAAAAACAAATTATTATTAAAACATATTATTTTTTAATTCCCCAGCCATTCTTTTTGTATTTATTTAATTACTCCGACTTTTACCTGCTGGTACGCCGTCCGGTGTACCCTGTGAAATGAAAGGTGGCATTCTTTATTTATTTATTCATTTATTCATTCATAACTGACAGCCTCGCGCTCCGCTCGTGCTCGGGCGGAAGAGGTGCTCCAATTCGGCTTAACTGTGACACACGCCCGCCCTCCTCCCCCGGAACTTCCATTCGGTTAAACTTAGGGGCCGCTTGGCACCGCCCGTGCCCGGGGAAGGTGCTCCTCTTCGGCTTACTGTGACGCGAGCATGCCCTCCTCCTCCGGAGCTTCCATTCAGTTAAACTTAGGGGCCGCTTGAAACCGCCCGTGCCCGGGGAAGGTGCTCCTCTTCGGCTTACTGTGACGCGAGCATCCCCTCCTCCTCCGGAGCTTCCATTCGGTTAAACTTAGGGGCCGCTTGGAACCGCCCGTGCCCGTGGAAGGTGCTCCTCTTCGGCTTACTGTGACGCGAGCATGCCCTCCTCCTCCGGAGCTTCCATTCGGTTAAACTTAGGGGCCGCTTGGCACCGCCCGTGCCCGGGGAAGGTGTTCCTCTACGGCTTAACTGCCACGCACGCCGGCCGGAGCTCTGGTACGGTCCAAACCGCGCGAAACGTCGCCACCGATCGTGTCCGGGGGAACGTGCTCTTCTTCGTCCACTCTCCTCTTCGCCCACGCTCTTCTTCGGCGCACGCCGGCCGTCTAACCGCTCCAGCGCCCCGTCGTGCCGCTCGGCGAAACTACAATGCCCCCGAATATTTTTTAGACCCGCGAAGCACTGAACCCGCAAAAGGTGAACCGCGAAGTAGCGAGGGTTCACTGTATGTATAAGACCAAGACCTACAAAAAAGTCTCTTGGAGCAATGAGCTAGGTTTTACAGGAAGTCGGCCATTTTTAATTTCCTTAAAAGGGGGCGGGTCACCACAATGGACTTTGTGTAGAAATTATTATTGGGGCCCGAGCAGCGACGGCGGCGAGGTCCCTATTGTTTTTGTAGAAATTATTATTAGGGCCCGAGCAGCGACCGCTACGAGGTCCCCATTGTTTTTGTGGAAATTATTATTATTTTTATTATTATTATTAGGGCCCGAGCAGTGACCGCTGCGAGGTCCCTATTGTTTTTCTAGAAATTGTTATTAGGGCCCGAGCTGCGACGGCTGCGAGGTCCCTATTGTTTTTGTAGAAAATATTATTACTTTTATTATTAATAATATTATTATTATTATTATTAGGGCCTGAGCAGCGACCGCTGCGAAGTCCCTATTGTTTTTGTAGAAATTATTATTATTATTATTTTTCCGATTGTTCGATCGCATTTTTGACCCCCGAAACATGCACAAAAACTCACCAAACTTGGCAGTCTCATCGGGCATGGCGAAAAATTTGATATTTTAACGTCTAATATGAACAGGAAGTGAGTTATGAATTTTTGAAAGTCCGACTTTTGCCCTTTTTTGCATGTTTACAGGGGTCATTCTTTTGCACCCTGATCCTAAAGGCTTCATCTGATTGCCTTAAAGTTCTGTCTGGAGCATCTTAAGACCTGGGACAAACACTGGGGCTAAAATTTTTTGTTTCCGAAATACTATATGACGGGGGCGGGGCTTCAAAGTTTTCACTTAAGATTTCCTTCGCCGCAATGGACAAAATGCTTAATAACTCTCCTGCACGTGCTGCTAAAAATCCAAAACTTCACATGTACATAAAGAGTCGGTACCTGAAGACATCTATATGTTTATATTCAGTTATACACCTTGCGCCAATCAATATAAATTTTTACATTTTGACGTACTGCACGGTGCCCTTTTAACGAATCCGATTGAAAATTGGCTAGAAAAGACTCAAGACATTGATCTTACTCTATCCCTATTTTTATGACTTTCCTTCAAAGGGCGTGGCTATTACGGTGCCGCAGAGTCTGATTATTCTCCGTGGCAACAAAAGTTCCTGCAAAATGATTCAGATGATCCATCTTCTGGAAATCTTTCACATTTGAGGATATTCAGGCCCTGAAGACGGCTGCCAACTTATTTTTGATCGCAGTGGTAGCGCCACCAACTGGTTAAAACAAATACAAATTATTTTCGTTGATGTTTTTCTCCGGGCAGGTTAACAAAATCTACCTTATATTTGCTCGGATGAGTGTTTAGGCCTTGAGCATGTCACAATACGAAAGTCTTTCGCCTTCTTCAGAGTGTCACATGATGGTGTCTTGTGACCCGTCTTTATCAGTTGATGTTCCATGAGGGCGTGACTTACCTGTCACAAGAATGAAGGCAAGTCACGCCCCCCGCTGTCCGTTCACTCCGCCAAGATGCTGGTCCAGGTGGTAGAGAGGATGAAGGCTCCCTTGTCTCTGTTCATGGTTTTTATGCCTCGCTTGCAGATCTCAATGGCCTCTCTGATCCAGCGCTGTTGTTTGTTCTCTTCTGTGCGGATGACCCTGCCCTTCTCCCGGTCCATGATGTGGTTTTCCCTTTTGCAGTGGTCAGTGATTGCTGATTTGTAATGTTCATGTTGTGCTTGTTCTTTTACTGCTCTGATTTTTTCATTTTTTTGACAGGTAAGTCACACCCTCATGGAACATCAGCTCAAGACACCATCATGCGACACTCTGAAGAAGGCGAAAGACTCGCCGAAACATGTCAGGTAAAAAATTAACCTAAAACATAATTGTCTGCTTTTAATGAATCAGTCAAATATCAATAATAAGAAGACAAAATGAACCTAATACAAATAAATGAATGCTTAATAACTCCCCTGCACATGCTCCTAAAAATCCAAACCTTCACCTGTAAATAAAACGTCCCGACCTGAAGACATCTTAATGTTATTATTTTGTTATACACACAGTGCCGCCAAGTGGAATCAAAAATGTGTTTTTATTTTAATTTTCACGTACTGCACGGTGCCCTTTTGACGAATCCGACTGAAAATTAGTCAGAAAAGACTCAAGACAATGATCTTACTCTCTGCCGAATTTTGTGACGTTTTGGCAAAAGGCGTGGCTATTAAGGTGCTGAAAAGTCCGATTGTACTCTGTGGCAACAAAAGCTCCGGCAACATGACTCAGATGATCCTATCTTCTCGAAGTTGTACACATTTGAGGATACTTCAGCCCTGAAGACATCTACCAACTTATTTTACATCGTAGTAGTAGCGCCACCAACTGGTAAAAGCTAATACAAGTTATTTTCTTGGATGTTTTTCTCCGTGCAACTCAACAAGGTCGCCCTCATATATGCTCGGATGACTGTTTCGGCCATGAGGATGTCACAATACGAAATTCGTCCTTTTTCGTGAAAAGTTGTGGGAGTGGCATTGCACTGTTCGTCAATAAAACAAAGCTGATTATGAGGTTCTAAATATGAACGACAACTCGTAAAACTTTACACACACATCAGGCCGAGCAAATTTATCAATATTTTATACGTTAGTTGTGCAGCTTTTTTGAAATGGCTCGCCATGGCCCTCGAGAAATGTTAAAAAAAAGCAGCTCTGGTTGAGTGTTTCACCTCGCTTTTTGTAAATTTTATGGAGTACAGTGAACCCTCGGTTATCGCGGTTAATGGGGACCGAGACCACCCGCGAAAACTGAAAATCCGCGAAGTAGCGGCGCACCTTCAAAAATGCTTAAAAAAAATATACAATATATATAATAAATATATATATATATATATATATATATATATATATATACGGGGAGAGAGAGAGTGAAATTCATGTTATAACAAAAAAACCAAATTATTATTAAAACGTATTATTTTTTTATTCCCCAGCCATTCTTTTTGTATTTATTTAATTACTCCGACTTTTACCTGCTGGTACGCCGTCCGGTGTGCCCTGTGAAATGAAAGGTGGCATTCTTTATTTATTTATTCATTTATTCATTCATAACTGACAGCCTCGCGCTCCGCTCGTGCCCGGGCAGAAGAGGTGCTCCAATTTGGCTTAACTGTGACACACGCCCGCCCTCCTCCCCCGGAGCTTCCATTCGGTTAAACTTAGGGGCCGCTTGGCACCGCCCGTGCCCGGGGAAGGTGCTCCTCTTCGGCTTACTGTGACGCGAGCATGCCCTCCTCCTGCGGAGCTTCCATTCGGTTAAACTTAGGGGCCGCTTGGAACCGCCCGTGCCCGGGGAAGGTGCTCCTCTTCGGCTTACTGTGACGCGAGCATGCCCTCCTCCTCCGGAGCTTCCATTCGGTTAAACTTAGGGGCCGCTTGGCACCGCCCGTGCCCGGGGAAGGTGCTCCTCTTCGGCTTAACTGCCACGCACGCCGGCCGGAGCTCTGGTACGGTCCGAACCGCGCGAAACGTCGCCACCGATCGTGTCCGGGGGAACGTGCTCTTCTTCGTCCACTCTCCTCTTCGCCCACGCTCTTCTTCGGCGCACGCCGGCCGTCTAACCGCTCCAGCGCCCCGTCGTGCCGCTCGGCGAAACTACAATGCCCCCGAATATTTTTTAGACCCGCGAAGCACTGAACCCGCGAAAGGTGAACCGCGAAGTAGCGAGGGTTCACTGTATGTATAAGACCAAGACCTACAAAAAAGTCTCTTGGAGCAATGAGCTAGGTTTTACAGGAAGTCGGCCATTTTGAATTTACTTAAAAGGGGGCGGGTCACCACAATGGACTTTGTGTAGAAATTATTATTGGGGCCCGAGCAGCGACCGCGGCGAGGTCCCTATTGTTTTTGTAGAAAATATTATTACTTTTATTATTATTATTATTAGGGCCTGAGCAGCGACCGCTGCGAAGTCCCTATTGTTTTTGTAGAAATTATTATTATTATTATTTTTCCGATTGTTCGATCGCATTTTTGACCCCCGAAACATGCACAAAAACTCACCAAACTTGGCAGTCTCATCGGGCATGGCGAAAAATTTGTTATTTTAACGTCTAATATGAACAGGAAGTGAGTTATGAATTTTTGAAAGTCCGACTTTTGCCCTTTTTTGCATGTTTACAGGGGTCATTCTTTTGCACCCTGATCCTAAAGGCTTCATCTGATTGCCTTAAAATTCTGTCTGTAGCATCTGAAGACCTGGGACAAACACTGGGGCTAAAATTTTTTGTTTCCGAAATACTATATGATGGGGGCGGGGCTTCAAAGTTTTCACTTAAGATTTCCTTCGCCGCAATGGACAAAATGCTTAATAACTCTCCTGCACATGCTGCTAAAAATCCAAAACTTCACATGTACATAAAAAGTCTGTACCTGAAGACATCTATATGTTTATATTCAGTTATACACCTTGCGCCAATCAATATCATTTTTTACATTTTGACTTACTGCACGGTGCCCTTTTAACGAATCTGATTGAAAATTGGCTAGAAAAGACTCAAGACATTGATCTTACTCTATCCCTATTTTTGTGACTTTCCTTCGAAGGGCGTGGCTATTACGGTGCCGCAGAGTCTGATTATTCTCCGTGGCAACAAAAGTTCCTGTAAAATGATTCAGATGATCCATCTTCTCGAAATTTTTCACATTTGAGGATATTCAGGCCCTGAAGACGGCTGCCAACTTATTTTTGATCGCAGTGGTAGCGCCACCAACTGGTTAAAACAAATACAAATTATTTTCGTTGATGTTTTTCTCCGGGCAGGTGAACAAAATCTACCTTATATTTGCTCGGATGAGTGTTTAGGCCTTGAGCATGTCACAATACGAAAGTCTTTCGCCTTCTTCAGAGTGTCACATGATGCTGTCTTGTGACCCGTCTTTATCAGCTGATGTTCCATGAGGGCGTGACTTACCTGTCACAAGAATGAAGGCAAGTCACGCCCCCGCTGTCCGTTCACTCCGCCAAGATGCTGGTCCAGGTGGTAGAGAGGATGAAGGCTCCCTTGTCTCTGTTCATGGTTTTTATGCCTCGCTTGCAGATCTCAATGGCCTCTCTGATCCAGCGCTGTTGTTTGTTCTCTTCTGTGCGGATGACCCTGCCCTTCTCCCGGTCCATGATGTAGTTTTCCCTTTTGCAGTGGTCAGTGATTGCTGATTTGTAATGTTCATGTTGTGCTTGTTCTTTTACTGCTCTGATTTTTTTCATTTTTTTGACAGGTAAGTCACACCCTCATGGAACATCAGCTCAAGACACCATCATGCGACACTCTGAAGAAGGCGAAAGACTCGCCGAAAGATGTCAGGTAAAAAATTTACCTAAAACATAATTGTCTGCTTTTAATGAATCAGTCAAATATCAATAATAAGAAGACAAAATGAACCTAATACAAATAAATGAATGCTTAATAACTCCCCTGCACATGCTCCTAAAAATCCAAACCTTCACCTGTAAATAAAACGTCCCGACCTGAAGACATCGTAATGTTATTATTTTGTTATACACACAGTGCCGCCAAGTGGAATCAAAAATTTGTTTTTATTTTAATTTTCACGTACTGCACGGTGCCCTTTTGACGAATCCGACTGAAAATTAGTCAGAAAAGACTCAAGACAATGATCTTACTCTCTGCCGAATTTTGTGACGTTTTGGCAAAAGGCGTGGCTATTAAGGTGCTGAAAAGTCCGATTGTACTCTGTGGCAACAAAAGCTCCGGCAACATGACTCAGATGATCCTATCTTCTCGAAGTTGTACACATTTGAGGATACTTCAGCCCTGAAGACATCTACCAACTTATTTTACATCGTAGTAGTAGCGCCACCAACTGGTAAAAGCTAATACAAGTTATTTTCTTGGATGTTTTTCTCCGTGCAACTCAACAAGGTCGCCCTCATATATGCTCGGATGACTGTTTCGGCCATGAGGATGTCACAATACGAAATTCGTCCTTTTTCGTGAAAAGTTGTGGGAGTGGCATTGCACTGTTCGGCAATAAAACAAAGCTGATTATGAGGTTCTAAATATGAACGACAACTCGTAAAACTTTACACACACATCAGGCCGAGCAAATTTATCAATATTTTATACGTTAGTTGTGCAGCTTTTTTGAAATGGCTCGCCATGGCCCTCGAGAAATGTTAAAAAAAGCAGCTCTGGTTGAGTGTTTCACCTCGCTTTTTGTAAATTTTATGGAGTACAGTGAACCCTCGGTTATCGCGGTTAATGGGGACCGAGACCACCCGCGAAAACTGAAAATCCGCGAAGTAGCGGCGCACCTTCAAAAATGCTTAAAAAAAATATACAATATATATAATAAATATATATATATATATATATATATATATATATATATATATATATATATATATATATATATATATATATATATATATATATATATATATATATACGGGGAGAGAGAGAGTGAAATTCATGTTATAACAAAAAAACCAAATTATTATTAAAACGTATTATTTTTTTATTCCCCAGCCATTCTTTTTGTATTTATTTAATTACTCCGACTTTTACCTGCTGGTACGCCGTCCGGTGTGCCCTGTGAAATGAAAGGTGGCATTCTTTATTTATTTATTCATTTATTCATTCATAACTGACAGCCTCGCGCTCCGCTCGTGCCCGGGCAGAAGAGGTGCTCCAATTTGGCTTAACTGTGACACACGCCCGCCCTCCTCCCCCGGAGCTTCCATTCGGTTAAACTTAGGGGCCGCTTGGCACCGCCCGTGCCCGGGGAAGGTGCTCCTCTTCGGCTTACTGTGACGCGAGCATGCCCTCCTCCTCCGGAGCTTCCATTCGGTTAAACTTAGGGGCCGCTTGGAACCGCCCGTGCCCGGGGAAGGTGCTCCTCTACGGCTTAACTGCCACGCACGCTGGCCGGAGCTCTGGTACGGTCCGAACCGTGCGAAACGTCGCCACCGATCGTGTCCGGGGGAACGTGCTCTTCTTCGTCCACTCTCCTCTTCGCCCACGCTCTTCTTCGGCGCACGCCGGCCGTCTAACCGCTCCAGCGCCCCGTTGTGTCGCTCGGCGAAACTACAATGCCCCCGAATATTTTTTAGACCCGCGAAGCACTGAACCCGCGAAAGGTGAACCGCGAAGTAGCGAGGGTTCACTGTATGTATAAGACCAAGACCTACAAAATAGTCTCTTGGAGCAATGAGCTAGGTTTTACAGGAAGTCGGCCATTTTGAATTTACTTAAAAGGGGGCGGGTCACCACAATGGACTTTGTGTAGAAATTATTATTGGGGCCCGAGCAGCGACCGCGGCGAGGTCCCTATTGTTTTTGTAGAAATTGTTATTAGGGCCCGAGCTGCGACGGCTGCGAGGTCCCTATTGTTTTTGTAGAAAATATTATTACTTTTATTATTATTATTATTATTATTATTATTAGGGCCTGAGCAGCGACCACCTTGCACCACCCAGTGGTGACAAAAATTATAATTTTTTACATTTTGACGTACTGCACGGTGCCCTTTTAACGAATCTGATTGAAAATTGGCCAAAAATGACTTTAGACATTGATCTTGTTGAATCCTTTTGGGCAATTTATCGATACTCATAGTGGTGTCTTTGAAAAAGGTACCGATGACGCGCTGGTCCAATGATCAGCATCTCGGTTTTATCTGAGTTAAGACGCAAAAAATTGAAAGACATTCATAGTTTAATTTCGGCAAGGCATGCCTCTAATTTATAGCAATCACACGGATTCGTTATATCCAACGGCATGTATAATTGCGTATCATCAGCATAGTGTCCCCCAAAATGGGTCTGATATCACGATAGCTCGAGGGTATTTTGAAATGATTATTTTAAAATCAGTGTTGATGACAATGAAATGTGCATATTTCAGGTGTTTTTTTTTTTATTGTGAAATTACACCAGATTTTGATGGGACCACTTTTGATGAACAGCTGGGGTCGTCGAGTGTCCAACAAAACTAGTCTGGTATTACGACAGCTCCAGCTCTTTTATTTTAAAATGCCTCCTTACATTTTGATGGGACTACTTTTGGTGGAAAGCTGTGTTGTCTAGTGTCCTCCAAACCTGGTTTGGTATTACCATAGGTAGAGGATATTTTTTAATGAAATTTTAAAGTCAGGCATGATGACAGTGAAATGTGCAGATTTCAGGCAACTTTTAGTTTGAAATTACAAATTAGATTTCAATGGGACCACTTTTTATGGACAGCTGGGGTAGTCTCGTGTCCCACAAAACTGGTCTGGTATCACGAAAGCTCGAGCTATGTTTTTTTTTAACTCAGTGGTGATGACCGTGAAATAAGCGAATTTCAGGCTACTTTTATTTTGAAGTGCCACATCACATTTTGATGTGACCACTTTTGGTGGACAGCCGGTGTGGTCTAGTATCCCCAGTCCTGGTTTGGTATCACGATAGTTAGAGGATATTTTTTAAAGATTTTTCTTTTAAATCAGTGTTGATCACAGTGCATATTTCAGGTGATTTTTTTATTTTGAAATGCCACATCAAATTTTGAAGTGACCACTTTTTGTGGACAACTGGGGTGGTCTGGTGTCCCGCAGAACTCGTCTGGTATCACGATAGCTTGAGGATTTTGTAATGATTTTAATTTTTTTAATCATTGGTGACGACAGACAAATAAGCAAATTTTCACGCTTTTATTTTTAAATATCCAATCAGATTTTGATGGGACCACATTTGTTTTTCCGGTTCCGTCGCCACGCGAGTGGCTACCTGCTAGAGCAGCACGGCTCACTATTTGAGCCTTTTTCGCGTGTTTTTCCCTTTACCCAGTTTTATTTATTTTACCTCATCGCAGCAATGGACATCCAAATTGCGGTGGTTTTATTGCTGCTGAGGGCTGTTTTTTGCGTGATCGTGTCCGGAGATGTCACTGGGAGCTACGGATCAATCGTTTACACAAGAGATCAGCTGTTAGCACTTCGTGCTAACCCCGTGCCGACTCCCGGAGCGAGACCCGATATCCCCCACGAGTTGAGGAGGAAGAGACGGGGGATGTCGCGCGGGGGCGAAACGCCAGGCAAAGAGGAGGCGTGACCACCCCGTCCTCCCGTCCGTTTTTATGGGAAATGTTAGATACCTTCCCAAGAAAATGGACGAGCTAACAGCGCTAACGCGGCACGAGAGGAACTTCCAATGAGCTAGCTTGCTGATGTTCACGGATTCATGGCTAACAGAGCTAACGCCGGACACCGTTGTGGAATTTGACGGCTTCCAAATACTACTTGCGGACAGGACACTGGAAAGCGGTAAGAGGAAAGAGGAGGGCTGGCTGTGTTTGTTAATGATAGATAGTGTAACCCTAGGCACATCACAGCTAAGGAGCAACTTTCCAGTCGGGACAATGAGCTGCTAGCTGTTAGCATGCGTCCATACTTGACAAGCATCGCGAGTTAACAAGGACGCGCACGTAACAGGTGCGTGAGTAAACTGCTTAAAACTTTGATCGTCATTCGGCTGACCTACAAATTGAGACGCTACAGTCAGTTTGACGTTTTTGTTTGCTTCATTGTGGATTGACATGGAGGAACAAGACAGTGGAAAGCGGACATTAAAAATGACGGAGAAAAGCTGTAGAAGATCACAAGCCTAAACGGATGCAGGCACGCAGCTGCAAATTTGCTCAATTGACCTCCATGCAACGTCAAATTGAACAATTGATGGAGGATGATGCAAATGTTGACGCTGTAAAAAACTGAGGTTCGTGTTTGCTTTAGCGGCATGGAGCAAGAATTTGTGGACCTCAATTCCGGTCTGCAAAATTTAAAGACTGAAGAGGATTTTGCCGATGACCAAAATAACTGGTTTGATCCAAAAAATGTAATTAATGGAAATGTGAGCAATG
The DNA here is from genome assembly GCF_059441095.1 of Idiotropiscis lumnitzeri. Lineage (NCBI taxonomy): Eukaryota > Metazoa > Chordata > Actinopteri > Syngnathiformes > Syngnathidae > Idiotropiscis > Idiotropiscis lumnitzeri. The sequence goes on along the minus strand of NW_028283577.1, from coordinate 667,914 downwards.
GAAGAAGGACGTTTTGAAACGTGCAGAGGAAGGATGCAATAAACAAATATCACCTGCTGATAGTAGATCTGCATCAACTAACTACACCCATAGAAGTAGAAGTAAAGAATCTAACAGACAGAAGCTCACTTCTGTCAACGTCTTCAATTAAATTAAAGGCTCAAATGGAACGAGCATGTTTAAAGGCAAAGGCTGCTGATTTACAACAAAGGTTGGCACTTGAGCAAGAAGAAGCTGCAATTAAAGCAAAGAAGGAAATGCATGCAATGCAAACGGCACTCCCTGAGTCTGATGCTAAATTGGATGTCTTGAGAAGATATGAAAATACCCAGGAGGATGGTATCCACATTCCTGATGAGTGTGTTACAATTTAAACAAGGAAAAACATTCAATTACCATCACAGCCTATCAGAGCAACAAGCAGTGTTGACCTGAAATGCTCCCACTTCGACTATTCCAATGGCTAGATTTCCACATCAGACAGAAAGTAGAGAACAACAGGGACATGTGCTTGATGGCCTTTGCCACGCAATCTCACAGCAAGCCAGTGTCGCAGAATACTTAGCAAAGAGTCAAAAAGCATCGCTTCTTCCCGAACTTTCCATTCCTACGTTTTACAGGCGACCCTCTGCATTATAAAACCTGTATAGGTGCCATTGAACATGGGATTGAAGGCCGTACAAGTGATAACCGTGATCATCTTCAATTTTAGCTGCAGTATACTAGTGAACAACCACATGAGTTGGTGAAGAGCTGCATCCATATGGAACCTCTGACAGGATATACCAAAGCAAAACAAATCTTGAAGGAGTTTTATGGTGATGACTTCATGATAGCAGAAGCATATTTAAAGGAAGCCATGGATTGGCCAACAATCAAGTCTGAAGATGGTGTTGCACTTCAGTCTTTCACATTATTCCTTATGGGCTGTTCGAACATAATGGCAGATGTTAATTACATGGAGGACTTGGACAACATGGCTAATATAAAGGCATTGGCAAACAAACTTCCATACAGACTTATAGAATCTTGGAGAAAATTTGCCTGCAATCTCCAAGAAAGAACAAATAGAAGAGTGAAGTTTAAGGATTTTGTTGACAAGCACGAAAGATTTCTATAAAACAGAAAACAAAATCACAACACACAGAAACAACAAAATCAAAGAAAGTCTTCACAACAGTCATTGTGCCCGCCAAGATGGAAAACAACAAAACCACCACGCCAAAGGCAGAACCTGTTTCAGTGGATGCTATTGCCAAACCATGTGCTAATTGTAATGGAGAGCAACACAGTCTCACAATTGGTAAGGAATTTAGGAGAAAGCATCACAAGGATAAGATTGACTTCTTGAGGAGCAAGGGTCTGTGTTTTGCATGTTTGATGCACGGTCGCATTAGCAGTTGCTGGAAACAAAAGCTTCAATGTCAAGAATGCTCTAGACTGCATCCTACAGCACTACACATTGTCCATAAACTTCTGCAAAGAAACAGCCTAAGACGATTGTGAATAGCAGTACCTATTAAGCGCCCTCGTACAAACAACAGAAACCTGGGGTGTCACTGGGGCCTGTAAATAGGACTGCATCCTTTCAATAATTCCGGTATGGGTCAAGGCACAAAAAGGAACCAAGACAGTGGCGACTTACTGTCCGGTTTAAAAATGCCCTGACGCCTTTTTTAGACTGAAATAACTTACTAAAGTTTTCGTTTTGTGCCATTCAGAATGGGAGAGGGAGCCAGGAGGTGAAACAGCCGTCTTGCCAGTTCAATCCCGCACACCCTCTGACTCTCACCCTCCGTTCTGCCTTTTTATTGAAACTAACTCATCAATAACTAATCACCAGAAGACAGAAAAGCATCAACAACTAATCACCAAGAGACAGAAAACATCAATAACTCACGGTATAAAGGTCAGTTTAACTAAAGCATCAATAACTAATCACCAGGGACTCCAGCAGGCAGAAAATCATAACCCAAGGTCAGTTTAACTAAACACATCTTCAGGATACGGTGTCTGTGTGTGTGTGTGTTAAAATAACAAGTAAGTGTCTCTGTGTGTGTTCAACATTAATGAGTGTATAAAAACATGATTATGAATACACAAACTGATTACCTATCCTCAGCCCATCTTACATTTCCCCCCTGTTGTGGATTTAAAAATCATGTCCTTACGGCTTTAAGACAGATCATCATAATGAAATCATACAACAGTGTGATCATCAGTGGAGGAGCGAAAACCTCACATTAGGGAAAAATTCCCCTCCTCCCTTCCGGCGTAGAATGAGATCCTCATAATTTGATGACCATCAGGGAATAAAACTTGTCCCTGGGGTGACTTGGTGGAGGCCCTTGCCTCGTTGTAGGAGAGATAAGATAAGATAAGATAAGATAAGATGTCCTTTATTAGTCCCACAATGGGGAAATTTGAGGTGTTACAGCAGCAAAGATATAGATCACACAGAGTCGGCGGCGTAATGTAGCCGTTAATGTATAACATTAGCAGCAGACATTCAGAAAAAGCATGCAAATATACACAGTATAAACGTATCTAAGTGTAAGGAAACACTCCTAATGTTTGTCCATTATACGGAGGGGGAAACGCTGTAATGATAAAAACTACTGAATGATTGAAAATACTGCAATCATAAAAATATTCCAATGATAAAAGTACTGTAATGGTAAGAGTACTGAAATGATAGAAAAGTACTGCATGATAGAAAATACTGCAATGGTAAAAGTACTGTAATAGTAAAAGTACTGCAACGATAGAAAAATACTGCAATGATGAAAGTACTGCAATGGTAAAAGTACTGCAATGGTAAAAGTACTGTAATAGTAAAAGTACCGCAATGATAGAAAAATACTGCAATGATAAAAGTACTGCAATGATAAAAGTACTGTAATAGTGAACATCCTGCAGTGGTAGAAATACTACAGTGATAGAAGTATTGTAATAAGAATACTGTAATGGTAAACAAAATACATCATTGGTCAATATTTAAGTACACCCTTGGCTGAAAGTACAGTAGTAGTTAATATTGCATCCTAGGACTGCACAATTGCACTAATGCCCTCCCGTTTGTAGGCCTGACCCAATGTTCTTGTTAAAAAGTCTGACAGCAGTTGGCAGGAAGGAGCGGCGAAATCTCTCTTTGGTACAGCGAGGGTGTAAAAGTCTGTCACTGAAGGAGCTGTAAAGTGTTCTCAGAGTGTCATTGAATGGGTGGGCTGGTTTGTCCAGCATTGATGACAGTTTTGCCGTCATCCTTCTGCCCCCCACTGAGTCCACAGAGTCCAGGGAGCAGCCCAGGACAGAGCTGGCCCTCCTCACCAGTTTGTCCAGTCTCTTTTTGTCTCGGCCCGAGATGCCTCCTGCCCAGGAGACCACTCCATAGAAGATGACTGATGAAACCACCGAGTCATAGAAGTTCCTGAGGAGTGTTCCCCGAACGCCAAAGGACCTCAGCCGCCTGAGTAGGAAGAGTCTGCTCTGACCCTTCCTATAGAGAGCGTCTGTGTTGTCGCTCCAGTCCAGTTTATTGTTCAGATGAACACCCAGGTACTTGTAAGTTGAGACCCTCTCAACGTCTGTTCCCTGGATATTCACTGGTGCAGGTGGAGAGTGCCGACGCTTGCGGAAATCCACCACCAGCTCTTTGGATTTCCCAGCGTTGATTTGGAGGCGGTTCTGCTGACACCAGTCCACGAACCCCTGCGTAACCCCTCTGTACTCCCGATCGTCATCGTCAGTGATGAGGCCGACAATCGCAGAGTCATCAGAGAACTTCTGCAGGTGACAGGTTGTGGAATTGTATTTGTAGTCCGAGGTGTAGAGGGTGAACAGGAAGGGAGCCAGCACAGTTCCCTGCGGCGCTCCCGTGCTGCAGAGGAGCACGTCAGACACACAGTCCTGTGTTCTCACGTACTGTGGCCGGTTTGTGAGGTAGTTGTGAATCCATGTGATGAGGTGGTGGGCCACTCCCGCCTGCTCCAGCTTGTCTCCCAATAAGGCGGGCTGGATGGTGTTGAAAGCACTTGAGAAATCAAAGAACATGATCCTCACCGTGCCCCCCGCCTTCTCCAGGTGGAAGAGTGAAGTGTGGAGCAGGTAGATGATGGCATCATCCACATTGATGCCAGGCTGGTATGCAAATTGGAGTGGGTCCATTGAGGAGCTGACCAGGGGGCGCAGATGGACGAGGACCAGTCTCTCCAGGGTCTTCATCAGATGAGACGTCAGCGCCACTGGTCTGAAGTTGTTGAGCTCCTTCGGATGGGGTGTCTTTGGAACCGGAACCAGGCAGGATGTTTTCCACAGCTGGGGGACTCTGCCCAGCTTCAAGCTCAGGTTGAACATGTGCTGGACGATTCCACACAGCTGGTCTGCGCAGGATTTGAGGAGCTGGGAGCTGGTCCCATCTGGGCCTGCCGCCTTCCTCGCCTTCATCTTCCTCAGCTGGTTCTTCACCTGAGATGTTGTGAGGAACAAGGCTGAGCAGGAGGAAGTGGTGGTTGTCTGATGAGGCTGGGAACTGGAGCCTGTGGAGAGAGAGAGGGGCGAGAGAGGGGGAGAGAGGGTCTTGTTCGCAGTGGCAGGAGGGGTGGGTGGGGGCTGCATCAGGGAAGCCTGAGCGGGGTCAGACATTTGATCAAACCTATTGAAAAATAGGTTCAACTCATTTGCCCACTGAAGCCCCCCCCCCCTTCTGGGTCTTACCTGCTTGTCCGTGGCCTGAGATGGTCTTCAGGCCCCTCCAGACATCCCTGGCATTGTTCCGCTGCAGTTGTTCTTCCATCCGCATCCTGTAGGACAGCCGTCCTTACCTCCCGGATCTTCGTGTATGGTGTGTGTGTGTGTGCACGTGTGAGGACAGGGGCAAGAAGTCCATGTGTTTTTACGTTTCAGTGTCCAGTTTGAGTTCGTCATTCTCAACATTAATCAGGTTGTAATGGTACATTTGGGCAACAAACCTACGATTAACCATCGTCTTTGTCATAAAAATAATGCAACATGAACAGACTACACATAACAAAATGAAAACTATAATTATCCCTATATATTGTTTTTTAAATTCTTCATAGTGGTCATAACATCAATAATTGTTTCATTTTTATTAAAAATTTAAATGCAGTAATGTACTCCAATCAAGGCTGATATTCCTTTATGTACGTCATTAATTTCCAAACAATATCTAATCTTTTTGTTCTGTGGCTTCAACATATTTATCATCTCATCAATATTAGCACCACAGAGTACTGAGTTTCGAGATCCTCACAATAGTCGTTCTCAAAATGATATTTTATTTTTATCAATTTAGCTTTGTTAAGGTAAGATATTTTATTGACAATCTAACATTAATATGCAAAGAACATGTACATTAGTACGAAATGTAAAAGAAAATTGTGGTGGGGGGGTGCGAATTGTTTTCTTCTTGGTAGGGGGGGCATGACAGGAAATAATTGAGAACCACTGGTCTAGTCACACACCAGCTCGGGTTCATTCCCTACCAGAGAAATGACATTCCATGTCCCCAGAGCTAGGCGCTTTATGTTGCCGGGGATTGGACTGCCTTTGACTGCCTCCTAGCTCAAAGGAAACCCAAATTCTTTGGTCCCGCCCACTGGTAGTGAGCCGAAGCCCTTGTATTAAATAATAAATAAATACATAAAATAAAAAAATTAATAAATTTAAAAAACGGACCGATCCACTGCTTGGGTTAGTTTGACCCACCTTGAGATCCGTTCCCACTCAGTGACAGTGTCTACAAGCCACTGCCACCAGGCCAGTGAACCCAACGTCCAGGCAGTGACAAAAAACGTGATCAAATTACATTGCTCATCATAAGGTGTTTGTGAGACGCTCTTTGTATGTTTCCTCAATTAAGACCTGTTTTCCATTGGTGTATTTGAAAAAAGTGGTGAACCTGTTAAATTCACTACAAAACGTTAAGAAGATGAAAGTAATGTTTGAAGGAATATTATTTTTCTATCGACGTGCCGGCGGGCGGGCACAGATAGAGAGTGATAAAGCAGCACCACCCGCGCGGGGCGTGCTGACGAAAAGGCAAGCGCTCCTCCTCTCATCGCGTCCTTATTAAGACAGAAAAAAGACGCTGTTGAATTTGACCTATTCGCAGTTCGAGCAGGTGCTTAACGCTGGAGAATATCACCACTTCGAAGTTCGAACTGCTGTTGAAACGGAGAGGTAAGTGTTTTTCGTTGGGTTTTTTTCAAAACATGCGTCGAGTGCATTTGTTCATAGTTAGAGATAGTTGTGTGGAAAACACTATACAAAGTAGCACCATGGATGTGGGCCTACAACACTGGCCTAGCAAACATGTGCTCCTACATCGACATAATTGACGAGCTCCAGTTAAGCATTGAATAATTATAAAACGTCATGGTGCTTTTACTCATTTAAAGAACTAAACCGACGCGTATTGTCATCCGGTGGTCAGGTTTGCATTGAATGTGAGCACGAGGGACGCTAGCTTGTTGCGTTAGCTTTGCGGAGCTAACAGCTTGCACTTTTGTTATAGAACCACAGAATGCAAGTACCATGATAATTTCTGTCATTAATTTTTGTGTAAGACACGATGTTCACTGGTTAATTACATGATTCTTAAAGCAAAGGTTACTGTGAATGCAATTTTGGTAAGATTTTTGTAGTCACACTGCATAAATCTGTCTGTCTGTTGTTTAAACTTCAATATAAACTATTATGGTTGAAATCGTTAATTGGGATGGAGGAATTGATATTTTTTTAATTTATAATTTATTTTTCTTACACTGATATTGTTAAAACTCCATTTAGCCCATAGTATTAATAATTCTCAACACAATACTGTCTTTTTTCTTTATAGAATAAACAATGCCTTCCCTGAGATGCAGGAAGTCCCCAAAGCAGGATACGATTGAACATGCAGTCAAGGGTCTGGACAAGACTGCAGAGTTAGAAGCGAAGTATATAAACTAATTTAAAGGTATGATGTTAACGCTTTTGCTAAGATATATTATTGTTTTCTGATAACCAAGCTGACATCGTTTTTTAAGTGGTTATTTTACATTAAGAGTGTCTTGACCTTTTCTTTTGCCACTTTTGTCAGTTTCAAGTTATTTCAGTGAGTGTGAAACCTGATGGTAGGAGTTCTATCTAAATTAAGGCTGTACTTGATGACGCCCTCCGGCATTTTTATACCACAATAGACCGGTGAACAAGTCCGATATTGATAGTCTAGTGTAAAGCACGTAATACGTCACAGAGATCACGTGACGCGATCCAATATGACTGTGTACAGTGTATGTCATTGTTTTGAAACTAAATAATCTTAAAGTTTTTTTTTTACGTAACCAGGTGCAATTGACATTTGTACTTTCAGTCCTAATACATACTGGCTAATGCAATGCTGGAAAATGAATTTTGGCTGGTCTGTTCCTTTAAAATCATAAAGAAGGGCTCTGCTCTATCCCTCACAAGAAGCAATGTTTCAAACCACCCTACATTAGTATAGTGGCCCAAATGAATATGATGACTCCTTATTTGTGTGCTTAAAAATATGACGAAGCTAACTTGATTTCCCTGTTAACTAGGTCGAGGAGTATTTACCAAGGCCCCTTTCAGGAAAGACGACTTTATTCTTTATTATGGAGTACAGAGGAAAATTGATAGATTCTGATGAATCTCAACGCAGGAAGATGGATGGAAGAGGCACTGTCTTTTTGTTTGACTTCCGCCGGCAAGAAAAAACTTGGAGGTGAGGCAAAGATTGAGATGTTATCTTATTTTTGTTTTTATTTAAAAAAAATAAACACATACTCATCCCATAAGTGTTAGGGGAAAAATCATTCTCTAAGCAAAAATGTATAATTACTTTTATTCATGCGTTGAATCTGTACAAATGAAAATATAGATCATGAAGTCTCAAAGACAAGCTGTTAATAGGGTCTGATTCCAATAGAAATTTCTTGTATGATTTGATTTAGATTTAAAAATTGTGGATTTCCTATTTTTATGTTTTGTGTACACAAGATTGTCTCAAAGATTAATTTCTGACATTGATTGAATAATTGTTTTTTTTTTTTTTAATCTATTTTAAGTGTTGATGCAGCTCAAGAAGATGGCAGTCTGGGAAGACTGGTTAATGATGACCACATGCACCCCAACTGTAAAATGAAGAAGATGACAACAGAGGACAGACCACACCTCTGTCTGTTTGCGCTCCGAGACATTGATGTTGGCGAAGAAATAACTTAAGACTATGGACCAGCTGGCCTTGGAGAACACAGGTTTGTAAGATGCATCTTTAAGTACAATAACAGAGCCCACTTGTGGTGTTCTGGTGATGTAGTTTCCAATTAGTTTGGCAATCTAATAAATGTATGTGAAGTTTCTATGGAAGTTGAACATGATGACTGACTGGGGGAGTTCTCCATTGTCCACTATCTGTAATTCAAATTTGTGGGTCTGAGTCAAAGTTTGGCTCTGCAGGAACAACGAACTGGTCAGGGAGTGACAGTATTACAAAGTTCTGCGTTACTCCTTTCTGGGCGGTGGCCCTGTTAGGCCATCATATGCCATATTGCAAATATCCCCATTGTGGGACTAATTAAGGACATCTTTATGTTGTGGTTTCCCTACCAGAACCAGCACCAACCCTGTATATTCATGATATAAAACACTGTTTCAATTTGATATTTAGCCTTTCTATACTGTAAAAATAGAAGACCCCAGGCTTTCCTGCGCGCCCTTGCCCAATTGGTGGTGTTCAGGAGACAACCTGGGACTGAAATATCAGTCACAACCAGTGTTGTTTTCGTCACTGATGACTATGACGAAAATACTTCGTTAACGCCCCTTTTTTAATGACGATGACAAGCTATACGAGGTTCTTTTATGACGAAAACATGACGTGATGTACATGAATTTTTTTCGTTGACTAGACAAAATTGTTAGCATGTGGTTCATAAATTATTTTATGTTGCTTTTAGTGAAATAAAGCCACAACAGTTGCCCAACAAAATGTTTTGCTTCTCTGCTTATTTTGGAGCAGTGAGTATTGATTCCACTGTTGCCACTTTTTTCTGTTTGTAATGAAGAATCCTTAGTAGTCCATCCAAAAGTCTTTGTTATTGGGTGGAAACCTTGAATGCCTTGTTTTAACTCAAATGGACTTAAACCCATCCATCCATCCATCCATCCGTTATCTGTACCGCTTCTCCTCACTAGGGTCGCGGGGGGTGTTGGAGCCTATCCCAGCTGTCTTCGGCAGTAGGCGAGGTACACCCTGAATTGGTGTCCAGCCAATCGCAGGACATGCATAGACGAACAACCATCCACGCTCACACTCATGCCTCGGGGCAATTAGAGTGTCCAAGCAACTTGCCATGCATGTTTTAAGAATATGGGAGGAAACCGGATTACCCAGAGGAAACCCACGCAGGAAGGCCGGAGCCAGAATCGTACCTACGACCTCAATATTGTGAGGCCATCATGCTAACCAGTTGGGCCACCGTGCCGCTTGGACTAAAACCTTTGTGAATAAATTGACGAAAACTAGGGTAAAACTTTTTTTGCGTTTCCGTCGATTAAAACTGGACTAAAACCCTTTTTTTAGTTTTCGTTGACTAAAACTGGACTAAAACTATAACGAATTGGGATGACTAAATGTGATGTAAACAAATCAGCACTTTGTCCAAATGACTTGGACAAAATCTAAAATGCCTGCCAAAAACAACACTGGTCACAACACGTGTCTACAGAAGATTAATTGGCATGGGCGAAATTAATTAGTTTTATTTCATTCATGAGCTTATGTTTTGTTTTGGGTGGCTAAGGCTTAAAATGTGTAAAAATCTAATCCAACCTCAAATATAATTAATTCAATAAATTTATGATGCTACTAAAACATCGAAGCAGCCTCCTCCAGGCTTTACAGACTCAGAAATGGAGGTATGCGTATCGTGTGCTCATCCTGTCGTGTCTCGAGATGTTAAAATTGCAGTTAGATAGACGTGTGCTGATTAGACAAGACTTCTAATATATCTGGTGTCACAGGATATTTGTCAGTGAATGTGTATGTCTGGTTTGAGGCTCACTCAGCTTTTTCTTGTGTTGTGGGGTCCAGTTGAGTTGAATTGCGAGTCAGGTATGTTGGCCATCTGACACCCAACTGTCAGGTTTGCGTTCGTGGGGACCCCGTAGAGCCATTTTTATTGTTGACATAAATCATAGCTAATCATCTTTTCCTTCATTATCATATGAAATACAGTTAGGAGTTGTATGTGCCTTTACTATGTTATAATCTTAGAACCTACCAGCCACTACAGCTGTCCGACAAGAAGACTTTTGGCTGTCCTGTGCTCCATTGCGGCCCTGGTGGCGTTCAAAAGACAACCTGTGACTGAAATATCAGTCACAACATATCTCTACTGAAGATTAATTGTCATGCGCTAAAGTAATTGGTTTTGTTTCATTCGTGAACTTGTTCGTTAAAATGTGTAAAATTCTGATCCATTTTCTTTTTTTTAATTCATTAAATTAATATTCAACTTGTTCATTAGGATGGAGGACAACCGACAATGACTGAATCGGCTGAGGTTGATGCCACCAGAACATCGAAGCAGCCTTCTCAAGGTTTGACAGACTCTGAAAAGGAGGTATGCGTATCATGTGGTCATCCTGTCGTGTCTTGAGATGTTAAAATTACAGTTAGATAGACCTGTGCTGGTTGGACAAGTTTTCTAATATATCTGGACATAAATCGTAGCTAATAATATTTTCCCTCATCATCATATGATATACAGTTATGCGTAGTGTATGTCTTTACTATGTTACAATCTAAGAACCTACCAGCCACTACAGTTCTCTCATTGGGAGACTTAAGCTTTCGTCAGGCTGTCGACTGCTGCATTGCCCTCTTATTGGCTTTAAGTACACAACCTGTAACTGAATTATCTGTCAGAACAGAACCTATGTGTCCACAGCAGGTGATTTGGCATGTGGATTCTTCAGATTTTTAGAAAATAGGTAAAATTGTGATCAAAAGTTTAAAATGTATAAAATTCTGGTATAGTTTGCAATAGTATATCTATTAAATCATTTCAAAACTTCTTAACAAGGATGGAGAACATTGGCTGTGACCGAATTGGTTGAGGTTTACATTACCAGGACCATTGAGCAGCCTCCTCGGGATCTACAAATTTAGGAATGAAGATATGCATCCCATGTTACAATCCTGTTATGGCCCGAGGTTTTGAAGTTGCAGTTACATATTGGGCTGGGCGATATGGCTGATAAGTACATAGCGATATAAGTATTTCATATGGGTCCATCGATACACATTGAATTCTTTTTTCATATTATTTTATTCATTATTTTTTTTATTTTCCAATATTTTCACTGCCCTGTTAAAAAAACATTTAATGTAGTTTTCCTCCCGGGAGCTTTTTGTTACGGTCAATTAAGTGTTTTTGTTAAATATAGCTGCGTAGAATAATTATATGCATTATTATCGTACCACAATGTTTTGGTTTTGCAAATAATTTCCTAAAATCATTCTAATTTTGTTATTACATTATTTTGTCATATCATTCATCAAAATTTTAGTTTTTTTTTTTTTCAAATAGAATTAAGACCTTTTTCTGTGCAGATTCCTCTGGGGATTAAGTATTTAATGGGTTCTCAATTTTCTCTTGGACTCTGATGCAACCCAGTCTCCTCCCTTGGACAAAAAATATGGGCTGAATCTTCCTTGGAATAACGACACAGATTCTGACGAATCATTGTCAAATCCTGCCCCTGAACTTTGTGCCTCAGACCCAGACCATATTACTATCCCAAGGCTCAGGAGGACCAAAAGTATACAGGTAAACAACCCATATAGATTTCAGGGAATCTTACAAGCAAATTGCATATATTTTATTGGTCTCCTGCCTTCTATCCTTTACATTTCGTTGTTGTTGTTGTTTTTTAGATTAAAAAAACAGGCTGACTTTGGAATGGATAAGCATTATTACTCCAACTCAGATGACAGTGGAGATGAATATATTCCGGATACAAGTGAGGCCTCTGATTCAGACGGAAGTGAATCTTTGAAAATTGTGGACCCTCTCTTGAAGTCTAAGAATGCCTTCAGAGATTTTTCTCCCACACCACGAATCTCAAAAGCCACCTCAACGCAGGTTGTTAATCAAGGGCGTTCACCCGTTCGGAGGAGTAGCAGCACTGGTGTGATTCTTGAATTCTATGGCTCTTCAAATATTTGTGCAGTTTAACACAAATCATCCAAAATAGAATTCAAGCACATCTGTGACAGAAATTCAAATTCAGAAGTCAAAGAGAGAGAACAAAAAAAAAAATCTAATGCTGCGCTTCTTCCGAAGACATATACTGTAAACATTAAATGTATGTTAGGACAATCTTGAAAAAAGTATTAGAACACCCTTTACTTTTATTTCTTGTTAATTTTATTAACCAAAATATGTCCATTTTTATTACAGATTAATGAATACAAAATTAAAACTCTAATCAGCTACTTTTTAATCGTTATATTTGTATAAACAAATGTTATACATCTGTGTGTTAACTTATACAAGAAATGACGGAAAAGCAAGGGTGGTTTAGTATTTTTTTATCGTATATAGTCTGTATAATATCTTTAACCTATGCTGATGCTGTTTAATACTGATTTAAATAATAATAATAATGTCATAATCTGTTGGTTTTACATGAACAAAACCTTTCAAGCACTTTTTAAAATTCTAAATACTACCTCTTGTCAGTAAGTTGGTTCACAGCACTGCCTTGGAGTGAAAGTGTGTAGTGCTGAGACAGTCGGTATGTGCTGAGTCGTCTGACGTTTGTGTGACTGGTACCCAGGAAGGTAGCAAAACCAGGCAGTGTGTATGTCGTACCCAGGAAGGCAGAGAAACCAAGCAATATGTATGTGGTACCCACGAAGGCAGAGAAACTAAGCAGTGTGTATGTGGTACCCGGGAAGGTAGCAAAACCAGGGAGTGTGCATAGATACAGACCCCAAAAGTGATTAAAACCAAATAAAGTCCCCAGAAGATCATCTGTAGTCAGGTGAAGGACCCTGTACTTTGTTCAACTCATTTACTCCCTTAGACGTACAAAGACGTCTTTTAATGCAATGGCGCCCTCTACCAAAGACGTATAAGTACGTTTCCTGTCTTTTTTACGTCATAGTGTACATAAGGGTCTGATGCAACCTCTGACTGAGAATCAGCCTTGTCCGCATTGTGAATCATGTAAAAATCACCCAGCAGGGGGCAGAGGTGCAAAAGATCCGCCTTGAATCTGCGCCAGAGGTACAAATGGGGGGGCGGGATCCTGGGGTAGACTTATAAGTGTGGAGAGCAGCGTGGGTAGCAGCAGCATCGGCAGCACTAGCAGCAGTCGCATTAGTAGCGTTAGCAATGAAATCCTCCAAGCAAATGACGATCGAGGAATGCTTTTTTGTAAAAAAAAAGCTTCCTAAAAGCATCAAGGCGATGGAGACGCTTTGGTTGAGAGGATGACGCTTCGTCGTCGTCACAACAAAACGGCGTCTAAAGAGGGTGCGCGTGCCTTGCGGCCTGCATCGCCTGCCTTCGGACAATAGCCAAAGCAGCTGAGAGTCCTCACCAGATCCCCCCGAACGAGGAGGTAAGCGCTCGCAAGTTACCATTGAACATGTGGTTTTACCCCTCATGCTTTTATTGTACATATCATGCATCTTGCGGGCAGAAAATGTCGCGTAAATGTGCAGTTAGACGCGAGCTTGCTCGCTGACTTCCTCATCCGGCCGCCTCTATTGCACAATTACACGCGAGCGTAAGTCCTCGCCGACGAGGAAGTAAACGCTCGCAAGTTACCATTAAACATGTGGTTTTAGCCCTCATGCTTTTATTGTACATATCATGCATCTTGCGGGCAGAAAATGTCGCGTAAATGTGCAGTTAGACGCAAGCTTGCTCGCTGACTTTCTCGTCCGGGCGCCTATTGCACAATTACACGCGAGCGTAAGTCCTCGCCGACGAGGAAGTAAACGCTCGCAAGTTACCATTGAACATGTGGTTTTAGCCCTCATGCTTTTATTGTACATATCATGCATCTTGCGGGCAGAAAATGTCGCGTAAATGTGCAGTTACGCGCGAGCGCATCTCCTCCCCGACGAGGAAACAACAATACTGAATGGTGTGGTAATCATGCATACTTTCTAAAATTCACAGATTGTGCATCCCGCGGCAAGAAAGTTCCTCCTCGTCTTGTTGGTGTAAAGAAAGGTAAATTATAATATGAAACTTCACACGCCAGCAATAAAATGCAGCAATAAATATATATTTCCAATTGTTTGTATTTCTGTAATTTACAGGTTGTGCATCAGGAAGCAGTGGTTCCGGATGGCGTCACACTGGATGGCAACCGAGGAAAATCGACTTTACAGCAACCCCTGGACCACTGAATGCCGCTGCCCATTTGGAGTCTGAGGAGCCAGCTGATTTCCTGCAGCTGTTTCTCACGGATGAGCTTCTGCAGCACATCGCGGATGCCAGCAATCACTTCCCAGACAATTATTTTCACACAAACCCCAGTGGACAAACACAAGCTCGCCTATTTTCCACGGACCAGCAAAGCCAGACCACAACGAAAGTGTCGGGTCTGTTTGTGCAAAGGCAAACGGAGTGAAACAAGAATGTGGTGTGAACTATGTTGTGTGCCCTTGCATCAAGGCAACTGTTTTATTTTATATCACACAAAAAAAAAGTATGTATGACACTGATGTATTTCATTTTTGTACATAGTTCAACAGTTCAGTCGTTTAGTGTTATGTGCAAATAAATTTATTTTATCAAAAACATTTTTTGTGCTTTTTTTTGTTATTTTATAGAAGGCATGCATTATTTAGATGTTAGAGGTGTCATAAAAGCCATAAATAATAGTGTCAAAATTCAAATTATGGTCAAAATGCATCAGTTTACAAAAAGCTCATTTTCTCAGTTTTTTCCCCAGGGATTGGAGTTTTCATGAAATTTAGCTATTTTCAAATGCCGATTGCTCAAGAATGGAAAAAGATAGGAACAAACATTTTTTTCTGTTGAAAGAAGAGAGTCTCATCTTTCTTCGGGTGTGCTCCATGTCTATATAGCATTAGAATACTATATTCTGTGGGCCTTGCAATATTAGTCAAAACCCAGGAAAACGCTGGGATTGAGCGGGTTGCTCCAGTGAAAATGGCTGGTATTTAATGAGTTAAGACTGGTTAGGACATCCGGCTCGCAGTCCCAAGGTGCAGGGTTCGATCCCGGGACCCAGCTTTCCTGTGTGGAGGTTGCATTTGTGAGTGAGTTTGAGCGCAGATGGTTGTTCGTCTTTGCGTGCCCTGCGATTGGCTGGCAACCACTTCAGGGTGTGCCCCGCCTACTGTCCGTTGACAGCTGGGTAGGCTCCAGCACGCTATCCTTGTGAGAATAAGCGGATTGGATATTACATGTATGTGTTTATGCCCTAGGCCAGGCGAGGGCAAACTACGGCCCGGGGGCCACATGCGGCCCGTTAAGTTTTAATCCGGGCCGCCGAACTTGAAAAAAATTTAATGAATAAACCTTGTTAATGTTTTATTTTCTAAACACTGTGGTTTTCAAAGACAAATATTATTGTTGGAATGCTTTTATTCACTTTCATTTAAAATTAAATGTATTTTTTTTCTCAGATGAGGTGAGGTTTCCAAAACACTCCATCCATCTGCTCCTGGTCCGGCCCCTCTGTCATATTTTAGAACCCATTGTGGTCCTCCAATCAAAAAGTTTGCCCGCCCCTGCCCTAGGCTTTGTGTCTTTGCTTGGTTGACTGTGTAATGAGTGTATGAATGCATTTCTTTCTACCAGACACCTTGGACTTCCCATGGCAGATTAATAATCTATTTTATCTATCCATCAGGGTCACGAATGTCATTTGATGAGTAGAGAATTTAGAGTCTCCAATTAACCTAATATACATGGATTTGCGCATGGAAACCTGAGAAAAAGCCCTTAGTCCTACTTTTCCATCTGAACCACTTTATCCTCACGAGGGTCACAGCCGTGACATCCCAGCTGACTTCAGAAAGTAAGTGGGCGACGACTCATGATCTCTTGGTTGAATAATATTGTTAGGGGCTCAAAATGGCCCTCTACAATAAAATGGCAGAAGAATATTACATACTCTCTGGCAGAAGAATATTGCGTTTTTTTTGTTTTGTCCAATTAACTTAAATAAAACTTGGGAAAATTTAATGATTACATGTAAACCAGCTGGTCTTCCCCATACCAAGCCCTGGCTAAAACTGACTGAAAAATGCATGATGTGTGCCTTTTAAACTCCTCGGCCCATCCACTATGCCAGGGATGGGCAAACTTTTTGATTGGGAGGGGGGGGGCACAATGAGTCCTAAAATACATTTAATTTTAAACGAAAGTGAACAAAAGCATTACAACAATATATATGTCTTTGAAAAACCACAGTATTTAGAAAATAAACCATTAACAAGGCTTATTCATTTAATTTTTTTCAAGTTTGGGGGGCTGGATTGAAACGTTTAACGGGCCACAAGTGGCCCCCGGGCCGTAGTTTGCCCAAGTGCCCTAAGCCAATTGATTCTAAAAAATAACAGTTTTCTTCATCAAAACAACATTTTATGATCAACATAAATGTTAGTGAGTACATAAAGGTATACTCATTCGATCTATCATAACCCCATGCACTTAGACTGTACAAAAAAAAGAAAATTTTTATTTTAAAACCTAGTATTTCGCCATGACGTCACACGCTAGCGTCAAGTGCTTGGCGCTAAAAACCCGGAAGTAACAGCGGCGCTCGGTTTGAAAGTGGAGAGTTGTGCATGGTAGGCGAATTCGGGAGAAATGTTTGTTGAACACGAGGACTGTGGCGTAGAAGATGGTTTAACAGCGATCTAGTGCGCACCCAACCGTGATGGCTGACCAACGAAATAAATGCGGACCGACGGAGTGGACTGACAGGACGTGGAAAACAGGTGTGTGGCATGTGTGCGTGTGCACGAATGTGGGAGCGCGTTCACTATGGTGGCAGCGATCGCAAAGCAGCAGCACCACTCCTTGACAAAAGTATTGTACTTTCTCTGATGTTTTGGGTTTGCTCTGCTTTGGGGTTTGTAGTTCTGGCCACGCAAAAGTAACAAAGCAAGTCCTTGGATGTCTGCTTTTTTCTTGAACTGTTAATTGGTTAACATCGTGGCTCTTATTTTTATCTAATGTATGGAGTTTGGTGGCTATCTATATGCACAACTATATTAGTTGCACTTGAAATTGCATACAGAAAATTAGTATAAATAGGTTACGCTATAAAGTATAACAATATTAACAATCGTTATTGTTGTTACTGTTTATTTATTTTATTTTGCAATAACTGTGCTCCAAGCTTAGCTGTTGTGCCAGCTGCCAAGTAAAAATATGTAATCTCACTCAATAATAGGAATAAATACTTAACTAACATCTCAATTTTTCGGGTTGGGCTGTGGGGGAGGGGAGGGTGGCTGCCTGACATAAAGCAGACTGTCCTGCACATGCGCAGACCAGCCGAGTGTGTGAAGTGTGCGTAAGTGCAGTACCGGGACCGACCACTAGACAGCGATCCTGAGTAATTTTTCCGCACACACATTTCTAGCACACTCGTCTTGTTTTTGTGACCTTCCTGGGAAGCCCTGAAACTTTGACAGGACCTCCCCCTGAGCTTCTTATCACTGAATTCAATGCTCTTTTTTGTGGGGCCCAGATTTTTGGTCCCCACAAAAATTTTGGTCCCCTACAGTGGGTGTGCTGTCCGATGTTGGTCCCCAACATGTAGCTTATACAAACACACACACACACCCCTACTTGTTTTTGTGACATTGTTGGGCCACCTGAGCAAAACTCACATTGTGGGAACCACCCTTTCTAGTGGTTGTACAGCTCTGAAAAAAATCAGGCAGTGTCCAGGAATTTAGTTAAACACAAAAACCACTTCAAATTACCAATTAATGACCTGGAGGTCAAATGAGTGACTCAAGTGCATGTAATTCAGTCACTGTAGCCCAAAGATTCTCTGGGCCAGTGGATGAACCATTATTCGTCTTGGACAGCATTGAAGCAGGCCGTAGCCTGGTTTCTAAAGCTGAAAGACTTACTGACAGAGTAAAGGAAAATAGAAAGGAGTTAATCACATTAGGTGAAGAAGGCAAGATGAATTTATTCAAGAGAACTGTCAAAGGAAAGTATTTGACCTGCGACGACTTGGATAAAGCAGAAAGAGAACTTGTGAAATACTGTCAAAGGCGAAGTTTCAAAAAAGATTTAGCCATATTTGAAAAACAAAAAAGGGTGAAGAAAAGTAGCCCACTTTACAAGTTCAATATAGTACTTCAAGATGGTGTCATGAGGGTTGGTGGACAGTTGAGCCACGCAGCCATGCCTGAAACAGCAAAACAGCAAGCCATCTTGCCAAGGATTCACATAACACAAAGCTAGTCCTGAGATACATTCATGAGATTACAGCTCACGCTGGAAGGAACCACATGATGGCTAATCTGCATCAACAGTTTTGGATACCTCGAGCTGCTAGAGTCATCAGAAGAGTGCTACCTGACGATCCGCCTTTCAAGAGAATTGGCGTTGATTATTTTGGTCCATTCTAAGTAAGTAGGGTTAGAGGACAAGTAAAGAGATACGGCGTGATTTTTACATGTCTCGCTGTACGAGCCGTACATCTGGAAATTGCATCTTCACGTGACACAGATGCTTGTCTCAACGCAATCCGAAGATTTCTTGTCAGAAGAGGACAAGTGAGAGAGATGTATTCTGATAACGGAACCAACTTTAGATCAGCTGACAGTGAAATGAAGAAATCAATCAAAGAATGGAACACTAAGTAAATCGAGAAACACTTGCTGCAAAAAGGTATTCAGTGGCATAGCAATCCCCCAGCAGGTTCCCACCACGGAGGAAGCTGTGAGCGACTTATTTGGTCTGTGAGAAAAATCCTGAATGTCACTGTAAAAGAACAAATTTCGGGTGAAGAAAGTCAATATACCTTGCTTGGTGAGGCTGAAGCAGTTATAAACAGCAGGCCTATCACAAGGACATCTTCCGACCTCAACGACTTGGAAGCGCTCACACCCAACACTCTGTTGTGGCTGAAGGTCAAACCTGAGTTACCTCCTGGAGTCTTCTGTAAAGACGACCAATACGCCCCAATACGTACCTCTGGGAATGAGCTGGTCAGCTCTTTAAAGAGTATTATGTAAGTTGAAATACATTAATCCATTTTTCTTTTTTGGACCATCTTTAACTGTGTAGTGTGTAATGTCTAAAATACAAAATGATCAGATTTTAGGGTGCAGTTGACGACTGTGGCACAGGTCCTCGCTCTACAAGTGCTAATAGTCTTCGGCAAAGAGAAAAATCTGCCATAAGGTACAGAAAACATTGGCATCAGAGTAAATGGATGCATGTTTTTGCAATGTGCGAGGAAACTGGCGAACTCAGAGAAAACTACGCAGGCTTGGGAGAACATGCAAACTCTACACAGGAAGGCCGGAGCCGGAATCGATCCCACAACCTCTGCATTGTGAGACCATCGTGCTCACAAGTCGCCCACCGTGGCGGCCGTCCATTATGAATGCCATCCCACCATCCATTATCTGTACGGCTTCTCCTCACAAGGGTTGCGGGGGGTGCTGGAGCCTATCCCAGCTATCTTGGGGCAGTAGGTGGGGTACACCCTAAACTGGTTGCCAGCCAATCGCAGGTCACACAAAGACAAACAACCATCCGCGCTCACACTCACACCAATTTAGGGTGTCCAAACAACCTGCCATGCATGTACCTGCGTGAAGTTGGCCCCCCATTTGTTGCAAAAATAGGTGGAAATAGTTTGTTTCGTTTGTGCTGCGTTTGTGCCCGTTTGTGCTGTTAAAATTTTCGTTTGTGCTGCTTCGGTTCGAAAGATATTACACTTTGTTTTATTTCGAGTGTGACGTCACCCAGCCCCCCATTTTCATCCGATTGACTTGGGAATGGTGCCATTCGTTTGTGCTACGTTTGTGCCCGTTTGTGCTGTTAAAATTTTCGTTTGTGCTGCTCCGGTTCGAAAGATATTACACGTTTTAATTTCGAGTGGTGACGTCACCCAGCCCCCCATTTTCATCCGATTGACTTGGGAATGGTGCCGTTCGTTTGTGCTACGTTTGTGCCCGTTTGTGCTGTTAAAATTTTCGTTTGTGCTGCTTCCGTTCCAGAGATATTACACGTTTTAATTTCGAGTGGTGACGTCACCCAGCCCCCCATTTTCATCCGATTGACTTGGGAATGGTGCCGTTCGTTTGTGCTACGTTTGTGCCCGTTTGTGCTGTTAAAATTTTCGTTTGTGCTGCTTCCGTTCCAGAGATATTACACGTTTTAATTTCGAGTGGTGACGTCACCCAGCCCCCCATTTTCATCCGATTGACTTGGGAATGGTGCCGTTCGTTTGTGCTACGTTTGTGCCCGTTTGTGCTGTTAAAATTTTCGTTTGTGCTGCTTCCGTTCCAGAGATATTACACGTTTTAATTTCGAGTGGTGACGTCACCCAGCCCCCCATTTTCATCCGATTGACTTGGGAATGGTGCCGTTCGTTTGTGCTACGTTTGTGCCCGTTTGTGCTGTTAAAATTTTCGTTTGTGCTGCTCCGGTTCGAAAGATATTACACTTTTTAATTTCGAGTGGTGACGTCACCCAGCCCCCCATTTTCATCCGATTGACTTGGGAATGGTGCCATTCGTTTGTGCTGCGTTTGTGCCCGTTTGTGCTGTTAAAATTTTCGTTTGTGCTGCTCCGGTTCGAAAGATATTACACGTTTTAATTCACGCGGTGACGTCACAAACAGGAACGCGCCAGCGTCAGTTTGTTTTGTTTTGCTGTCGAACAAGGAGCTCGGTATCGCGCTACCGCGTTCAGTCAATCACTTGAATCACTCGTATTTGTTATTAATTCCAGGTTATAAACTAGTTCCTGGAATGAACCGATGTTTTGTATGTTTTTGCGCATTTTACATTCTTCATGATCCTGGAAAGCAACTGTTGCCGGACGAACTTCAGGTAAACATGTCAAACTCACTGTTGTAGCTTTTTTGCTAGCATACAGTAATCTTAAAACCTTCCTGTTTTCACTGCTGTAAATTACTTTAAATTCGGTCTTATTTCTTTTAATAGTGTTGTTCTACTGCTCATTCATTTATTTCATCAGTAGTCATTAAAGCTATGTGATTATTTCTTAAAATTATAGTAGACGTGAGGCTGAAACATATCCGTTGAACTTTTTGAAATAAAAACAACTTAAAGACACCCCTCGATGAAGCATTCCCTCATTTGAGAACAACTGAATTAATATAAAAACAGTCCGTGTGTAATTGATGAGAGCCTGCAGAGAAACCTTGGGTGAAACGATAGCTTTATGTGTAAAGAAAACAGCAACAAACAAAACCCCAAACTATTTACATTTCAACAATTAAGCAATCACTGCTTTGTGAAGCTCTTTGTCTTTTCTGATGCTGCTTTCACTCTACTTTCCAGGTCATTGTGCATCTCCCAGTCAAAAGCAGCCCTCCTGCAATATGCCACATAATGTCCTAGAGAATCCTCTTCGAGATGATATGACTGCTCTAAAAGTAAACTGTCAGCATCAGACTTCTGGGAATTTCCAGCAGGGCAACTTCTGTTCAACTCATACCTAGGTCGGTGTCAATCCACTAAGCCTCTCCATTTCTCAACTTCAGTAGTATGAATACTGTAGCAACATCAGACTCATCACAGAGGTCAACATAATTTTTTAATATATTTTTTCCTCAGTATGAGAAGTAGTAGAGGCATCGTCAGGTCATAAGACATGACCTACATCAGCTTTTTTGTTTTGCAGCAGAAATCCACGTTTCCCTCAATGAAGGCATGATGACGAGCAACGAAACGGTCAACATGAATGAGAAGACTTTCATGCTTGAAAAGCCCTTTTTTAGGTTGTTGAACTCTGCTTCAACAGCTGCCAAACTTGCAGTGATGCTGGTACTTCGGAAGAGAGGGACCACTACGCCTGACCAGAGTGGTAAGTAACTTCCCTGTCTTATGATGTGGGTAATAATCTCAGGGAGGAAGTGGATGTTATCCCTGTCCCCCTCAGCCATGGCAAGTGACCTGATCTCCTCACATATTTCTGTCACACACTGTCAAGCGTTAGTCTGGATCTGCTGCTGATGCTCCTCGACGGGTTCCTGTGCCTGAACCTCTGTGTCTGGCATGCTGATACAGTCTTCTTGTGCTATTTGTGTTTTCAGGTATTTCTTGCACTTTTCTGATGGGAGAGGGGTTCCAGAACTGTCATTACCTTCAGATTCATTAAGTGCCACAATAGTGATGGCACATAGAAGTTCTGTTGAATGTTCCACACATTGTGACTTGAGTAGTTGTGCTCATGATCTCACATAAAAATCTTTGACACGATGTCTTTTATTTTTCAGGCAATCCCACTGGCAGATCATTTTGATGCAGTGTGCAACATCTACCCTGACAAAGCATGGCGGCAGGTTTGCATGCTGACTCCCAAGCAAGACATTAATGTAGCTCTTCAAATCGGGATGTTTTCCTGCTGACAGGTGCAGAAGTCCAGTGAAAGTTACCAAAATTTGTCCTGATTGCCAGCATGTTTTGCAACAAAATATAGTATTAAAATAAGGAAAGGCACCATCATCTTTGTCGACGCCTGTTTCATGAGTTGGTTTTCTTCTTTCTGTTGAACCGCATACAATTAAAAAGCAAAGCCTGATTTTTTTTTTTTTTTCAATTAAAATTACTTCGACAGACATGACCACTAGTGATGAGTCTATAAAGACAGGAATGCGAATAACAATTCAGTTTTATTGATAATGCCTGTTTCAATTTCTAGTGGCATAAGCCAGCAAGTCCCCACAACTTTTCTAACTTTAATTTTTGCTGTAAAAACATCCGCTTTTTGGTTGAACTAGTCTGTCGATTGTGCTGTTTTGGGCCTTAAGAACTTGTATTGTGTTGCTACTGTTTTTCAATAAGAAATTATTTTAGGTCATTTAGAATTCATCCAGCCGCTTGTCCAAATGGACACAATCGTCGACCTTGCGCGTGTAAGGTTGCTGAAATGTGCATCACTGCAGAGAAAGATGTAAGTTTGCGTCACAAATGAGGACATCTATGTATTTATGTACAGTGCACCTCGCAGTGGTAGCATTAAAGACATTGGACTGGACACATTTTTCTGTCACTACTGGAGTCAAACAACTATGTGTACAAGACATTGGTACAGATGTCAGAAAAGCATGGCGTATGTGCTATCACACAGTGGCTGAAAAAAATTGATTCATGCAGGTGCCCCGTCCGTCCCCAATAGAAGCAGTGAGTGCTTTTTCTCTTGCCATTCTTGGATCTCTGGCCAAAGCTTTTACCGCTCACCCCGATTTGAAGACCTACATCAATGAGTGCTTTAAGCATGAAAACCTGCCATGTTTTGTCAGGGTAGACGTTGCACACTGCAACAATATGATCTCCCAGTGGGACCGCCTGAAAAATAAAAGACATTGTGTAAAAAGATTTTTTCTGAGATTTAGCACAACTACTTAAGTCACAATGTGTGGAACATGCAAAATAACTTCTATGTGCCATCACTATTGTGGCACTTAATGAATCTGAAGGTAATGACAGTTCTGGAACCCCTCTCCCATCAGAAAAGTGCAAGAAATACCTGAAAACACAAATAGCACAAGAAGACTGTATCAGCATGCCAGACACAGAGGTTCAGGCACAGGAACCCGTCGAGGAGCATCAGCAGCAGATCCAGACTAACGCTTGACAGTGTGTGACAGAAATATGTGAGGAGATCAGGTCACTTGCCATGGCTGAGGGGGACAGGGATAACATCCACTTCCTCCCTGAGATTATTACCCACATCATAAGACAGGGAAGTTACTTACCACTCTGGTCAGGCGTAGTGGTCCCTCTCTTCCGAAGTACCAGCATCACTGCAAGTTTGGCAGCTGTTGAAGCAGAGTTCAACAACCTAAAAAAGGGCTTTTCAAGCATGAAAGTCTTCTCATTCATGTTGACCGTTTCGTTGCTCGTCATCATGCCTTCATTGAGGGAAACGTGGATTTCTGCTGCAAAACAAAAAAGCTGATGTAGGTCATGTCTTATGACCTGACGATGCCTCTACTACTTCTCATACTGAGGAAAAAATATATTAAAAAATTATGTTGACCTCTGTGATGAGTCTGATGTTGCTACAGTATTCATACTACTGAAGTTGAGAAATGGAGAGGCTTAGTGGATTGACACCGACCTAGGTATGAGTTGAACAGAAGTTGCCCTGCTGGAAATTCCCAGAAGTCTGATGCTGACAGTTTACTTTTAGAGCAGTCATATCATCTCGAAGAGGATTCTCTAGGACATTATGTGGCATATTGCAGGAGGGCTGCTTTTGACTGGGAGATGCACAATGACCTGGAAAGTAGAGTGAAAGCAGCATCAGAAAAGACAAAGAGCTTCACAAAGCAGTGATTGCTTAATTGTTGAAATGTAAATAGTTTGGGGTTTTGTTTGTTGCTGTTTTCTTTACACATAAAGCTATCGTTTCACCCAAGGTTTCTCTGCAGGCTCTCATCAATTACACACGGACTGTTTTTATATTAATTCAGTTGTTCTCAAATGAGGGAATGCTTCATCGAGGGGTGTCTTTAAGTTGTTTTTATTTCAAAAAGTTCAACGGATATGTTTCAGCCTCACGTCTACTATAATTTTAAGAAATAATCACATAGCTTTAATGACTACTGATGAAATAAATGAATGAGCAGTAGAACAACACTATTAAAAGAAATAAGACCGAATTTAAAGTAATTTACAGCAGTGAAAACAGGAAGGTTTTAAGATTACTGTATGCTAGCAAAAAAGCTACAACAGTGAGTTTGACATGTTTACCTGAAGTTCGTCCGGCAACAGTTGCTTTCCAGGATCATGAAGAATGTAAAATGCGCAAAAACATACAAAACA